>NW_020837951.1:15169320-15444460 GCF_003676395.1 Aethalodelphis obliquidens
TCTAGTAGGTCTGTATCTTTATTCCTGTCTTACCCCTAGGTTCTTCAAGACATTTTTTTTTCTTAGATTCCATATATATGTGTTAGCATACGGTATTTGTCTCTCTCTTTCTGACTTACTTCACTCTGTATGACAGACTCTAGGTCTATCCACCTCATTACTAATACCTCAATTTCGTTTCTTTTTATGGCTGAGTAATATTCCATTGTATATATGTGCCACATCTTCTTTATCCATTCATCCGATGATGGACACTTAGGTTGTTTCCATCTCTGGGCTATTGTAAATAGAGCTGCAATGAATATTTTGGTACATGACTCTTTTTGAATTATGGTTTTCTCAGGGTATATGCCCAGTAGTGGGATTGCTGGGTCATATGGTAGTTCTATCTGTAGTTTTTAAAGGAACCTCCATACTGTTCTCCACAGTGGCTGTACCAATTTACATTCCCACCAACAGTGCAAGAGGGTTCCCTTTGCTCCACACCCTCTCCAGCATTTATTGTTTCTAGATTTTTTGATGATGGCCATTCTGACTGGTGTGAGATGATATCTCATTGTAATTTTGATTTGCATTTCTCTAATGATTACTGATGTTGAGCATTCTTTCATGTGTTTGTTGGCAGTCTGTATATCTTATATGGAGAAATGTCTATTTTGGTCTTCTGCCCATTTTTGGATTGGGTTGTTTGTTTTTTTGTTATTAAGCTGCATGAGCTGCTTATAAATTTTGGAGATTAATCCTTTGTCAGTTGTTTCATTTGCAAATATTTTCTTCCATTCTGAGGGCTGTCTTTTGGTCTTCTTTATGGTTTCCTTTGCTGTGCAAAAGCTTTGAAGTTTCATTAGATCCCATTTATTTTTGTTTTTATTTCCATTTCTCTAGGAGGTGGGTTAAAAAGGATCTTGCTGTGATTTATGTCATAGAGTGTCCTGCCTATGTTTTCCTCTAAGAGTTTGAGAGATTCTGGCCTTACACTTAGGTCTTTAATCCATTTTGAGCTTATTTTTGTGTAAGGTGTTGGGGAGTGATCTAATCTCATACTTTTACATGTACCTGTCCAGTTTTCCCAGCACCACTTATTGAAGAGGCTGTCCTTTCTCCACTGGACATTCCTGCCTCCTTTATCAAAGATAAGGTGACCATATGTGCATGGGTTTATCTCTGGGCTTTCTATCCTATTCCATTGATCTATCTTTCTGTTTTTCTGCCAGTACCATACTGTCTTGATTACTGTAGCACTGGAGTATAGTCTGAAGTCAGGGAGCCTGATTCCTCCAGCTCCGTTTTTTGTTCTCAAGATTGCTTTGGCTATTCGGGGTCTTTTGTGTTTCCATACAAATTGTGAAAGTTTTTGTTCTAGTTCTGTGAAAAATGCCAGTGGTAGTTTGATAGGGATTGCATTGAATCCGTAGATTGCTTTGGGTAGTAGAGTCATTTTCACAATGTTGATTCTTCCAATCCAAGAACATGGTATATCTCTCCATCTATTTGTATCATCTTTAATTTCTTTCATCAGTGTCTTATAATTTTCTGCATGCAGGTCTTTTGTCTCCTTCGGTAGGTTTATTCCTAGATATTTTATTCTTTTTGTTGCAGTGGTAAATGGGAGTGTTTTCTTGATTTCACTTTCAGATTTTTCATCATTAGTGTATAGGAATGCCAGAGATTTCTGTGCATTAATTTTGTATCCTGCTACTTTACCAAATTCATTGATTAGCTCTAGTAGTTTTCTGGTAACATCTTTAGGATTCTCTATGTATAGTATCATGTCATCTGCAAACAGTGACAGCTTTACTTCTTCTTTTCCGATTTGGATTCCTTTTATTTCCTTTTCTTCTCTGACTGCTGTGGCTAAAACTTCCAAAACTATGTTGAATAAGAGTGGTGAGAGTGGGCAACCTTGTCTTGTTCCTGATCTTAGTGGAAATGGTTTCAGTTTTTCACCATTGAGGACGATGTTGGCTGTGGGTTTGTCATATATGGCCTTTATTATGTTGAGGAAAGTTTCCTCTATGCCTACTTTCTGCAGGGCTTTTATCATAAATGGGTGTTAAATTTTGTCGAAAGCTTTCTCTACATCTATTGAGATGATCATATGGTTTTTCTCCTTCAATTTGTTAATATGGTGTATCACGTTAATTGATTTGCGTATATTGAAGAATCCTTGCATTCCTGGAATAAACCCCACTTGATCATGGTGTATGATCTGTTTAATGTGCTGTTGTATTTTGTTTGCTAGTATTTTGTTGAGGATTTTTGCATCTATGTTCATCAGTGATATTGGCCTGTAGTTTTCTTTCTTTGTGACATCCTTGTCTGGTTTTGGTATCAGGGTGATGGTGGCCTCATAGAATGAGTTTGGGAGTGTTCCTCCCTCTGCTATATTTTGGAAGAGTTTGAGAAGGACAGGTGTTAGCTCTTCTCTAAATGTTTGATAGAATTCGCCTGTGAAGGCATCTGGTCCTGGGCTTTTGTTTGTTGGAAGATTTTTAATCACAGTTTCAATTTCACTGCTTGTGATTGGTCTGTTCATATTTTCTATTTCTTCCTGATTCAGTCTAGGCAGGTTGTGCATTTCTAAGAATTTGTCCATTTCTTCCAGGTTGTCCATTGTATTGGCATAGAGTTGCTTGTAGTAATCTCTCATGATCTTTTGTATTTCTGCAGTGTCAGTTGTTACTTCTCCTTTTTCATTTCTAATTCTATTGATTTGAGTCTTCTTCCTTTTTTTCTTGATGAGTCTTGCTAATGGTTTATCAATTTTGTTTATCTTCTCAAAGAACCAGCTTTTAGTTTTATTGATCGTTGCTATTGTTTCCTTCATTTCTTTTTCATTTATTTCTGATCTGATTTTTATGATTTCTTTCCTTCTGCTAACTTTGGGTTTTTTTTGTTCTTCTCTAATTGCTTTAGGTGCAAGGTTAGGTTGTTTATTCGAGATGTTTCTTGTTTCTTAAGGTAGGATTGTATTGCTATAAATTTCCCTCTTAGAACTGCTTTTGCTGCATCCCATAGATTTTGGGTCGTCTCTCCATTGTCATTTGTTTCTAGGTATTTTTTGATTTCCTCTTTGATTTCTTCAGTGATCACTTCGTTATTAAGTAGTGTATTGTTTAGCCTCCATGTGTTTGCATTTTTTACAGATCTTTTCCTGGAATTGATATCTAGTCTCTTAGCATTGTGGTCGGAAAAGATACTTGATACAATTTCAATTTTCTTAAATTTACCAAGGCTTGATTTGTGACCCAAGATATGATCTATCCTGGAGAATGTTCCATGAGCACTTGAGAAAAATGTGTATTCTGTTGTTTTTGGATGGAATGTCCTATAAATATCAATTGAGTCCATCTTGTTTAATGTATCATTTAAAGCTTGTGTTTCCTTATTTATTTTCATTTTGGATGATCTGTACATTAGTGAAAGTGGGGTGTTAAAGTCCCCTACTATGATTGTGTTAATGTCAATTTCCCCTTTTATGGCTGTTAGTATTTGCCTTATGTATTGCGGTGCTCCTATGTTGGGTGCATAAATATTTACAATTGTTATATCTTCTTCTTGGATCGATCCCTTGATCATTATGTAGTGTCCTTCTTTGTCTCTTTTAATAGTCTTTATTTTAAAGTCTATTTTGTCTGATATGAGAATTGCTACTCCAGCTTTCTTTTGGTTTCCATTTGCATGAAATATCTTTTTCCATCCCCTTACTTTCAGTCTGTATGTGTCTCTAGGTCTGAAGTGGGTCTCTTGTAGACAGCAAATATATGGGTCTTGTTCAGCCAATCTGTGTCTTTTGGTGGGAGCATTTAGTCCATTTACATTTAAGGTAATTATCTATATGTATGTTCCTATTCCCATTTTCTTAATTGTTTTGGGTTCGTTATTGTAGGTCTTTTCCTTCTCTTGTGTTTCTTGCCTAAAGAAGTTCCTTTAGCAGTTGTTGTAGAGCTGGTTTGGTGGTGCTGAACTCTCTTAGCTTTTGCTTGTCTGTAAAGGTTTTAATTTCTCCATCAAATCTGAATGAGATCCTTGCTGGGTAGAGTAATCTTGGTTGCAGGTTTTTCTCCTTCATCACTTTAATATGTCCTGCCACACCCTTCTGGCTTGCAGAGTTTTTGCTGAAAGATCAGCTGTTAACATTATGGGGATTCCCTTGTGTGTTATTTTTCCCTTGCTGCTTTTAATATGTTTTCTTTGTATTTCATTTTTGATAGTTTGATTAATATGTGTCTTGGCGTGTTTCTCCTTGGATTTATCCTGTATGGGACTCTCTGTGCTTCCTGGACTTGATTAACTATTTCCTTTCCCATATTAGGGAAGTTTTCAACTATAATCTCTTCAAATATTTTCTCAGTCCCTTTCTTTTTCTCTTCTTCTTCTGGAACCCCTATAATTCGAATGTTGGTGCATTTAATGTTGTCCCAGAGGTCTCTGAGACTGTCCTCAGTTTTTTTCATTCTTTTTTCTTTATTCTGCTCTGCAGTAGTTATTTCCACTATTTTATCTTCCAGGTCACTTATCCGTTTTCTGCCTCAGTTATTCTGCTATTGATCCCATCTAGAGTATTTTTAATTTCATTTATTGTGTTGTTCATCATTGTTTGTTTCATCTTTAGTTCTTCTAGGTCCTTGTTAAATGTTTCTTGCATTGTGTCTATTTCCAAGATTTTGGATCATCTTTACTATCATTATTCTGAATTCTTTTCCAGGTAGACTGCCTATTTCCTCTTCATTTGTTAGGTCTGGTGGGTTTTTATCTTGCTCCTTCATCTGCTCTGTGTTTTTCTGTCTTCTCATTCTGCTTATCTTAATGTGTGTGGGGTCTCCTTTTTGCAGGCTGCAGGTTCGTAGTTCCCATTGTTTTTGGTGTCTGTCCCCAGTGGCTAAGGTTGGTTCAGTGGGTTCTGTAGGCTTCCTGGTGGAAGGGACTAGTTCCTGTGTTCTGGTGGATGAGGCTGGATCTTGTCTTTCTGGTGGGCAGGTCCACGTCTGGTGGTGTGTTTTGGGGTGTCTGTGGCCTTATTATGATTTTAGGCAGCCTCTCTGCTAATGGGTGGGGTTGTGTTCCTGTCTTGCTAGTTGTTTGGCATAGGATGTCCAGCACTGTAACTTGCTGGTCGTTGAGTGAAGCTGGGTGCTGGTGTTGAGATGGAGATCTCTGGGAGATTTTCGCCGTTTGATATTATGTGGAGCTGGGAGGTCTCTTGTGGACCAGTGTCCTGAAGTTGGCTCTCCCACCTCAGAGGCACAGCACTGACTCCTGGCTGCAGCACCAAGAGCCTTTAATCCACACGGCTCAGAATAAAAGGGAGAAAAAGTAGAAAGAAAGAATTAGTAGAAGTAGAAAGAAAGAAAGAAAGAAAGAAAGGAGGGAGGGAGGGAGGAAGGAATGAAGGAGGGAAGGAAGGAAAAAAAGAAAGAAAGAAGATAAAGTAAAATAAAATAAATATAAAATATAATAAAGTTATTAAAATAAAAAAAATAATTATTAAGAGAAAAAAAAACGGACCGATAGAACCCTAGGACAAATGGTGGAAGCAAAGCTATACAGACAAAATCTCACACAGAAGCATATACATACACACTCACAAAAAGAAGAAAAGGGGAAAAAATTATAAATCTTGCTCTCAAAGTCCACCTCCTTAATTTGGGATGATTCTTTGTCTATTCATGTATTCCACAGATGCAGGTACATCGAATTGATCGTGGAGCTTTAATCCGCTGCTTCTGAGGCTGCTGGGAGAGATTTCCCTTTCTCTTCTTTGTTCGCACAGCTCCCAGGGGCTCAGCTTTGGATTTGGCCCCACCTCTGCGTGTAGGTCGCCGGAGGGCGTCTGTTCTTCGCTCAGACAGGACGGGGTTAAAGGAGCCGCTGATTCGGAGGCTCTGGCTCACTCAGGCCGGGGGGAGGGAGGGGCACGGAGTGCGGGGCGGGCCTGCGGCGGCAGAGGCAACGTGACGTCGCACGAGCCTAAGGCCCGCCGTGCGTTCTCCCGGGAAAGTTGTCCTTGGATTCCGGGACCCTGGCAGTGGCGCGCTGCACAGGCTCCCCGGAAGCGGGGTGTGGATAGTGACCTGTGCTCGCACACAGGCTTCTTGGTGGCGGCAGCAGCAGCCTTAGCGTCTCATGCCCGTCTCTGGGGTCCGCGCTTTTAGCCGCGGCTCGCGCCTGTCTCTGGGGTCCGCGCTGTTAGCCGCGGCTCGCGCCCGTCTCTGGAGCTCCTTTAAGCGGCGCTCTTAATCCCCTCTCCTCGCGCACCAGGAGACAAAGAGGGAAGAAAAAGTCTGTTGCCTCTTCGGCAGGCCCAGACTTTTCCCCGGACTCCCTCCCGGCCAGCCGCGGTGCAATAACCCTCTGCAGGCTGTTTTCACGCCGCCAACCCCAGTCCTCTCCCTGGGATCCGACCGAAGCCCGAACCTCGGCTCCCATCCCCCGCCTGCCCCGGCGGGTGAGCAGACAAGCCTCTCGGGCTGGTGAGTGCGGGTCCGCCCTGATCCTCTGTGCGGGAATCTCTCCGCTTTCCCCCCCGCACCCCTGTTGCTGTGCTCTCCTCCGCGGCTCCGAAGTTCCCCCCCTCTGCTCCGAAGCTCCCCCCCTCTGCTCCGAAGCTCCCCCCCTCCGCCGCCCGCAGCCTCCACCCGCGAAGGGGCTTCCTAGTGTGTGGAAACTTTTCCTCCTTCACAGCTCCCTCCCACTGGTGCGGGTCCCGTCCCTATCCTTTTGTCTCTGTTTTTTCTTTTTTCTTTTGCCCAACCCAGGTATGTGGGGGGTTTCTTGCCTTTTGGGAGGTCTGAGGTCTTCTGCCAGCATTCAGTAGGTGCTCTGCAGGAGTTGTTCCACGTGTAGTTGTATTTCTGGTGTATCTGTGGGGAGGAAGGCGATCTCCGCGTCCTACTCCTCCGCCATCTTCCCGGAAGCTGCCTGTGCGTTCTAATAAAGGCGTCTTTTATCCTTTTTGACAGACCAAGTACTTTCCGAACTGGTGTTTCACCTGCTAGGATTTCTCCCCGCAGCCAACTCCCTTAAGGTCAAGCAGTGAAAATGGATCCTGGAGAAATAAATTCCAAAGCTACTGCAATGGAAAGAGCTTCAGTCAACCTTAGTATTAAACTCCTAATAAGAGAATCTGCCCTATAAAGGAGTCGCCTTGCCACCCTTTCTCCTAAGAACTCAGGTTATTAACTAACTGGAGATACATTCCCCCGACAGACACATACACACCCTTTCTGAAAAGCCCTTGCTTTTCCCTGACGAAGCCCTATAGAGCCATTGCATCCCACTTGGTAAAATAGCAATTTAATAAGATGCTTAATTATTTTTGAAGCAACAACAATATTTTGCTGAAAACTGTAATTGCATTTTCCATTTTGCTAGAAAATTGAATGCGGAGAAGCATGTGAAGTTGTCAAGTTAGTGCACAGCCTGGAAAATCAACAGACTCAACACTAAAGCCTCCTTTTGCAATCAGCCTTAATACCCTGAATTCTGAGCAACAGGTTTTGCGGATTCTCTGAACCAGCCCAAGACGAAGAATTCACATACATATAATTTGATCGGCAATGTAGAAAGGGATGGTAAGAAAAGCTAGCCAGGCACGGATTCCATACAAGGATTCTACAGTTACTGATTTGTGGTTTTGTAACAAAATCGCACCACCTCTTTTAAGTCTTAATTTACCGCTCTCTGAAATGAGAATAATAGTAATGCCTACACTGTTGGTCATGGAGAGGTTTAAAAGATACCACAGCTGGTAATGATTGACACCTAGCAGGTATTCAGTAAAACAGAGCCTTCCCTCTGGTCCAAGGAGATATCCTAGAGAAACTGATTTCAGCATTTAAAAAACAAACCAGAGTAAAACAAACAAAAAAAGGGAGACCAATGCCCCCGGACATTGCCTAGGTGAAAGCAGAGCTCAAAATAATTAAAGTGAAGTGATTCTGGTGCTTCGCCCATCTGTGCTCATCGCTCAGTTCATTGCCACATTTCTCCTGTGTTGTCTCTATACTTTTGTCCCCTACGCTCGGCAGATAGCACCGATGACAAATTGCTGTCTCCATGAATCACAGGGCTGTTAATCCCCACCGCGTCTTCTTAAAACACATACCCGCATTTCTCGTGAAGCTGTGCTTTCTTTACAGATCTTTTAGTTGCCTAGTTACTGGCCTGGTATTGATAATACCTGCTGCACTGCTTCCCCCGCTCTACTCTGCAGCATGGAGGATCCCCAGAGCTCTCCACGGGCATGCTTCTGCCCCAAAACGCTCGCTGTGGTTTGCCTTCCTCTAGTTCCTTCTGCCCAGACTTCTATTTCTCCGCTCCCCTCCAAAATTCCATGGGAGTTTTTCCAAAAGATAGGCTCTAGCTTTCTCTTGGTACTCACTTTACACATGTCCCCTTGTAAGCGCCAAAGCAGTTTGAACTCCATGGATGTGTCACAAATTGGGGACTAGGAACTTTATAATCTTGCAGTCTCACAGAGTCTTTATTTTTTAAAAGATTCTGTTTTTCCACTCTTAAACCTGATCATTATTTAAAAATTGAAAAATATTAAAATTAAGAAAAAGAATAAAACATTATATATACATATATAAATGGACATCTATCTAGATATAAATACAGATATAAATATAATAACATGTATAGGTCATCATTATGAGTGCCATGGCATATTTTCTTCTAACATTTTTTCTCTTTATTTTTAAATTTTTTGTTTTCATAATATACTTATTTGTAATCTTATATTCAGACTCTTTTAAATTATCCTTTCCAGACACATGCTTTCCTTATTAGACTCTCTCCATAAACATAATTTAAATGGCTGCATACTATTCCCCTGAGGAGAGGAGTTGACTTTCTTAGCTATTCCTCTAATGTTGTACACTTAGGTTTTTTCTTTAAAATCTCTTCTTATCGTAAGTAATTTTGTGATGAGCTACTTTGCCCATAAATCTGCCATTCCAGCAGAGGCAACAGATCATCAATAAGAAACATAATAAACAAATGATGTAGTGCATTAGGGATAAAGGGGATAAGAAGCAACAGAGTGACATTTGCCACTTTCTATATGGTGGTGAGGGTAGCCCCACTGAAACCAAAGACTAGGAGGAGATGGGGAAGTCAGCCAAGCAGATATCTGAGAGAAGATCCTTCCAGGAAGAAGGAATAGAAAATGAAAAGGCTTTGAGGTAGAAGAATTAGGAAGTAGAGACTAAGATAATTTAATATTATTGCCCAGGGTCAAGCAGATAGTCTGTGGCAGAATAGACCCAGGTTGCTAGGATTCCATCAAGTGTGACTAAATTTTCAAACGTGGAAGCATCAGATGATAGAGTGACCAGAATGGTCTTAGCATTCCCTCAGTTTGACTAAACTTTGGACAGGTTTCTTCCTGACTATAGGCCCCTGATCTCCCTTACCTTAGAGCATTTATTTCAGAAAATGTACAGTCTTACATTTTTCCTCTGCCTCTTTGAGATGTATTATAAATCTTCTCCCAGACTCTTGCAACTTCAACAACTCAGGAATGCCTTTCTCAAGGACCTGGGAGCCATCCCTTTAAAATGTAATCATCTAGGTAAGTACCCCTACCTCCTAGATTCTGTGGGAGGGTAAGAGCCTAATTTCAATGGAGGCCGATTAGCAAATGCAGATGACTTAATCCCACTGAGCAACGCCCTACTCTCCAAATCATCCTCCAGCCCCTTTCCAGTAGCCCACACAGCTCTTAACCTCCTGTCTTTTGTTTCAGCAGAGTTTAATGAAGTCTCTCTCCCCTATGGCAGTAGTCCTCAATAAAGCCTTCCTTGCCCGTTTAACTCTGTCTTGTGCAATTTTTCCTTGACAAGAGGAGTTGCTTGGCATTCCCCTAAATGTGTCCCTTAGAATTTTGGTCCTCAGACTTTGTCTGCAAGTGTTCACCTTGATAGTCATAACATGCACTAACTTATTTAAGACTACTTCCCCACAGTTTACATAGATCCAAACTCTCAAAGGCATTTCTCACTCTTTCTTCACATCCCATATTCCATCCATCAGCAAAATCTGTCATCTCTACTACCATAGCTCCCAATTCTAGATTCCTTTCTCCACTTTCACCTCTGCAGGGGTAATGTCGTCATCATCTTCACTCACTTGGAGTATTGCAATGGCTTCCTAACTGGTTCCCCACTTACTTGCCTCTTACTGTTTATTAGAGCAGGCAGAGAGAGAGAGATCTTTTAAAAGTGAGATTCCATCCCATCTTTGTTCATGAGTGGCTTTCCATTACACTCTCAACAAATTCCAAACTCTGCTATGTTTCCCAAGGCCCTGCCTAATTCTCTGATCTCAACTCTGCCATTTGGGTGGTTCCTCACTCCATCCCAGCCACTTTGGCCAAAAATGCTCCTACCCTGGGGGCCTTGTACCCTGTTCGTGCTACTGTGTGAACCCTCCATAAGCTTCCATTCTCACTATTGAGCTACCTGTGACACATGCTTTTTCAATCCATCTAATCATCCCATTTGAAAGAGTAAATCTTGTCATTCTCTATCACTGCAACTTGTTTTCATAATGCATATTAGCATCTGACTTTATGCATTTATTTTATTATTGTTTAAATCCCTCCCTCACTAGAATGTAAGTTCCATTTTGTACACTGTTTCATTTTTGTAGCCTGGCAGGATTCTGGTATAAAGTAAACATTTAAGTATAAAGAGAATGAAGGAATAAGTCAAAGACTCCAGGAGTGTTGTTGTTTAAAACAACATGGCTCAACTTTCTGGCCCACTAGTTCTCAAACTTACCCACCAAATCCTTTTCCATGCAACACTTTTTAATATGCAACAAAATCAGAACACATGGGTAGGGGCAGATTAAAAATGGCTGAAAAATCTTTGATCTTGCGCTCATGTCAAGAGGCAAGATCTGTGTTGCCTCATTTTAATTCAGATGGTCCCTGTGACTACTTTGGACAATATAGTGTGGTGGAAATGGTGTTTTGCCGGTTTCTGGGCCCAGGCCTTAGGAAAGCAGCGGCATCTACCTCCTGTCCCTTGAAAAACTCTCTCTGGAGCCCTTAGCTGCCATGTCCAAGTCCAGTTATCCTGACAATGCCATGCTGGAGAGGCCACACACAGCAGATCCAGTCTCAGCAGAGCCCAGCCTTCCAGCCACCCCCCAAAGCACCAGCTATGTGGGAGAGGGTGCCCTGCACTCTGTAGACCAGCTATCCACCAGCCAAATACCACTGAATGATGACCAACAACACCACGTGGAACAGAAGATCCGCCCAAGCCCTGCCCAGTTTCCTGACCCACTTATGCTATGTAATAAAATGATTGAATTTTTGAAACACCTTGAACCAGTCTATGTCTTGGATATTTTGTTATTCAGCAATAGGTAACTGGAATACTAATGTAATACATGCTCTTCATTTTTTCCAATGAGAAAACTAAGGCCTGGAGAGAAGAGTGTCACTTGCCTCAGTTCTCTTACTAGCTCACAGCAGACCTGAGACTCGAACCCACATCATCTGACTCTAGTCCAGTGTTCTTTCCATGAGCAAAGAGATTCAGGAGTTGCTCTGGATCCCTGTGTCCCCTTCTCTCACATGGGCTACCCACATGGGTTTAAACGGACATTTATTGAACACATTCTGGGTATCAAACTGTAGACCTGGGAACATTTACATACTTATTTCATTCAGTCCCTCCAGCCAGAGAAGTTCTTTGGGAACCAGACTGTGCAGACCAGAAAAGAAGGATGTCATGAAGGCTATAAAATGAAAGGCAAGTCCAGCCAGAGTGTAAATTGACCAGAATATATTTCATTCTCCTGGCTGCAAGGTCTCCAGCTTTTGAATGAATATGTGCTTAACTATTTATAATTGACCTTTGCACAAAGGAACATGAAATTTTTATAGCTCAAAGCTTCATTTATTAACTTTACTGGAGTGTAAAATATTGCTGTTTGCCATAAATTTATACCAGGACAAACAATATATATGCTAATTAGTAGTCATGTCGTTGCCTGCACGCTGTGGTGTTGGCTGGTCATTTCCAACAGGCAAAATAGCAGAATTCAATCGACAAATGACAATTGCATCACTTGATACTTGCTGTTCAAACAGTGAAGTCTGGAGTGGTGAATTAATGGTGTTCATTATAACGAGTCCATTTCCTTTTCATTTCCTTTACAAATTAGTCCAGGTAACATGCTGAGTCCCTTCAAGAACGGCTTCTGGGAACCTGCTGAGATACACCTGCAAACGCACAACTCAGCAGAATCCCTCTGGCTCCCATCCTGTGGTTTTCATGCTCCTTCTGGAGTTTCAAAAACTCACTGATGCTTCAGGCTTGGAAGGAGCCTTAGAGATCATCTCTACTTGTTTTTATTGAGAAGGAGACTGAGGCTGAGGGCAGTTAAGCGTATTGCTCAGGGGCACACAGAAAGACAGAGATGGAGTCAGGGCTTAAGAGTAGGTCTTAGCGAAAAATAAGACTGGAAAACCCCCCAGCAATCATTGTGCTGTATCCCATTTAAAAGATAGGAAAACTGAGCATCAAAGAGGGCAAGTTCAAATGCTAAATCCTTTGTGGAGGCTGGAACCCCTAAGTAGAACCTGTGGCTTCATTCTACCCATTCATGTACTACTATCTATTTAATAGATGTTTATTTAGTACCTACTATGCACTAGGTGCTGAAGAAAAGAATGGTTATCCAAGTACACACAGCCCCTTCCCTCCTGGTGTCTAAAGTATAGAGTGAGAGACATATATGAATCAAATTGTGCCACAATTATCTCCCAGCAGGATATGATAGGCACTATGAGTGTTATGAGGGTGGCAACAACGGATATGATCTCATCAGGGGGGCTAGATATCATTTGTGAGCTGAAATCCAAATGATGAATAGGGATTGATGGATGAAGTATGTTGAAAAGGTAGGTAAAACATATTCTTGGCAGAGGGAAGAGCATGTGCAAAGGCCCTGAGGTAGGAATAAGCTCGGCCAGTTATAGGAAGGAAAGAAGTTATCATGGATGTGTGCACAGAATGAGGGAGAAAGTAATACAAGATGAGTCTAGTAAGGTGGTTTTGTTCATATTGAACTTTGTGGGTCTTGGTTCTTTATTGGAAGACCCACAGAGAGCGAATAAACACTTTAAGGAGCGTGGAAACAACAGGCAAAAATAGAACGCTGTGTCTCCACTGTAACTCACATTACCTTGAATTGCACTATCGCTTTCCTGGCTGTAACCTTAACTGTAAAACCGAGGACTTGAACCATTACTATTTGTACTTTATGTTTACAGCATTTAGTCCAGTTCTTGGTATATAAGCTTGAATACTGCTGCTACATGAAAAGATGACCTTCCCACCATCACCTACAAAATATTAGCAAAGAAGCACCTATTCTTTTATCTTTATACTACATGGATTATTCCTTCCCTTCTCCATTATGACACAAGTGTGAAGGTGCAAAATTTTCCAAAGCCCTCCCCTCTTCGTCTTTGCTGACATAATCCATTTTATTTCTGAGAGCAAATTTCCAGCTAAATACTTCCCCAATGATACATAAGCCAAAGCCTGCTGAAATTTTCTAAGAAAGCTTTTGTTCCTTAATAAAAGGGACAGATGAAGCTCTTATGTATTGCCAACTTTCTTCTCACCTTCAATTCAAATGCAATGCCTGGAGCTGTAGCAACTGTCTTGTGATGGTGTGTTGACAGACATGAGGGAATGACAAAAAGAACTATTAATATACAGACCTCAGTCTCAATATTGTTAAGCAGTCAAAACAATCCCTCACCCTGGATCCTTATTTAACCAAAAATAAACAAATGATAGACTTTTATTAGTTTTAGCCACTCTAGTCAGTTGTTCTGGTTTTTTTTTTTTTTTTGCAGCCAATCACAGCTCTAATTGGTACAAAACTCCAAGACACTACCTAGCACAAAATAGGAACCCAAGACGTATTTACACTCTTCCCAATTCAGTCATTCCCCTTTCCACCAAGATATTTTTCTTGTACATTTATCCACTTTTGACCCTCTTTATTTAGCTGATTATGCATATTCAAACACTGGACACAGAAAGAGAAGAGAGAAAGAAAGGGGGCAAAATTGAAGAGAGAGAGCCAGAGCCAGAGCCAGAGCCAGAGAGACAGAGACAGAGACAGGGAGAGAGGGAGAAGAATGACTCTGGGAAGCTTAAAAATCCTGTTGGAAGTTGAGAGACCTACACAGGCAAAATAATAACTCCATATTCCACCTTGTTAATAAACAGGGACAAGCTCTGTGCTTCAAATCCTATCCTGCTATTAGCAGCATTGGAACTTTGGAAAGTCACTTCACCATTTGGGACCTCTACTTATTCTGTTGCAAAATAAGGAGGCTTAGATAGTCTCTAATTTAGTGCTTCTCAAAAGGTATTCCATGAACTACCAGCATCTATATCACTGATGGGGCTTGTTAAATGCAGGTTTCCAGGCCTCACACCAGCCTAAGAATCTCTGGGGCTGAGGATGAATGACTGGCATCTGAAGCATGCTCTGGGAGCTGCTATGGTCCTGAAGTTTGAGAACCATTGTCAAGTTCTGCTCTCGATTTAGCATCCTCTGATTCACTTGGAATGAAGTACACACTCTATATTTCAGATT
The DNA here is from genome assembly GCF_003676395.1 of Aethalodelphis obliquidens. Taxonomy (NCBI): domain Eukaryota; kingdom Metazoa; phylum Chordata; class Mammalia; order Artiodactyla; family Delphinidae; genus Aethalodelphis; species Aethalodelphis obliquidens. The sequence continues at coordinate 15,183,964 of NW_020837951.1, forward strand.
GTACAGATGATGCAGAAAACTGATGTTTGAAAGCATTGTTTTAATTGACTTACAATGATTAAGAGCTGAAGCCCAGTGCAGCTGGAGATCCCAGCTCCTCCCAAACCAGAACTGAAGTTTCGTGACAACTGCTGAATTAAATTATAGGAACCACCACAGTGTTTGCTGCTGGAGCTGTTCACAGTGTTGTCAAAATACCCTCTGTGCATATGTATCTGTGCGGATGTGTGTTTGAACACATGCATGCCTGTGGATAAATATATGCATGGCCACATATGGATGTGCACGTGGTGATGTGCATGCCCATGTGCTTAAGCATACACTAATGCGTGTGCATACGGACCAAGTGTGTATCCCTCTATGTGGCCACATTTCTGCACATCCATGCTTAAACATTCACATGAATATACACATATGCATAAATAAATGTATTTTTTTGCACCATTTGTTATAGATTCCAAATTGAGTTATGACAAGAAAACGGTAATCCTCATCATGGATTACTTCATTGAATTTTCACCACAAACCTTAGGTAACTACTACCCTTCTCCCCATTTTAGGGAGATATGGCTTAGAGAAATCAATTAACCCATCCAGTGCTATCAGCCTAGGAGTTAGCATCACTTGAGTTATCCAAGTCTTCCTGATTCCCAGTGATCATAAGGGATCACAGTGCAATAGTGCTCAATAAAGAGTTATTGGATGATCATTAATAAATAGAATGATATTTAGTAGAATGAAGTGTTCATTTGGATTCCCGAAAGAGCCTCACCTGCAGGGAATAGAATCTGGTTTAGGATCACAGAGGAGAGGCATATTTTAAAGTTGGAAGGGATCAAAAAGGTCTTCAGACCCAAATGGCCTTATGATATATTAAGGAAGTTAAGGCCTAGGGAGGTAAAGTGACTTGCTCAAGGTGACAGGATTATTGTTACCATAGCAACAACAGAAGTAGCATCCCCTTCTCCTCATTCCCAGTCCAAGTCTCTCTCCTACAGTCCCAAGGGCTTCGTATCTTTTCTTTTATACAAAAAGACAAAATGACTTCAAGGTTACCTTATGGTATCTGCAACAATGAAGAAAATGAGTGCAAATTTCCTTGACACAAACACGAGCTGCAGTGATCATTGTTATTATTATAATTACGCCGTTTGGGCCTCTGCTCCCTGTCAGTTCTCAGAGTCAGTGGACAGACAACGGGACAGGATAATTAAATATGCTCAACTGCCTGTCATGACTCCACACGGATCCAGGAGACAGAGCTTCGTGGACCAATCACCTCATTCCCTCAAAGTGCCCCATCTCATAATTAAAAATTAAACCGTTTTCCAATGAAATTATTTTGTTCATTCTTCTTGCTCCCGCTCCAGCGCCTGTGGCACCAGCTAAATTTCAAATTAAATAATTCAACTGCAATACATTTAAAACAGATCACGTTTAGTGCCATACTTTCAGTTGGCTGTGAAACCAGGCCAATTGAACAGGATCCTCCTGGGTGCCAGCTGCCATGGGTGTGCAGGGCGCGGGGCTCCACTAAGGAAGGCTGGCTCCCTCTTCCTTTTCTCACCGTCTCAGGCTCTAGCACAGTGAAATGGTTTTCTTTCCCCCCCTTAACTATTTTGTCTCAGCTTTATCCCTTCGTTCTCATTTTTCTCCCCTTTGATCAACCGCTTCCTTTAGAAAACAGAATCCTCCATTCTGTGTTTCTGGTGGGCTGCTCTCAGTGTGCTTTCAACAGCTGCTTACTCGCTAAGGCGATAGGGAGGCATGGCGACGCTCCCTGTGCCCTGCAAGAAGGCAGGATGGATTAAGGGACTGTGCTGAGTCAAACGCTCTCTCTCCTCCTGGGGCTGCCAGTTTTCATCTGGGTCAGCCCGCCAGGATCTCAGAACCGTCATTTCATTTGACAGATACTACTGTAACAATAGCCTGTACAGCTAACAGTCCCTGCCTGGGGAGCCAGCATGGCAGCCCAGGGCGATGTAGCAAAGACAGATGGGGAGGAAGCCTGGGTTTGATGTCCGGGTGTGACCTCGAAGGAGCCACTTAACCACTCTGGACCTCAGTTTTCTCCTCTCTGCCTAGACATCATAGTGTTTATCTATGCTCAGGCTCACAAGTAAGAGGGTGCTTTGAACCACAAATGACTTTCAGGGAAGGTCACCCAAGATTATGAGTTAACGAGGACGGCTGAACAAGAGATAGCAATTGCCGGGGAGGGGGCAAGGGTGATCCTCTTCCCCCCAACTCAAGTATCCACGAAGGGAGGGAAATTCCTGTTCTAATGCCCAAGAGGAGAGACTTTCTGTTTCTTTCTGGTTTCACTTTCTCTTCCCCAGAGGATGACTATTCACTTACACAGTGGGTGAGTTTGAGAGAAGGATCTCAGCCCTTCTGAGCTACCATTTTTAGAGGCAGCCTGTCCCCAGAACCCACACATCTCCATGTTTTTCAATCGTGTGCTTACAGAGGCAGTCTCAGCCCAGATGGTGGCAGGGTGGGCTGCGCAGTGGCTCAGTGCTGCCTGTGATGGGTGGGTACATTTACTTCAAGTGTGAAGTGAAAGGAAGCCCTTGATAGTGGCTGACCTGATTTATCCTCCAAATAAGCTTTTGTTGGTAATAGATCTGGCATGTTTGATTTTCACTGGTGTGTTTCTTGAATCTTATTTCTCAGTAAGTTCTGAATATTGTAAAGGAAAGGGAATGTTGTTTATTAATCTTGTAAAACTCATTTTCTTTTTCCTACAGAGACCTGAGGAAAGATACAAAACACCACTAGGTGGAAGAAGGGACAGGTAAGTTCCTTGACACTCTACAGAGCCACTTAAGACCAGCAGAATATGTTACAAGGAAACATTTCAACCCTGAAATGGCAGAGGGCAGTTCCCCTGAGGCAGTAAGCTCTTCATCACAAGAGGTGTCCAAGCCATGGTGCATTAACCACTACTCTGTACTTCTAGCACTGGGTGGCTTGCTTTGATGTAAAAATGAAAGATGCGATTGTGGAGGGAGTTTGGGAATATCCCTGGGTCCTGCTTCACCTGTGCAAATCCTGTCACTTCCTTCTGCAAGAGCTCCCACAGTGCTGAATGCCGGGATAGCTGTGGTCTTGCACAACTCAAGTTTGTGTTTGTCATTTGCAGAGGTGTGTTTATATAGAGAACACGCACTTCCGAGGTGGCTCTAAGGAACTAATGGATGCCTTTCCTTCCTATAAATGCACTCAGTGGGGCACACAGGCGTGCATGCACACTCACACGTGTGCAATGCTCACACAAATGCTCAAGGAGGCCATTCTTTCGTCTTATTTATTAAAATGTGCCTGAGACTCATAGCCCTCTTGGAGTAAATACAGGAATAACGGTAAGTGGAAACTATTAAAAGGAAAAACAGACTCTAGATTCAGAGAGACTGCCAAGTTACACTCCTCACAACACTCAGGCCCACCATCCAGGGGCATGCAGAGGGGATAGCCTATTGGGAACCCCACTGTGTGATATGGTGGCCAGAAATGTGGAGGCCAGCTGGGTTAGAGACATGGGGAGGTGACCATCCACCACCACATATTATCCCAAAGGAGCTGGTGTTTGTCAATCTGCTTTCAGAAACTCATGCTTGATTCTGGGCGCTACTAAATTGGTAAGCTCCAAGAAGGACTTTCTTTCCTGGTCATATCCAGCTCTCATGGAACTGGATTTGGAGATGAGGGGAGCCTGCCGGCCTCACAGGAATGGAAAGGCCTGGGGCTCATGTGGGTCACAGAGAAGGGCCCTTTCATTCCTGATCTTACTCTGTTCTTGGATTCCACAGTGGTTACTGGCATGTGGACATTAAAATCCAGCATGCATTTTCCACGTTCTTTGTTTTTTTTCAGTTAAATAATAATTAGCAATAGAGAGAGCACAGGATCCAGAGTCAGTGGTGAAGGGTTACAGAGCCTGCAGGTGGCAAAGCAATTTATTCACAGACGCTCCATCTGAGGTGTTAATACTGTCATGCCTTTGTTTGCAGGCTTCAAGTTGGGTCTGGGGGAAAAAATGTGCAAAGTAATTTGAGGAAAGGTACAAAATGGAAACTGCCCCGTTCCTGAATGAGACTCCTTTGTTAATTTCCCAGTAATTCAACCCACAGAAGAGTGGGAAAGAGCCTCAGATTTGGTGGCTGAAGACCTGGGTTTGAGAAAGGACTTTATCACTTACTAGTTCTGTGCTTTCGGATAATTCATTTAAACCACCTGCCCCTTAGTGGCTTCATCCAATAACCTGGGAAGGTTATAACAGCCCTTCCCTCAGACATAGTGGTTGTAATTGCAGGAAATAATGGATAGTAAAATACTGTAATATTTAATACACTGGAGTCCCTGTTGTTTTCCGATCTAGAGTTTTGTGAGATTTCTGGGGTCAAATGAATTGTATGACATGAACATATTAAAGGCCCTCACGAGCCCGGTTGTAAATAAACACAAAGTAAATATAAAGAGACAAAACCCTCATTTAGCCTTGAAACCTAGTAGTTTCAAAATCTAATTTTACCCTTGAACTCAGTCTCCGGGAAGCATCACTTAGCGTTTCATTTCGTGTGTTTTGAGGGATGCAAGGCCACAGAAAGAACTCCTATTCTGGCAGACAACTGAGCATAGACCAGTGCAACTGGCACCCAAGTGAGGGAATGCATTAAAGATCATAAGGCAACCCCAACTTCCACTGTCGCCAGATATTTTGCTTGACAGTTTTGCCAAAGTCTGGTCCTGGTTTGGCTCAGTGAGCCATTAAAAACATCATGGCTGCAACTCCAGAAATCAGGATTCAGTGGACATTCGGCCAAGTTTCTTTCCTTATGAGGACTTCAGTTTCCTCATCTGTCCTTTGAGGCAAATGTCCCGGATTTGCCACACAGACCATCAGCGTCAGCATCACTTGGGTTTGAAGACACAGATTCCTGAGCCCCAGACCTCAGACAGAAGCAGAATAGCTGCATTGTCAGATGTTTCCTCTGTGGGGAATTTCATACCCACTAAAATCGAGAAAAATTTCAGAGCCACACCAACACTAACATCCTTGGCTTTCTTTACATTCACACACCTGAAGCAAGGTATCCAAAGAAAAAATTAGAGGTCAGGAGGCTCAGACAAAAAGTGGACCCTCCTCACTGGGCAAACCTCCCAAGACGAAGCTCCCCACCTGTGTAAGTCTCCAAGCCCCACATCTAAGGCAAAGCAGAACCAGACCTGTTATCCCAGCCTTCCACTGTAATTCCAGAGAAGCTTCAGGACGCATGCACAGATGCCTCTCTGAATTGCCCATCTGAAGCCAGGACTGTTGGAGTGAAACATAAAATATCACAGCATTGATTTAATGGCCTTTAAAAGTCCCTCCTGAGCTGCTGGGGAGCTCCTTGTCTGTATCCCTGCGCACCACTGTGCTCGTAAAGCTGTCACCATTAGTCGCTGCCCACCATCCTGATAGCATTTGGGTCACACATCAAAGGGAGGGATGTGGTTTCTGAGAGAGTCTAGTATGAGGTTGTGGCAGCCTTAATCCTTGTCCATGTTTTCCCAGATTCTCAGTGTGGGTGTGGCATCTAGCTTCTGTCAGACAGCTCCCTGAAATACTGGCTTCACTGCTTTTAGGTTGGAATGTTCACTTTCCAAGCTGCCTAGGGCCAGAATCTGAATTTATTCCAAGTGTTTCCTGCTTCTGCCCGGGCCCTCGTATTAATTAACCCTATCCACATCTGTGTATTTCTTGCAGTTTGTTTTTCATGGCTATCATTGTAGACCAGCACCGTCCAATGGAAACATAATGTGAGCCACAGAGGTGAACTGCGTATAAAACTCTAAATTTTCTAGTAGCCACATTTTAAAAAGTAAAAAAAAAAAATAAGTGAAATTACCTTCTAAAATATTTAATAATATATTTGATTTAACCCAATATATTCAAAATATTATTATTTCAACATAAAATTGATGTAAAAATTTATTACTGTGATATTGTACCTTTTTTGGGGACCTGGTCATTGAAATCCAAAGTGTACGTTATACTTACAGCATCTTTTACTCTGGACTGGCCACATTTCAAGTAGTTAATAACCATGTGTGGCCACCACATTGGACAGTGCAGTCCCAGACCAGTATGAGTGAAACTAACGATTCCCTTATCCATTCATTCAAATGTGTTTTGACCACTGGCTGTGTCACATGTAGTTCTGGGCACCAGGCTACAGAGATAAAAGCCATTTGACATCTATGTTCTCCTGGAATTTATAATCAAATAGGAGTGACAGACAATAAGCAAGTAGAGGAATAAATAGGCAAAATAATTTCATAATAAAGAGTATGAAGAAGGAAAAAAAACACAACAGGTTGATATGATAGCGAGTAACCCAGAGAGAGGAGAGGAATGGATTAGATCAAATTATAAAGAAAGGATCACAGAACAGAAATCTGAATGAGAAGAACGCATTCATCTACTTTTCATTATCATAACAACCAAATATAAACCTTGTTAGGACCTAAGTGGTGGAAAGTGCTATATGAAATATTTCTGGTGTGTGAATTTCTGGTGTGTGATAAGCTCGAGACTGTAGTGAACATTAGACTCTAATCCCTATACAAACAAGAGACATATTCCTAGGGCTAGGACCCTGTGTTCCTTCTAGTACCTGCTCAATATATATTTAATTGTTGGTCACGTAAATAAAGGAAGAGCAACCATTTATGAACCTTGGTTTTAAGACTAAAAGACGTAGTTTGAAGGCTAAAAACGTTAATTCTGGTTTTTGTTAGTTTTTTTGGGGGGGGGGTTGTGAGGTTCAGTCTGGTCTCTAAACAATAACATGCTCTCAGTAGGTACCCCACCCCTGCCTATGACGGCAGTTGATCTAGCCAGTGGTTCAAAGAAAGGAGATCTTTTTATGCCCATCCTTCCTAAGACATATATGAATAGAAGCCCAGGCTCAGAAAAATGTGCTTGTGAGCACCAAGATAATGTGTGAAAACGCCAGGCCTTTCTTGCACAAGCAATGTGCTGAAATATGCAGAAATAAAATAAAATTAAAAACGTTAAGTACAGCCTTTGTATTTCAAATCAGTGAGAGCTAGCGTGGGTTTTGCTGTTGTTGTTGTTTGAGAATTATAGTACTTTATAAAACTTTGGGAAGAATCTACCTCAAAAGATCAATATTTTCAGAACAATAAAAAGTGATTCAGGAGAATGGGCACCCAACAGAGTGTAATTGTACTCCAGTCACATCTGGTTCATTAAAGAGAAAGATACCTTTAGGACTTTTATTCACAGTGTTTATTCATTTTTAGCACTTTTCTTTACCATCCTCTTTCCTCTGTGATTTTGATCTAACCAGCTATAGTTCTGCCAATAATAATAGCTAACATGTATTAGCACTAACCAATTCTACTTTAAATGAATTACCTCATTTGATACTCAAAACAGCCCTATTATTTTGGGAAAATTGTTATCCTTATTTTACAGACATAGAAACTGAGGCTCGTGAAGGTTGAAATATTGGCCTAAATTCTTAGTAAAGTGGTCCTCAAATTTCTGGTCTCAGGACTCAGTCATATTCTGACTAGTGAAGACCCTGTATTAGTTTTCAATTTTGGCCATAACAAATTACCAAATACTTACTGGCCTAAAGCAAAAACTTTGCCAAAAATCAGTTGGGCACATCTGTGTAATTCTATTTCTGAGTTCTCTATTCTGTTCCATTGATCAATGCATCTATCTCTATGGCAACACCACACCATCTTAACTGATGGGGCTTATTATAATCAGTCTGGAGGTGAAGCAGACTCATTCTACCACTTTATTCTTCTTTTTCCGAAGTTTAGAGTAATCTTGTCTATATCTACAGAATAATCTTGGTGGGATTTTGATAGAAATGGAGTTAAAAGTTGATACAAATTCGGAAGAACTGACATTTTTACTATGTTGAGTCTTCCAGTTTGTGAGAACAATATGTCTTTCCATTTAGTTAGATCTTTTCTTTCTTTCTTCTGTATCACATACTGTTCAGCAAACAAGTCCTACACTTGTTTCACTAGATTTACAATTTTTTTCAGTGTTTTATTTATTTTTTTTTTAGTGACTGGAAACGGCATTATATTATTAATTTTGGTGTCCACAATGTTCATTGTTAGTATAAAGAAATAAATTTATTTTCTTACATTTATCTTACATCCTGTGACTGTGTTGAATTCATTTATTAGTTCTACGGTTTTTTCTTTCTTTTTTTTCCCCCTTAATTTCCCGGGATTTTCTATGTAGACAGTCATGCCATCTTCAAGTAAGGAAAATGTTATTTATTCTTTTCTAATTTGCATGACTTTTATTTCATTTTCTTACCTTACTGCACTGGCTTGAACTTCCAGTACTATGTTGAATAAGAGTGGTGAGATATCCTTACCTTGTTACCAACCTTAGGGCAAACACACTCAGTCTTACACTATTAAGTGTAATGTTGGCTATAGTGTCTTTGTTTTGGTTTGTTTTGGTTTGGTTTAATAAATACTCCTTATAGAGCTGAGAATGTTCTCTGTTCCCATTTTCTGAGAGTTTTTATCATGAATGTTGAATGTTGTGACTCTTCTTTTATGCACTGGTTGATATGATCCTGCAATTTTCTCTCTATCTTGTTAACTGGTGGATTGCTATTTGGAGATCCACTGCTCGGTTTCAAGCCTAACTATTCTAACACTAACTGGTGTACTATAATTTAATTTTGGCACAAGCCCCCAGGAGTTATCACAACCCCCCACAAAGATTCACAAGGCTGACTTCACTTTGAATGCCAGCCACATGTTCATGAGGCCCCCAAGCCACTCCTGCTTCCGACTGACTGGCTACCAATTCCAGGCTTCCCATGACCTCTTCAAGTTCAATAATTTGATAGCATGACTCACAGAACTTAGGAAAGATCTATACCTATGATTACAGTTTTATTATAAATAATACAACTCAGGAACATCCAAGTAAAAAGGCACATAGGATGAGGTCAAGTCCTGAACAGAGCTCCTGTGCCCAGTCTTGGGAATCAGAGCACATCACGCTTTTAAGCATGTCAATGTGCTCACCCATGAGAAAGCCCCCTGTACTTTGTGTCCAGAGTTTTTATTGGTATTTCATTTTATTGTCTTAATATGAGATACTACTGTCAAAGCTAAGATATTATTAACCACCATTACCAATTAACAATCGTTAACTTTCAACAACTGTTAATTATTAACAATAATCGATTATATGTGTATATACACATATATACACTCATACTATATGACATATAGTGTAATTCATTAGATATTATTCAATAAATGTCCATTTGCTTCTCGCTTCCTTACCAGAACAAAACAGCTGTGTCTTCCTCATTTTATCACCCACGATAGTAATGATAATAGCTACCATTTATTGATTCCCTCCTATGTGCCAGATCGATTATATATATTTCATCTTCATAAAAGTCCCATGAGATAAACTTTATGATCTTTAACTACCAGGGAGGGAAACAAGTCTCAGAGGGCTGAAGTTACATACTCCAAAATCACAGAGCCACTATTTTAATAATTTTTAATGGTGTAATTGCTTTACCACCTCTTTGAAAATACGTTCCTCGTGGCTCCTACATTCAGAGGCTCAGCCTAAGTAGCTGGACTGCTCTCCATTCATCTGGATAAGCTAGCAGAACAGACTTGGCTTCGATTCTGCAAAGACCTCTGCAGATAGGGAATCCTCTTTTCTTGCTTAGCCTGTTAAACCCGGGGAAGTGGGACATCTTTATGTTGTCAAAGTGATCACTTATCTTGCCTTTTAATCAGCCTTCCCTTTCGGTATCTCGCCCCGGCCCTCGGAGGCCCATCTTGTCTTCCTGAGCCTCATATCCATTGATTCTTCAGCTTAAGCCCTGAGAGATAGCTGCCATATTGATAAAATCCATACGGTTATTTATTGCCCCCAGTTATCAAAGAGAAGGCCATCACCATGGGAGATACAATGAAGGCCGGAATCCACAGGACTTGGTACCTGATTAGAGGGTGAGGGAGACACTGAGGAAAAAGGAAGAGCCTACGGGGACTGGGTGTGGTTTTGTCTATGCACGACTGGGACAAAAAACAGTGTAATTAATACCAACAATGATAATGATGATGATGACAGATAACATTGACCGAGAGCTTACTGCACCTCAGGCCCTATTTGGAGAGCTTTACTGTATTAACTAATTTAATGCTTCACTAACCCTTTGGAGAAAGTTATTACCCTCTTCATTTTACAGTTGTAAAAACTGAATCAGAGGAAGTGAAGCTACTGGCAGGGGGTAGAGAATTAAAAAGGGAAACTTATCAAGAAACTCGTGCTGTGTTGGAATTCCAGGGGATGGTATAACTTCCGGTTGGAGTTCCCTAAGCCACCTGTTTCTGTGCAGTTTCATGCAGTTGAAGGAAGTGTGAACTGGTGAACTTGGGTCAGGTCTAATACAGCCCTGGATATTAGAATCCTGATCTGAGAGGTTTCTTAACTGCAAAGCAGCATTAACAGTGAGTGCATGGCTCCCTGAGGTGTCCTGGGGACTGAATAGGGTACAGTAGGTACGCCTGTCCCACAGCAGATTCCTGCCCAGTGACACGTGTCCCTCCTGCCTTCCCCCTTTCCCCCCATCTCTCCCTCTGCATCAACAGCTGTGAGAAGCAGATACACAGTGACTGTGAAAGTGTTGTCCAAATACAAGGTGACTTACTTTCAAACTTTTCAAAATTACAAAAACAAAGATATTTCTCAATTCCCAGGAGAAAAGAAGAAAGAAGATACAAAATCATGTTTAATACTATTATTCAAATATAACAGCTCTTACCTAGGCCAGACCATAAGCTCCCTGAAGGCAAGGTCTGGGCCTGTATTTATTAAGCAATGTATTGCCAGCATTGGCACAGAGTAGGCATTCAATACAGATTTGCCAAACTAATACACTTGTAGGCATTTTATTAGACTTTTAAAAATTATTTCTTTGGTAAATGCCATGTTCCTGACCTGACATTTCTTGCTGTTTATCAATTTAGTCTTTCTTTTTCTTAGTGTGTGTGTGTGTGTGTGTGTGTGTGTGTGTGTGTTTCTGTTGCAGAGATAAGATGCCTTATAATTAGCATAATCTATTCCCTACAGTTGACAATTTGGTTTCTCCAATTTTTTTTGGTTTTGTTTCTTTTCTTTTTTTAAAATTTTACATATGATGTTACTACTGGCCTTCTAGTAATCTCTGTACACTTCTGTGATCATTTCTTCAGGAGAAATTCTCAGAAGTGGAAATGCTGGATGGAAGGTCTGTGGTTCAACACCTAACAAACATTCCTTCAGTCCACATCATGACCCCTAAAGGTCACACTCAGTGACTCTTAGACACTCAGGACTCAAGATTTCCAGTCCAGAGTAGTTTTCCCTTTGCAATCCCCCCAAATCCCCAAACCAAATTCTGACCAGGAAGCCCCAGGAAAGCAAATTATTTTTAAACTCCTTAAAGGGATTATTGATACTTTGCTGGCTGACAGGTCCTCTCAAGGATGGGACAAGAGGCTCTCTTTAGCCCTCTCAGGCTACAGGAAGAGAAAAAGGAGCAAAAAAGACTAGCTTTTGCTAAGGGAGGGCTGGCGCGCATGCACACACACATGTACACTCACACACACACGTGCACACATGGGCCATCTGTAAGCGATTTTTTTCTTAAGCATTGGCAGGAAGATAGTGAAAGAAAGGGATGTGTGCATTCTTTGGGGGATCTGTGGAGCCATGAACAGAGTGTCCCCCAACCCCAACAGAAGATTGTAAACAAGCAAGGATCCTCGTGATTGTAAGAGCTGCTGCACTTGCGTCTTTAGGTGAGGTGCTGCCATGGCTCATTCCACGTGCAGGATGGGTTAGCTGCGCTGTGACTGTTCCACTTCAACCTGAACTCCTTGGGGGTTTATTCTAAGGATGCAGGCGAGGCAGCATAATAATACCTCTGCAACGTTACTGCTCCTTCCTCTGCTTGGCAGGATGCAAGCACAGATCTGTCTCCACTCGTCCCTAACCCTCTATTAGTTCACTTTTCAAATGAAGGAGGGCAGTTGGAAAGTAGGGGAGTTCAGCTATTAGCTTTTTTCCTCCTCTTTCCCCTCCTCACCCTTCTTGCATCTTTGAAGGCAGTCGGGTTGGGAAGCAGCACAGGATGTGAGGCGCTGCTGGGTGCCCTGGGGCTTCCGTGCATTGGATTCAGGTCTCTGGCAAATCTCCTTCAAGCAGCTAAACTTAGTCATAACTTCTCCAAATGTTGTGCCTCCCTCCCCTGCTCTACTTCTCTTCTCTCCCCAGGCCCTTCCCCCAGACAAAGGATACATTTTTTTTTTTTTTTTTGCAGTACTTGGGCCTCTGTTGTGGCCTCTCCCGTTGTGGAGCACAGGCTCCGGACGCGCAGGCTCAGCGACCATGGCTCACGGGCCCAGCCGCTCCACGGCATGTGGGATCTTCCTGGACCAGGGCACGAACCTGTGTCCCCTGCATCGGCAGGCGGACTCTCAACCACTGTGCCACCAGGGAAGCCCCATATCTGTCTTTTACACTGTTGTCTGTCAAGTATAGTTCCTAAGGCAGAGATTACTAACTGTTCACCAATGTCTGTTCTCCCCTATTTGATTAGAGAAATCCTAAATTTTCACACAGCGTATGACCAATGAACTATAGACTACATATCATAGCTCACCTTACAGCCTGTTATGACCAAGGGATTAAATGCTAGTCATTAGGATGTGAGTAAAAATAATGTATGCTACACAAAAGAAGTGGCTGTATACAATCCTGCCCCCTTCACCTTTCCCAATGCCTGGAAGGGGATGAGAGCTGAAGAATTACATTAGACATGAGTGGTGTGGAGAGAAGGGCCAAAGAATTGCTTCTTCTAAATTATGGATCACCAGACCTCACCATCTATGTTAGGTCCAAGGAGTGTGTAAACACTCAAGAATGTTTACTGAATAAATAAAGACTTGTGCTAGAGATAATGGAGGCCAGCAAAAACCAAGTAGTTATCCACAAACTGGAAGAATTGACAGTCTACCAGGAGGGATCAGAAAGGCACAGAAATCAGCTGATCAACACGTAGTTATTGTGATCTGTGTGCTAGGACTTGGGGATACAAAGGCAAATGAGTCAGAATATCTGCCCACCATGAACTCATGGTCTGAGAAGTGACACAGTCAACTACATGAATAACTCTGGCAAAATCCAGGCTAGAGCAGAGAGAGGACTTTACGGGTTCACAGAGGTGGGTTAACCTCAGATCAGACAAGCGAGGGCTTCTTAGGAGGTGTAATCTAAGCTGAGTTTGGAGAGTGAGCTGAGGGGAGAAAGGAAGACAGGTAGGCAGACGGCAGAGCAAGACCAACCATGAAGGCTTGTAAAATCCTGGCCTACTGGAGAATGAAGGTAAAGTTCTGTATGGTTAGAATGTAGGTTGTATATGTGCACGTCAGGTGCTGGTCTGGAGGGGACATGACAAAGTTGGACAGTCAGAAAGTGACAAATGACATTTAGCTAAATTTTGGTGGAAGGTCAAACAAGTAGAAGGTCAGCATGGAGATGTAGAGTAAGAAAGAAATCCTTCATGTAGTAATAAAAATAATTACAACAAAAAGTAACAACAGTTCCTACTCTTGAACCTTCAAGATGTGGTCAATATATTACATATGCCGTCTAATTGTATCCTCAGACCATCTCTTTGAAGTAGCTGTATTGATTTTCTACTTTTTATATGTAAAAATGAAGCTCAGAGAGGCTAAGTGGCTTACCCAAATGACACAGCTGGTAAGGGACAGACAGCAACTCCAGCCCATGTCTGTGTGCTCCCCAAACAGATGCTGTTAACTTTCAACTCATATAATTGCAAAATGCACTTTAATGATTGGCAAAACGTGGTGGTGCAGAAATGGGGGTTATACATTTTATATAAAGAACAAAGCACTGGCCACCCCCAGAGTTCTGAGGTTCTGGGCCCCATTAGGGAGCTTGTGAAGCTACGAAGATGATAAAATGGATCCCCAGGTGTCTGCACTTACCTCCCTAATGCATTCTTCCAGAAGAACCTGCTGTCATCTATTCCAGGAGAGAGATATTCACCCTGAAATTGTAAAGAGCAGTTTATAAAAAGTGCCCCCAAAAAAGGAAAACCTAGTACTTGAAGCTGATGGTTGGACAAAGTGGGGCAGGGAATAGTTTATTATTATTACTTAATTTTCAAAAAAAAGGGTGCACAGTTTTATCCTACTTATAATAAAAGTCATGATATAATAAAAGCATCTCATCAGAGCAGTCATTTCTACAAATAGAGCACTGACGCTTTAGATATTAACATGTGTTATAAATGTCATTGATATATTAAGACTTTTCAGACTGTCTATCTAAAAATAGAGGAAAAGCCGGAGGGAGGGAGGAGAAAGACACAGAACTGACTAATTCAATCAGAAAAGTGGGAACCTATTCTTGCACAATTAAGTCTTCTATTTGTGAGCAATGCAAGTAAACACCTGAATCTGATTTATGGTTTAAATTCTATTCACCAGCAGAGTGTGACACAAAAAGGGGGAGAAATGCCCAAAGAGGGGGAGGAGGGAAGAGAGACAGAAATGAAAATATGTAGAATTAAGGAGGTTTAATATTAAAACGAGACTCGAGTTATCCTCTCCAATCATCTTACTTTGGATGTGGGGAAACTGAGCATTGGGGAGACTCTACAATTGAATCTAGGTCAGTGTTGCTTGGTGTTAGACAAAAGAAAGCTTTTATCTGAGCTTTTTTATCTGAGCTCCAAATCAGATATTAAAGGGGAGAGCTGGTATTTTTTCCTAAAGAAAAGTGGAAAGCTCTGTGGGTGGGGGAAACAGCATTGGCAAGGCTTTGGGAACAGGAGTTAGAAACAAACAGGAGAAAGGGAGTATCAAAAATATTTAGGACTGGGCTTCCCTGGTGGCTCAGTGGTAGAGAGTCCACCTGCCGATGCAAGGAACACGGGTTCGTGCCCTGGTCCGGGAATATCCCACATGCCGCAGAGCGGCTGGGCCCGTGAGCCATGGCCGCTGAGCCTGCGCGTCCGGAGCCTGTGCTCTGTAATGGGAGAGGCCACAACAGAGAGAGGCCCGCGTACCGCCAAAAATATATATATATATATATATATATATATATTTAGGACATCATTTGAAAGGAGCATTACATATATTATCCAATTTAATATTCATGATAACCCTGGAAAGGAGGGCAATTAGACCCATTTTTAGACCCATTTTATTCATGAAAACTCAGAAAAGTTGTCATGTCCCCCTAGGAGATTAACAAAGCTGGCTTCGCTGACCCATGTCACCCAAGGTGCCAGACCCATCTCAGCGGCCAGGATAAAGTCCCACTCTACACTTGAATTCACCTTGGTGTCTCAGTGCTGTGTGGTGATCGTGCAATCACAAGGCCAACCGACTCATGCACAGAAGGGCTCCCCTGAGGTCACAGGGACCTTGGGTATGAGTTCCCTTTACTCTGCCTGGCCTAAACCTTAGCACTGCTTCCTTTCCTTCTTTCCCTTGGGCAAAACTATAGGGCAAGTCAATTCTGTGTTCCACACAATGTTGCCTAATTCAATTAAAAATAACAGAAACCGGTTATTGTTCGATTGTCTTGTATAGGAAAACTATACTAAAAGTCTAATTTATGTCTTGAGTTCAACTTGTCATCACAGATGTTGCAGAACAGACCACAGGGGCATGCCATGTAGGGTGGCAAAGAACACACGGGAAGAGGGAAGGAAAGAGAAGAGATTTTGTGGGATTTAAAAATAAACACTACAAAAATGCTAGTTGTGGTTTGGTTGTGCAAACTAGCGCTGTTGATGTTATTATTATTTGGGGGACCTTCTTAAGCTTCCCTGGAGCTCTATAGCCATAGAGAAAGAAAAGGAGTCTCCTTCTTCTTCTCCTTCTACCATCTCCTCCCTTACCTTAGCCTTTCCCTTCTTTTTCTCACTTCTCTGGTCATTGATAGCGTAAATATTTCCCTCTTTTTCACACTGCCTTAGCTCATCATGGCTTATAAAAACCCCTAGGGCATTTGGAATCTGCTTTTTAATTTTTCAAAATTCGAATTATTTTTATGATGAAGACAATACTTGCTTAAAACTAAACAGAATGGAAGTCCAAAAAATGGAAAGTGAAAGCTCTTCTCACCCCCAGGGAACCACTGTTTCAAGTGTGGCTGGGGAAGTAGCATTTGGTGGTTAGCAGCACTGCTCTGGCTTCCTTCTACTTGGGTTCATGTCCCAATTCTACCACTTCCTACCTGTGTGACTTTGAGCAAGTGACTCAGCTTCTCTGGGTCTCCATTTCTTCAAGTGAAGAACTGGGACTCAATATCATGACCCATCTCTCTGGATTGCTTGTGAGGATTAAGTGAGATGATGTACATTAGCCCAATGACTGAGCCGAAAAGGCAACTCCCACATGTTAGCTACTCTGCTACATCCTACAGATACACAAATGCATATGAGCAACCAGTTAATTCCATGTATTATATATGCAGAATTATTTATTCCCCTTAAAATATGACATGGGCCTCTCCTGATGTCTGCAGACATGAACTCATCTCTTTCAACACTTAGTCCATTTAATGGATGAAACTACTCAGTTCTTCACTGATAGTATTGAGAAGGTATCCCCTTATTTGATTTTCTTTTGTAAGCAATACTGCAGTAGGTGTCATAACTCAGACATCTGAAAGGCTCCTCACTTGTATCACATAAGCGGTCTGTTTGTTATATGAAGGCATGCTGGGTTGCACGATATTCTTTGAAAAGATGAGGGAAAGATTCCCAGTAGTCATTTTGCTTGGACTTTCTTTCCATGACTGCATCTCCCATGGCAGTTCATTCAGCAAAGGTTTATCTAGACCTCCTGTGTGTTTGAAGATGGACCCAGCACAGTTCTGTGTCTGGGGACCTCAGGTTGTGATGGAGGAATGAGATGTAGATGTAGATACTATGGAGATACTGAGGCACTAAACACAGCAAAAACAAACAAATTTGAAGTTATCTCCCAACGTTCGTAGGAAGCCATTGCAATTTACATTATTACTGCTCTATAAATGTCTTTGGGTTTTGGCTACTCTCAATATTTTTTTTCTTTTCTGTTCTTTTTTTTGAAAAAGATAATTTGGGCTCAGGATCCCCTGGAGCCTGAAGATGACCTGGATCTTAGAAGAACCTACCTGGGTTTATATATTTCTTGTCCGTGTCCTGTCTCATTAGCACCCCATTAACAACCACAGCCAAAGGGTGCTATTAGAGACCTCTGATTTTTTATTTTTCAGTTGCTCAACTCCCAGGTGCTTAGGGAAATATTTCCTTGCAATTTTTCTATTTCAAAATATCACAGACCAAAACCACTGAGACTTGGGTCTGCAGCAGCAGCCAGGAGGAAAACCAGAGAAAACAATAAATGGGGAGAGGAAAGAAAGAGCTGACATTTTCTTCTGGAGTGAATAATGTATTTGAATGTTTCATTTTGCTGTAGATTGAAAGGGGCTTAAGGGGGAAAGAGGTGAGAAGGAGAAGGAATGAGAGAGATAGAGGGACGTGTAAGCCCCACGAGGTGGGCACTGCAATCTAGAAAGCTATTCTCAGCCAGGCTTAGTTCTAAAGTTCACCACTGAATTATGTGCTGGATGTTTGGAGACTCTCTCTGGTGCTCTTGTAACATCTGTAATAGAATGTGCTGGGTGTGGGATGATTCTTCCACTTCAGCACATATTGCAACCTGTTCAATTTCCTCGTGTTTTGTTTCTTTTTTTAACTTATTTAATCCCCCGTCTCTTTTTTCTCATAGTTATTTTTAAGTTACAGAATAGAGGCTCAGTAACTGTTTGCTTACAACCATCTGAACATTTCTTTCCTGTAATAGATATTACATTAAAAACAATAGGAGTAGATAAACTCTACACTAAAAATGCTTTGGACAATATATGAACACTGTGGAACAAAATATGGTTCACTTTATCCCAAATGGTTGTCTTAAAAAGTGTGTGAAGAAAGTCTGCACACACCTAGACTGATTCTCTTGCATATTGTGGAAATATATATGACATACATTATGAACATGTTCTTTTGAAAAAAAATTGTTCTGAGATGGATGCAAATTACAGATCAGGCTTCTGTAAACTTCTTAAATAGCTTAGAGTATTTAAAGAAAAATATGAAGTCACCAATTAAATTTTAACGGCACTCAAAATAAGTTGCAAAATACCAATGTAAAGTAGATTAAATTTTTAATTAACGTTTGGCACAATTGCCTAAAGACCTGAAAGGGGAAAATGTGACGGCAACCAAGGAAACAAAAAAAGGATAAAGACTCCATATCAGCTTCTAGTAAAACTTAGCACATAAAAGATCCTCCAAATATGTGGGAAGGAGGGAGAGAAAAGAAAGAAGAGAAGGCGTAAAAGAGAGAAAGGGAGAAAATGGCAGGTGAGGGAAGGGAAAGAAAAACAAGAACAGAGTAGACGAAGGTAAACAATTATCATTACTTTCTGATGTTACATAGGATGAGAAAGCATCCAAAGAACAAACAGTCACTGTGTGGAGGTGGAAGGGGGATCTCTACGGGGACTCCAAAGGGAACATATTTGAAAATGTATAGGGTCCTCACTACACGGAGAGCAGGAAACAAAGGGGAGTGCTTAAGTGCCTGGTGTAATTAACAGGCTTCAGTATCAGACTAGACTAGCTCCTTTCCCAGCTTTTCCACTTACTAAATATATGGGCTTGCACCAGTTATTTAACTTCCCTGTGCCTCAGTCCCCTCATACATAAAAGGGGAATTACAGAAAGAATACCTGGGGCCATAGAAAGAATGGAATGATATAACACCTGCTGAGAGTTTAGCACAGTCTGTGCAGAGTATGCCCCTTGTTGCTGCTATTGCTATTATTATTATCATTACAATTATCCTTTTGGAAAGCCATGGCTCAACTTGTAGAAAGAAGCCTACATATATTTATTCCCTTTGCCCCAGTAATCCCCCTCCTGGAAATGGATCTCAAGAAAATAACTCAACAAAAGGATAAAGCTAAGTGCTCATCACCATAGCATTAGCCATAATTGCCCCCAAAATGGGACAACTTAAATGTCCATCAGTAGGGGAATAAGTTATAGTGAATTATGATGTATCAGCATAATAGGGTATTATGCGACCATTGCAATGATGATTATGATAACGTAGCATCACAAACAAATGCTTACAATTTAATATTAAGTGAAAAATATATAAATGATATATAAAATACAGTTTCAGCTTTGTAAAAATATGCATGCATATTGGCAAGTGCTTGTATCTTATATGCAAAAATTGAAACAATTATGTATGTGTGTTCACGCAAAGTTTTTTTTCCCTTTTTACAAATTGTTTTTTAATATTGTCTTGAAACAATCTAGTCAATAATAAAAACATGCAGCAGGAGATGACTAAATAGAGAAGCATACACGTTATAACTCACATCGGTGAATTAGTAGTGCAAATGGCTTTGCTTAGAGACGTGCATACAAGGGCTTTGGGACATTTATGTGGGAAATATTAATAAATAATGAGGAAATAGCTAACACGTAAGTTTTACTATGTGCCAAGTACTACAACCTGAGTGCTTAATTCATTTTATACGTTGAATTTTCACGGTAACACTATTTTACAGATAAGAAAACTAAGGCACAACATGGTTAAGTAACTGGCCAGAAGACACATGGCTACTAAGCAGTGGAATGGGATTTGCATCTAGGCAGTCTCACCCCCAAATCCATGCACCTAACCATCACATGCACTGCTGTCAGCCAGGGACAGCTTTGTAGGTGAGGTCACACCACACACAGCCCCTGACTCGGGAGGATCCCCTGCATGGGTATGAAGCTCTGTTGCTGCGGTCTTGAAATTCTTAATCATCTTGTCTTTGAACCTGTGTTTTGTGAGAGAAGTCAGATGGGACGATGGTGCATGTGCTGAGGGCTCAGCGGCACTGCTCGCACGGGGCTCCACCTTCTCGAGATGTGCCCTCAGACTCTACTCTCCAACCCTGGTGCCCTGAGCCCTGCCCAGACTCTACCTTCCCACCCTCACCTCACGGCCACTGCCACCCTCCCTCCTGGGTGGTGACCAGATCTCAGTGGCAGAGAAAAGACTGGATTACACCATCATCCTCTGTCTACAGCGGGGGCCAGCATGCGGGCACAAGTCAGAGTAGGGTTGGGCCAGTGCCTTGTGGCCTCTTGGGGTGGGGCGGGGTGGTGGGTGTCTTGCCCTGGTTTGGTATCACCATCATGCATTCAGCAGGCAACCTGGCAGCAGCCTCTTGCCCACCCCTGACCCAGGTACTTAACATGCTCCTGTTGTAATTAAAGGTTGCAATCCCTTGGGGTGTTGCCCCCTCTGTGATCCTTGGGGTGTTGTCCATGGGTTAGAGCAATGGACCTATAGGAAGTAGAGACTGACCTTCCCACCCTGACCAAGGTCCAACCATCTATTTTGCACGGGTTCCCACCGGTTATGTAGCTGAATTTCATTCTGCTATCATTTTATTAAAAACAAAAACAAGGGCTTACCTGGTGGCGCAGTGGTTGAGAGTCTGCCTGCCGATGTAGGGCACACGGGTTCGTGCCCCGGTCCCGGAAGATCCCACATGCCGTGGAGCGGCTGGGCCCGTGAGCCGTGGCTGCTGAGCCTGCGCGTCCGGAGCCTGTGCTCCGCAACGGGAGAGGCCACAACAGTGAGAGGCCCGCGTACCACTAAAAAAAAAAAAAAAAAAAAAATGTCCCAAAACATAAATGCAGTTAAAATTGGAGACCCCCAGCCTTGACCTACCAGAGGACACAAGAGAGGGGAGAATCACAGAAATGACGTTTCTGCCCGTGGCCTGAGATCATATGTTCTGTACAACTTCATTCGGCCGATATGACTTCATTTACGGGCAGAAGTCGTATGATCTTAGCTGTCTCCAATTCCAGAGCTTATAAGCCAGCTTTTGGCAGAGACAGTCATCAAGGAGGTGATGTTTCCCCACGGTTAGCGCACATGCATGTCACCATCTCCTTTGGATTGGAATCCAGGCAATGGATTCCATTGGATAACTGTGTCACTTGCATGGCCCTTCACTAGTCACTTTACCCAAAAGGAATAAGATAATCTCTTCTCAGGTCCTTCTGAGAAATAAACCAGGTAATGTCCATAAAGTGGTTATTATAGTGCCTCTCACAGAGTAAGTACTCAGAACATGTAACTTGTTATCCAGAGCTGGGGTCAACACAGCATCCTAGACATTGAAGGGAGAACCTTATGTTTCAGGTACCAAATGGGAGAGGAGATGATGAAGCATGATATTCTGCTGGGAAAGTTTAGGAGTCAGATCTTTTCATCTTCCCATGAGTTAAGCACACCTGAACAGCAGGTACTAACAGCTAGAACCAATATATTCTTTTCCTCAGAAGCATACTTTGAGTGTGCTCACATACTCCTGTAAAGGCTTGTTGAGTTCCCAAAGTTCTGTGAAATGCCACATGATAGAGACTACTTGGTTTTGACAAATCAGAGCAGGTGCTGCCAGCTTACCCTTTGTTCATAAAAAAAGAACCTGAGCATTCCCACGTGGAGTCTGATATTTTCAGAATTTCACATGGATTGTTAGACATATAGAAACTCCCAATTGAAGGGGGCCCTTTATTTTTATCTCGTCTAACGAATAAGTTAGCCAGATTGTGAGGGAAGAAACCAATATTTTGGACAACTATTAATGTGATAAAATCTTTGTATTCATGTATAAAACTAACTTTACTGAAGTGTAATTTACAACAATAAGACCAATGTACCCATTTTAAGTATACAAATCAATGAGTTTTTACAAATATATACAAACCTGTGATGACTACCTCAATCAAACTACAGAACATTTTCATCGGCTCCAAAAGTTCCATTGTTTCCTTCCCCATCAATTCCCACCCCCTACTTCAGACGACCATGATTCTGATTTCTCTTATAACAGGTTAATTTATCTATTCTAAAACTTCATGGAAGTGGAATTGTACAGAATATACTCTTGTGTCTGGTTTCCTTTCCTCGGGGTTCTCTAGAGAAATAGAACCAATTTTATGTTTATGGAGAGACAATCATGGAGGCTGACAAGTCCCATCACTCAGTGTACAAGCAGGAGACCCAGCAGAGAACAGAGTAAGTAGGATCTCTTTTATAAGAGCACTAATCCCATTCAGGATGCCTCCACCCTTATGACCAAATCACCCCGCAGTCTCCACCTAATAATACCATCACCTTTGGAGCTTAGGATTTCAACATATGAATTTGGAGGGGACAAAAACATTCAGACCATAGCAATCCCACATTGTGGTTGGGTTCACACTATCTATGAAAAGCAAAACAGAAGAAAAGAAAGAAAACAAAATAGGGAATGATGACAGCATTGCAACCAGTGCTGACTGAAATTCCAAAATCTGTCTCCATAGTATCTTGGCATAGACCCAATGAGGCAAGCAATCCTCAGAAGGAAAATAAATTGTATCTATCTTTGTACCTTCCATCTCCAGAATCATTGCAGGGATTTCTAGGTGCTCAGTAAGTGCATGGTAAACAAAACTAAACGGAGCTTTCTGTCCTGCAGGTCATCGTGAACTCAGATCATAGTGACTGCAAATATTAATATCTGGATAACACTTCACAGGCCCCCAAACTCTTTGTGATTTATGGTCTGACTTGATTGAACAACTAACTCTTGTGTGAAGTCTGTAAAATAGGAACTCTCATTATCTCTACTTCCATATGAAGAATTAAGGCTTAGGGGATTTAATCTGCTGTCCAAGATAGACTGATGACATCACCTCTGTGAACTCGGTATCAATGGCAGATTGAAGACCTTTATCTTCTATCCTCCAACTCCAGTGTTCCATGAGTGACCATCATGCTACCCATGAATTTTATATGTTCAAAAATATCTCCATGTTTGCTCAACAGTAGGAGTTTTTCCTGATGTGAATTATAGTATCGCCGTTTTTCATCTCTTCATTCCTTTGCCTTTGTGAAGGTAGTCTGAGGTCCGTGGAGGTGTGAATTGAACTTACAACTCCTGATGACAAAATTTGCTGGGCCGTGCACGAGACTGTGTTTATACATAATAATCTCATCAGGGGGTTATGAGACCTCATTAATTACTGTTTGAAAAGCAGCCTGAGATATGAAGATGAAAGGTTTTACCAGAGTGCACAGTATCAGTGGCAGTATAAGCATGGCATGCAGGGAACTAACAAAAATGACATACAGCCAGCAAGGCAGAGAGTCAGTGGGAGGGCTTAATTAGTGGAGCATCTGCCCACCCATGAGATTTCTGGGAGCCGCAGGTTCAAATCCCAGCACATAAACCTCCGTCTCTATATCCTTGAGCTGTAGTCAGATAAATGGACCACAACCATGATTGGCCTCAGTGGAAGTTAGGATTTGACCTTGGAGGCAGATTGGATACGTCTTTCACTTTAAGGGACTGTGTTTATAGCAGGAAGATCAATGGGGTTAGAGTTCCCTGGTCACCTTCATGTGTAAGACCATCCCTGGAGCTGTTTTTCATATTTTAAGAGGAATGTGCACTCTCCTGGAAAGAGTATTTAAACTGTTATTTGGAATTTTTGTTGAGACCACAATCTTGAGGCCAGATCTGTGTTCCAATCGCTTCTACTTGCTAGGTGGATTAATTTAACATTTTGAACTCTCATTTTCCTCATCTAAAGAATGAGTTATTGCCAATGGGAAATTTAAATGAGAGCTTACTAGGGTATCTGGCACATGACACATTAGGATCACTCCACAAATGAGGGCTTTGGTCATTCAGAACAGACCTCACATAGCACCTCCTAATGCCTTTATTTAGGAGATGAGGGGCTCCAGAGGGGAAAACTTGCTTAACAGAGGCAGAGACGAGTCTAAAAACTAGATGAGCATAATCCTCAATCCATGCTTTACTTCCCACATCATGAAAACAGCAGGATGCCGTGAGAGGAAGTGAGCTCCCCCATCACTGCAAGATTTCACAGACTTTGAATAATGTCTCCCTCTCTTTCTCCTATATATATATTTTAAAGAACCAGTCTTGAAATGTACCTGGATTTGGAGTCAGAGAGATAGAGCGATTGGAGTCCAGAAGGTGCTCTGCTCACTCATTGTGTGATCTTGGACTATGTCAGAGCCTTAGTTTCCTCCTCTGGAAGAACTGGCACATATATTCTTATGGACTGAATGCATATTTACTTCCCTACCCCCAAATTCATATGTTGTAGCCCTTACCCTCAGTGTCATGTTATTAAGAAGTGGGGCCTTTGGGAGGTGAGTGGGATTAGCTGAGGCCATAAGGGTGGGGTCCTCATGATGGGATGAAGAGAGTAGAGTCCCATGGAGGACACAGCAAGAAAGCAGCCATCTGCAAGTCAGGAAGAGGGCTCTCACCAGAACCTGACCATCCTGGCACCCTGATCTTGGATTTCCAGCCTCCAAAACTGTGCAAAATTAATTTCTGTTGTTTAAGCCACCCAGTACATGGTATTTTTGTTAATGCAGTCTAAGCTAAGATTATACCTATATTTATATGTGTGTGTGTGTATATATATATATATATACGCACACACACATATAGATATACAGTAATATCATTTTGAGGCTCAAATAAGGCTAAACGTCTAACCCTGTGCTGAAATGTAGATGTTCAATAAAAACTAGTCTTCATCTCCTCTTTTGTTTTACTGTAAAAGTCAGTCATTTAGCTTCAGTTCTTTATTGGCTGAATGACATGGCTGGTTCTTGAAAAACAGAGTTGGATGCTCGATGATCATTCCAGAAGCTACAGTGCTTTGGGACAAGGAGGAAAACCTCCAGATGAAAAATATATTTTTATGTACAATTCCATTATTATTATTGCTATTATTATTTACCTGCACTCAGAGGTACTGCGGGGAAACAAAAGCCCCAGCAGGTTAACAGGGGTTAATATTTGTATAACAGGGTTAACAGGGGTTAACAGGGGTGTGATTTACTGGTATCTTCCCTCCGGCAGGAGCTGGAGTACATTCTCATTTGCCAAACATTGTCTTTATTCCTTGGAATAAAATTGCAAGAGACTGTAGCTTCCTCTGTTAGGCAAGCTGAAACAGCAGGATGGGTTAGTGTATTTCACAGTGCATTCTGATTTATAAAATATGCTTAGCCACCTATGAATATGGATACGATTTCTGCAAACAGAAGGTCATATGGCTCCCAATTGCGGAAGACAATATTTAAGCATGTAACGCCATGGCAGGCCCTAAAGTGAGGAAAGAGGTTTAAGGGTGAGGGGTTTAAAAGGTCCAAGAGGAGGCACGCGTTGGCAAAAATAGATAAAGATCAAAAAGAAGTCAGGAAATGAGGCTGCCCTGAAGCCAGAGAGAGACCGGCCAAGGGGAGTGCAGGCGGTAAACCAAGAGGGATCAGAGGAAGTAAGAAAGGTAAAGTGGGAGCCCAGAGCAGTCAGGGAAGAGAGGAAAGAAGGAGCAGGTGAAGGCCACCTTGAAGTATTAATGTCTTCAGAGAGAATGGGAAAAAAATAATCTTAATAACGGATGGAGAAAAAAGTTGTGAAAGTCTTTCCTGTGGCATTTAAACTAATAAATATGTATGACTCTTATGGGCTGTATGCTATATGGAAACATAGCTATTTTTGGTGTCTTCAATTAAAGAATGCCCAGTAGACTATAGTCAGGCATCCTAGAGGATTGGTCTCATGAACAAGGTTAAAGAACTTCTCAAGTGCTTGGAAGTTTGAGTTAGGTTCTAAGACTTGGTACTTGGACTGATCTTCAGGTATTCACAGATTTTTTCACGTGGTTTGATTGACTCATTTGAGAGGCTCATTGAGTGTCATCAGACACTAAAATAGCATAAGGAGAGTGGAAAAGGAAAGGGGACTGACATCTCATGAGGGCCTCCCATGGCCAGGTCCTATTCATAACCACCTAACTCATATTTCCCAAAGAGTGTTGTATCTTTGTTTCATCTGATTTTCCACACCTCAAAAAAGAGGGCTTGATTCTGTAGCACATACCATGTTGTTTCTAACTTATTTGCATCCATTCTGAGAATGTGACCCTAAATCACTCCTATCGTACTCTTAATCCAGGTGGGTAACATGGAAATGACTTCATCTGAAGCTCCAGGGATGAAGCACATTTAATCAGAGCATCATATCCATCTGACTGTCATCATCAGACTATTGGTTAGTACAGAGATGGATAAAGGACCCAATTCACTACTCATAGAATAAAAACATGAAGCAATACTAAAAATTCAGGAGTAAACATTGACCTAGTTTTTTTTTTTTTAATTTTATTTGTTTATTTTTGGCTGCATTGGGTTTTTGTTGCTGCATGTGGGCTTTCTCTAGTTGTGTCGATGGGCTTCTCATTGCGGTGGCTTCTCCTGTTGCGGAACATGGGCTCTAGGCATGCAGGCTTCAGTTGTGGCACGTGGGCGCCATAGCTGTGGCTTGTGGGCTCTAGAGCGCAGGCTCAGTAGTTGTGGCGCATGGGCTTAGTTGCTCTGCGGCATGTGGGATCTTCCCGGACCAGGGCTCGAACCCGTGTCCCCTGCATTGGCAGGCGGATTCTTAACCACTGCACAACCAGGGAAGCCCTTGGACCCAGTTTTGATGACTACTTTTGATCTTCTGAATATAGCCTTTCCCAGAGACGTAATAGTTAAAAAAAAGCACTCCTCTCTCTCTCTCTCTCCTTTTTTGAGTTGGGCTCCATCACTTGTCAAGATGTCAAGAGCTCTGGCTACCATAGGTTCTATGCAGATACTTTCACAGACATCGAACCTTACACATCTTTTCTGAAGATTCATAATGCACATTGACATATAAAGATCTTATAAAGTTCTACCTTAAATAAATCTCTTCAACTTTGTTTAATCCAGCAATTCCTAAACACATTTGACCATGCCAGTTTTTTGTTTTGTTTTGTTTTCCAGAATATCTATTTATATGCTCTTTGATTAATATTTTACAGAACATTATTAAGAGTCTGCTGGTATAAGTAAATCTTCATAAGGATCTTACGGGGAAGGTATTCTTATTCTTTTTACATAAGCAAGCCAGAGTTTAAAGGGGTGTGACTTATATGATCTATGTCTCAGAATAAATGACAAAGTTGAGAGATAGGATAGGAACCCAGGTCCACCACCTCTAAAGACCTTGTATCAGAAACTCCAGGCTGAAGGGAACCCAAGAAAATAATTAAGAAATCAGAGCCCATGCCTCCCCTATTTATAATTTCCTGAAATTAATCAGTGTTTGCCAAGTGTCCAAGAAGCCACCACCAAATAGTTAATTCCTGCTGAACTTAAACCCTGTGAACTCATAAAAAGTCCCCTTTCATTTAATATTCGTCAGATGCATTGTGGCGACCTCTGTCCACGTTCTGGCACCTGCCTTCCAGAAGCTTAAACTCTAACTTTTTCGACATCACTCAGCAAACAGGTAAAGAAGTTGGGATTTAAATTCAGACGTCTGAAAAGAAACACATGTACTTTTAACAACTTTGGTCTGTTTCCTCCTTGAAAGTGTGACAAGAAATGTACAGCTATAACTTTTGTCCCGTGAAGCATGTGAGAGGTGTTCATGGAAGGTGGTCAGAAGGTGGGCAGAGGAAGGGCTCACAGGAGGAAGTGCTCAGTTTAGGCTGAACATGGTCGGGGATAATTTCACATGAAGATGGCTTTTGAGTTGGGTTTTAAGAGATGGGTGGAATTTTGATAGATGAGGGGATCAGGAAGGAACGTTTCAGAGCCTCTGAGATCATTTCCATACACTGCTGTATTTCTCTTGGGCAATGAACACACTGACATCGACTTTGGAATCTGTTCGGTTCTCAGTTAACTGGTTAAATACCTTTTCCTAAAAGAATGGCTGGCAGAGACCAAGGTTCAAAGATGCCCTTAACAAAGCTTCTCAGTCCCAAGGACTCGTACAACTCTAGAGGAGAGAAGATTTTTCAGGCGTGTAAAAAGCATAGAAAAATACCCATCCTGAGTGTTTCTTGTGAGAAACAAGAACTTGTCCTGGAAGAGGGCCTTATCTGAAGATAACAGTTTCCCGGGACGTCCCTGGTGGTGCAGTGGTTAAGAATCCACCTGCCAATGCAGGGGACATAGGTTTGAGCTCTGGTCCAGGAAGATCCCACATGCCACGAAGCAACTAAGCCCGTGTGCCCCAAGTACTGAGCCTGCTCTCTAGAGCCCGTGAGCCACAACTACTGAGCCCATGTGCCTAGAGCCCGTGCCCCGCAACGAGAAGCCACTGCAATGAGAAGCCTCGAGAAGCCCGCACACCGCAACAAAGATGAGCCCCCGCTCGCTACAACTAGAGAAAGCCCGTGCGCTGCAACGAAGATCCAGTGCAGCCAAAATAAATTAATTAATTAAAAAAAAAGTTTCCCAAACTATCGACAGAATGATTCCCAACTCTAAGTTTTATTTAGCTCAACAAACCATACCTAAATGAATAGAAGAGAATTGGGATTTTCATATTAGGATGTAGGTGGAGATATTTTCATAATAATAGTTAGTATTTATGAGTCAGCTATATTATGCAGATAATATCCATTCATTATCTCAATAAATCTCATGAAACACATGCCACCATCACCTCCCCCTTTTTTCCTGATAAGTAAATTAATTTTCAGAGCTTAATTACCTTATCCAAAGCCACAGTGAGATGCAGATCTTGGATTGGAGCTAAGGGTCTCCAAATCTAGAGGTCTGGTTTTGAACTTTTATGCTTTATTTCCTTAAATATGCCTGTTCCTCTCCGAACACTGCTGCACGACTGACACGGACCCTTCCAGCCACCCAGGGAGTCACAATTTTCCCACTAGAGTTTATGCTGAATAACATGGAACTAATACTCCCTGTTATTTCAAGTGACACTGGAGGTGGACAGGAAGTAGGAATTCATGAAAAGTCAGGTTCACAGGACTTTCAAAAAATAAATGGAATTGTACTAAATACAGGTACATCCCATGTCCATTTAAAGAGTATCTAGACACAATCAAAGGCCGTTACTTGAATCGGGTCGACAAACTGATATCTTAGCTAACCCCACAAAGGACCTCCTTTAATAATGATCTAAAATGATTTATAATTATCTTATAGATTCAGTGAAGCTGTACCTTTCTTGGGGGTTAGGTTCCATCGTCAGTGCTTAAGGCAAAAACTGTGTAAGGTCTAAATTACCCTTGGAAAATCCCTCAAATAATAACAATTACAACCATAAATATATAATACTTAGTATGTGCCAAATACTTTATATAAAGTGCATTCAATTGTCAGAACAATCCCATGAGGAAGTCCAATCATCATCCCCATTTTATAGATGAGAAAACTGTCACATGGACTGAGTCATTTGCTTAGTGTCCTATCGTTAAGTGGCAGTTCTGGGAGTTGAAATTAATCAGCCTGTCTCCAGAAATTGTGTTCTTACCCACGATGCTCTACTGGCTATTACCCGTAAAATGCAGTGCCATTCCTTATCTTCCACGGCTGACTTGGTGTAGGGGCCACAGTGTAAAACTGTTTCTTTAAACACCAGAGGCACGTTCATCATGGCAAAGTGCTCAGACCAGGATGCAAGAACAGCTGATTCAGACACCTCTCCACGATAGGAGAACAGCTGGTGCACTCTGGAGCACGCACACATCCAGTGGAGTGTCGAGAAAATTCCCCAAATTAAATTCATTTTTATATTCTCTGTCTCTGCCTCGCTGTCTTGCTTTCTCATAAAGCTGGCATTGAAGTACGTTTGATGTGTCTATTTTTATACCTATTTTTGCAGAGAGGACTCATCAACTTCTTCCTGCCACCGTCACTGTCCCTCCAAGTAGAACTTGTTTAGGATGCAACCCAGCTCTATTTTGTGAATTATTCTCCTCTTACTGGAAACAAATAATAAATTGATTCCAAAACTCTTCATAAAACATTCTACATTCCCCCTTGGTTTAAACACCCTGACTTTATCTATGAATAGGCTTAGCTACCCCATAGATGCACTGGAACTTCTGACTCACTCGCTCTAAAATGCAAATTAGTGACGTCTGAATTAATGAGTTAACTTTACCCATATCTCCCGAATCAATTCTCTAAATACCTGCAGCACACTTTCCACTGAGGTGGGTGCAGCTGGTGATAAAATGGATCCATACAACAGTCCTTGACCTTAAGGAGAGGCAAGATGTACAAACATGGGTTAATTTGTGAATAACAAAATACATATATTTCATGATCCTGAATTTGATTTGCAAAATGTAGATAATTTGTCAGAAAAGGAGGGCGTCGTCAGTTAAATTTTGCAGGAAGTTCTCTTTAAAGGAAGCGAGACATGGAATGAAGTATCAATAGAAACTAACTTTTCCTGAATATCTGCAATAATAGTAATAACAGCAGTAGTAATAACACATTTTACTGAGCACCTGTAGGCTCTATACCCTCTGCCAGCTGCTTTATGTACATAATCCCTGATAGTCATAATGATTCTGCAATTTTGGTGTTATTTTCCAATTTTGCAGATGAGTAAACTGAGTCTAAGTGTGCTTAAGAAACTTAACCAAGTGCCACAGCTGGGATGCAAACCCTAACACTGCCTCCCGCCTCGGCCTTCTGTCGGCCCTGCTGTTCAGTCAGCCTTGTGCTGGTTTAAAAGGTGATGCTTTATCTGCATTGCCCTCATCAGATGCACGATCTCATTTGTCTCTTCTGTGTATCTTTTGAAGTAGGTGGAAAAAGTCATATTAGCTCCGTTTTGTAGATGTGGAAGGAGAA
This sequence comes from Aethalodelphis obliquidens, assembly GCF_003676395.1. Taxonomy (NCBI): domain Eukaryota; kingdom Metazoa; phylum Chordata; class Mammalia; order Artiodactyla; family Delphinidae; genus Aethalodelphis; species Aethalodelphis obliquidens. The sequence continues at coordinate 15,214,906 of NW_020837951.1, forward strand.
CAAGGAGAAAGGATACATGAATTGCCCAGACTCATGTCCATTCATTGTATCTTGTGCCATGTACTGTGGCACAAAATCTAGGACGATGTAGTCAGCAAATGTATGATTCCTGCACTCTCAGAGCTCAGCATTTTATGCAACATTAACTATATCATCAGAGAAGTATATATACCTATAATGGCAAGCTGGGATAACCGCCATACGGGAAGAGCTGAAGCGCCATGAACATGCACAGCCCAGGGACGAAGCCACTGAGAGACTAAGAAAGATGCTCCTGGTGGGAGGATGGTGAACTGGTACCTGCAGGAGGAGTACAGAGCTAATTAGCTGGAAGTGGGGCAAAGTAAGCAGGGGAGGAGGGGCTTGCTTGAGATGTTCCACAAATAGACTGACGCAGAGAGAGCAGGTTCCCTAAACAGACAGCAGGTCAGTATTTTGGGCGCTCAGAGGGCAAAGGGGAGTATTGCAGAGGCTAAGCAGACAGAGCCAGCTCACGCAGGGTCCTGTGAGCTCTGTTAAGGCATTTGTTTTTTCTTTTTACTGTAGAGAAGTGGAAAGACCTTGACAAGTTTTAAGCAGAGTAGTGATGTTTGCGTTTTTCAAAAGGCCCCTCTGGGGCTTCCCTGGTGGTGTAGGGGTTGAGAGTCCGCCTGCCGATGCAGGGGACACGGGTTCGTGCCCCGGTCCGGGAAGATCCCACAATGCCGTGGAGCGGCTGGGCCTGTGAGCCACGGCCGCTGAGCCTGCGCGTCCGGAGCCTGTGCTCCGCAACGGGAGAGGCCACAGCAGTGAGAGGCCCGCGTACCGCAACAACAAAAAAAGGCCCCTCTGGGTGCAGAGAGGAAAACCCATGAAATGGAAGCTGGAGTGGAGACAGGGAGGCTGGGAAGGAGGACCTTGTAGGAGCCCGAGGAGGGGAACAGGAGGGTGCGGTGGCTGGAATGAGGTGGTGTCCAAGGGACTGCAGAGAAGGTGGTGGATTTCAGACATAAAAAATTAACATAAGTTAAAGATTGATTGACTTGGGGGTGAAGCAGAGGCTAAAGCAATGGAAGAGTCAGTGGCCTGGGAGCCAAGTCTCAGGCTCCACACCATGCAACGAGGCCTGCTGGAGCTAGGGACCCGTTCTTAATTTAGATCTTAACTATATCCGGGCAACTAGCGGGAGCATCGGGGCTGGGATACAGAGACGGCTTAGGAAATGAGGCCGCTTCCCAAGTGCTGCCGTGTTTTTTTTTTTTTAAAGAAGATGTTGGGGGTAGGAGTTAATTAATTAATTAATTTTGGCTGTGTTGGGTCTTCGTTTCTGTGCGAGGGCTTTCTCTAGTTGTGGCGAGCGGGGGTCACCCTTCATCGCGGTGCGCGGGCCTCTCACTGCCGCAGCCTCTCCCGTTTCAGAGCACAGGCTCCGGACGCACAGGCTCAGCGGCCATGGCTCACGGGCCCAGCCGCTCTGCGGCACGTGGGATCTTCCCGGACCGGGGCTCGAACCCGTGTCCCCTGAACTGGCAGGCAGATTCTCAACCACTGAGCCACCAGGGAAGCCCTGGTGTGGTATTGTGAATGCTGGACTTGTGGGAATCTATGGGGAAGTTGTGTGTAGGTGAGTGTGTGTGTGTGTGTGTGTGAGAGAGAGAGAGAGAGAGAGAGAGAGAGAGAGAGAGAGAAAGAGAGGAGAGTCGTCTTTTTTCTCTTGCCCCAGTTTCTATGAGCTGCTCTGTCTTTTGTGCTCTTTGCCAGGAGGAAAGAAAACAGATTGTTCTTGCTCAGAGCATTCAGCTGACTCAACTGGTGCCAAACCCAAAAAAGCCTGAGAACATAATAATAATTGCTCATGTGTACACAGCGCTTTACAGTTTACAAAGGGCTCCACATTACACTCATAAAACTGTAAACCCTGTGAGGCAAGCATCTTACTATTAATTTTACTTCAATTTGAAAGACAAAAAGAATGTTCTAGAGCTTAAATAAATGGCTTAAGCCTTACAACACATTTGCATCAGTCATCTCTGACTCTATCCTGAGTGCTCCTAGCACTGGTGGTATCAGGCTTGAGTTCACTGTTGAAGGGGCTTCCAATGATATGAAGGACTATGTACGGTTGGCCCCTAGAATCCTCTGGGCATTGGTTGCAAGACCCAGGTGGATACCAAAAGCCACGGATGCCCAAGTCCCTTATGTAGAGTGGTGTAGGACGGTCAGCACTTTGTTTCTGCGAGTTCTATGTGTGCAGGTATGGAGACTGTATAGTCCTTCCCGATTTACAAAGCCTTTTCACACTGGGCATCTCACTTTCATCATCAGAACAGGACTCAAGTTATCATCGTCATTTCGGATGAGAAAACAGAGGATCACAGGTGACCAAGGTCAAACAGCCAGCAAGTGATAGAGTTCAGAATTGAACCCGATTGTTCTTCTATTGCCCTTTGCCTACTCCCAGGACTATTGTTAAGCTAAGGAGGACCTTAGGTTCAGAGAGAGGGAAATTTAAATAATTCAAACATGATTATGTGTACAGGATGCTCTCACTTACAAATCTCGAGTCCAGGTTATAGCTCTCAACAAAATGAAGCCAGGTCGGCTGCAGTGAGGAGTGGGTGGGTTAAAAGCCCCTGCGGTTGCAATCTCCTAATTTGAAGTAATTGGGATTCTGTCTCAAACCACAGGGCCCTGATTTAGCCAGGAAGCATCTGTTACCATCTCCAATGGCAACAGTTCAATCCCCACTCTGGCATGCCACTCTTCCCTGCCAACTGGCAGGCAGCTACCACTCAGAGCCTGCTGGCTTCTAGATCCTGCCGGGGCCCCAGGAAGAATCAAGTTAGGTCAACTTCCCAAGTTAGGATAAGGTGAAGAGGTGGAGAAGGGGAAAGCCATAGCAAGGTTCTAAGGACTCTTTTTGGGGTAAAGGGAACCAGAGCTTCTAAGGATGTGCCAGACACTGAGCTGGGAGATTCAGATGCAAACTTAATTCATAACCCAATGAAGCATGGGATTATGCCATTTGAAAGAAGAAGAAATAGGCTCAGAGAGGTTATACTGCTGGTCCGAGGTGACACAGCTAGTGAGTGGTGAAGCTAGGATTGGATCTCCTGTCTCTCTGGTGCTAAGGCTGTGCTCTTCTCACATATCCACTCTTCTTATTTTATCATGTTATTGTTTTGAGACTATCTATTGGGAGTATGCCTGGTCTCATTTCTATCTCTGTCTCAAGGCAAAGACCAAGAGCCACTTCCTCTTTAAACTCTCCCTTTCCCCTCAGGTGAGAGTATAGGCAGCAAGAAGAGTCCCCAAATTAGGAAAGCTGGGAGAAGAACTTGGAAAAGAAACCCACAGTTGTTAAGCAGCAAATAATGGTTGTTTTTATATCACCTTGCTTGTGGGATGCTGGAAACAGACTTCTGTTTATTATGTTAATGAATCCTCTGTGATTCTCCATTGTTTATGCATAATTAAGATGGCCCTTTTAAAAATACCTCCTAGAATTTGGGAAAACTAAAGTGTTTGTTTGGATTATTAGTAATAACTAATAACAGAAACTATGGCAACTGCTTCCAAAAGAACTGCAAGTAATAAGCCGCCTGATGGCACAAGAAAGATATTGAAAAAGAATTTAAAGCATTGTAGGAGGTACGGGGGGTTCAAGATAAGGGAGGTGATCCTGCTCTTTCCAGCCAGCCTATTATGGAATATTCCCAGTACCACATTTTGGGAAGAATACTGGCAACTGGATCAGGTCCAAACAGAAGTTCCTAGATGGCAAAAAGGCTGAAATGACCCCATACAGGGCTCGTTAAAATGAATGAACTCCTCTGGGCCTCATTTTCAAAATACACAGATTCAGTGCAACTGGTGTTTCTTGGTTTTACTTCTTTACTTGTTAGTTGTTTGTTATTTGTTCACTTAATGAACATGAGATGGAGTAAGAAATCGTGGGTCACTCTGAGGATCTATGCATGAAATACGTATTGATCACCTACCTGCCATGTGCCTGATGCCATTCCAGATGCTTGGAGGACAGCAATAAACATGGGCCTTGGTTTCCTGGAGCTTACATTTGAGTTGTGTGGCATGAAACATGCCAGTAAACGAAGGTATAGAGAAGATCATTTCAGATTGTGATGGGGATATCAAGAAAACAAAACAGGATACTGAGGGTAATGGGATCAACAATGACTGACGAAGTTAATAATCTGGGTGCAAAGGTGGTGGCATTTCACTTAAGATCTGGATGACCAGAAGGTACCAGACAGGCACAGATCTGGGGGCAGGGCATTCCAGGGAGAGGCAAGAGCTCATTTCCTAGAGCAGGAATCGGCTTGGTATGTTTCAGGAATAGAGAAGGGGCTGGGATCACTGTGGTTCAATGAGTAAGGAAGAGAGTTGTAGGAGATGAATTTAGAGGATAAGCAGGGGTCAGATCTTGTAGGGCTTGGTGACAAGAATGGATTTTATTCCAAGCGCCCTGGAAGGAAGCCTTCCAAGGAGTCACACGAGCTTTATGCAGGGAGAACTATGGACCCTTCCACAGTACAATGCAATATAACCACAAACTGATTCCTGCTTTGGAGGCTCCCAGCCCTCCCTAAATCTCATCTGTGTTCCCCCTCAGTTTCATAGAATTCTAAGGCTCCTTCTCATGCTTACGTGGCCTGAGCATCATTGAGGGAATTAGGAATGTTTAGCTGAGTGAAAATAATTAACCACCATCTTGGATAATGTAAAGGATGCTGAGCAAAAGAGAGTTTGGATTTACCAAGCAGGAGGCAACCGCTTGAACTGAAGACTCCAGTTTCTCACTCCTCCTGCTTCCCTTTCCTTCCTGCCCCACCCCCTTGGGGCATTATTGTGTTGAGTTTACTGCTAGATGGAAAGGCAAAAGTCCTGACAATGTTTATAAGTGACAGGAAGGGAGGGTACCTCCTTCTATTCAAGTCCTAACATTCTTACCATCTCTTCCATGAAACCTCTCCAGATACTTGTGGACTATTTACTTGTGAATATATTTATTCCTTCAATTTTAAATTACGCTCCTAAAGCGCTGTATCCCTGCCTGATTTATACTGAGTTGGGGCCTTGCTTCTCCCACTAGCCTGAAAACCTCTCAAAAGTAGGGACTCTGTTTTCTAGCTTTCTACATCCAACACAGTGCCTGTGTTACGGGCTGAATTTTGTCCCCCCACAAGTCATAGGTTAAAGTCCTAACCCCAGGTATCTCAGAATGAGATTGTATTTGGAGATAATTAAAGAGATAATTAAGATAAAATGAGGTCATATGGATGAGTGGGCCCTAATCCAATAAGACTGATGTCCTTTATTAGAAGAGGAGATTAAGACACAGATATGTGTGTGCATGGAGGAAAGATCCCGTGAGGGCACAGCAAGAAGGTGGCCGTCTGCAACCCAAGGAGAGAGGCCTCAGAAGAAACCAACCCTACTGACACCTTGATCTTGGATTTCCAGCCTCCGTAACTGTAAGAAAATAAATTTATGTTGTTTAAGCCACCCAGTCTGTGGTAATTTTGTTAGGGCAGCCCTAGCAAACTAGCACAGCCTGCCACAGTACATGATTGGTCTGTCTCCCCTGCTAAATTGTGAGCACCTCAAAGGCAACAGCTACTAAGCCCTGTTCCCAAGGTTCCTGGCACTAGGCCTTGCACCCAGTGAATGAATCTAAACATTAATAAAAATGGCAGACCCAGAGAGTTTACGTGATTTCCCACGTTCACTCTGTAGCCTGCCTCTTCCTTGCTCTGATTTAGAGAAATCACAAAGAGATGGTCAGAGCAAGAGCCAGATTCAGTCTAACAGGACCAAGGATGTAGGGAGCACCGAGAACAATTACTGGAAGCTCAAGTCTGTTCAAGGGGACAAGTGATTAGGGAAACACACCCAGGCTCCCCCAGGCGGAAATGTGTGAGCTTGATGGAGACTGTAGGGTCCTCAATGTCAATATCTGCCCCTCTCTTCACAACAGGTCTGCCACTCCCCACCCACTGCCTAGCTTTCTCCCAAAGGCAGGAAGAGTTGTTCATCTGATTGGTCAAGTCTGAGTCGCTAATTGAGGCACGATTAATAGTAGACAGGCTTGCTGGGTCTTAAAAAGCAGGGACCAGCTATTAGCATCTTTCTTGCCTGCTCTTGACCTTTTCCAGAGCCTCCCCTGGGGAACCAGCTGTGTCATTTTCCCCCAGGCAGGCTTGAGTGTTGCTAGCTCAAGTTAGATTGAAGGAACAGGAGGATGCCTATTTCGCTTTGAAGCTATAAATCCCAGCTTTTCACCAGAGAGAGAATGATACTATGGTATTAGAGACTGGCACACACATTCACACACACTGGGGAGTTGGATTCTCACGTGGTACCTGTTTGTTGTTTATCTTCAAAACATAGTGGGTGGGAGAGGGATGCATTTCAGGTCCCTGTCCAAGGTCCCTGTCCATATAAGCCCTCTCTCTAGCTACCTTATCACCTTGCAGCCCCAAACCCTCACACCACCACCCGAGTTCTATAATGTTTGCAGAGAGACAGTTGGGCTGCATGTCTGTGGGTGGTGAAGATCCTGTGAATTACGCAGATTCTGGCTCTTATATCATCAATTATTCTGGTCCTTCATGCGGGCCTGCGTGGGCTGCATCGTGTGATTTCTGGTTCTCACCCTTCAGGGACTCTTAGCAGCCTGACCTTTTGCGTCACGTCTTCACTGAATTGCTTTTCCTGATTTGTAATGCCCCCTCCCACCTTTCTCTTCTTGACACCCATTTTGACTAGCACACTGATTCCAAACTCACAGTTACATTCTCAGGTCCCTTTTCTCCCTCTCAAGTGTGAAGTTCATCACCTGAAAAAATAAATCAAGCGTGACTTTCCACCCCTTTAGTTTCCTAATCATTTTAAAGCACTGATTTCTTTCCCAAAATAATGGGGACAGCGCAGTGTTCTAAAGGGATAACGGAAAAAAAACCCTTTCCTTGCTTTGAGCACTGAATTCACTTTCACTTTTAAAATTTAAAAAATATAGATGCATACACACACACACACATATATATATCTTACATAAAGAATAATGTTCATAATAGAAAATTAGTTACTAGAGACAAAACAAGGAAAATAAAATATATAAATGTATATCTGGATATAGATGCAATTTTGTTTCACAGTCTACGGGCAGAAAGAGCCTCCTGAGGTCAGCTGCTCTGAAGCATTCTGTTTCCATTCTAATAAAGATCCAGTGGCATTTATGCAGTGATGTGCTGCCAGGTGATTCTGCTGCTGCTGCTGCTTCATTTCTATAGTTCCCTGAAGCCTGAATAATGTCAATTTCTCTAAGAGCTGGAATCTGGGCAAAGCAGGGTAGCTACGTACCTCTCCTCTGCAAATCATAGAGGAGATAGCCACAGAAACCACAGGGTGGAGCAGGTCCTATGAAAGGCACCGGGTCCCTTCCTTTATATGTTTGGGGGAATCACTCCATCCAGCCTGGAGGGTGGCATGTGTTCTGGCTCGTGCTTTACTTCCCTCACCAATAAAGGCCTGTTTAATCATGTTTAATCATGAGATTAAACATCTGCATCATAGTGAATTATGTTGTCATTCTTTCTTTACCTGTAAATTTCTCTGTTGAAATATGCAAATGCTGAATAATAATAAAATGTATTAAAAAATAGTGTTTATCTCCCAAGACCCCCTAAGTGTGTCACACAGCAGAATCTATATTTAAAACTTGACTATAAGGCCACCTCCTTGGCTAAGGCACTGTTCACCGAGCATTTTAATTTACAAATATTTGGGACTTTTCTAGATGTCTTAGAAGTTTTTGATTTCTAATATAATTCCATTTGGTTAGAAGTAATATTCTGTAAGATATCTCTTTTTAAGAGTTATTGAGACCTAGTTAATAGTCCAACACCTAGTCTCTCTTGGTGAACATTATATGTACATTAGGAAAGTCTGTATGCTCTGTAGTTCCTGGGTGTAGTGTGGTACAATTGTCACTTGGGTTAGTGTGGCTGATAGTGTTATTCATAGTATGTCCTTACAGAATTTTTAAAACTTTATCAACTGTTGAAGAAGAGTGTTAAAATCTTCATTATGATTATGGATATATCTATGTTTCTTTAATTCTGTCAATTTGCTGCATGTATTTTTAAATCTTCAATGATGATTCTGGATTTATATCTTTGTTCCATTTAATTCTGGAAGCTTTGCTTTATGTATTTTAAGCTCTGTTATCGACATGTATATATATATATATACATGTATATATATATATATATACATGTATACATATATATACACATATATATATATATATATATATATATATATATATATACACTTATGATTCCTATATCTTCCTAACAAATTAACCCTTTTTCAGTGTCAAGTGCTACTCTTTATACTTGTGGCTTTCAATCAGAAACCACCTTAGTAATAATCGTTTCAGGGAAGGATCACCAACAGATGCTAAAACCAGTAAAAGTTTGATGAGAAACAGTATATTTGCATGGTCTCAAAGAATCTCCCAGTTAGATGTTTATTAAACAAATGCAAAAATTGTAACTTTGAAGGAGAAAACTGGCAGACCCCACCTTAACTGAATGATCAAGGTTAATCACCAGAAGTAGGACAAACAGGCACCATTTTCTTCCTAATATTTTGCTGAGAAAAGGACACAATAGCACTCCCAAGGTACTCCTGCAAGAAATGCATCACCTGAGCGTGGTCATGAGGAAATATCAGACAGGCCCAGTTTGAGAAACATTCTACCCCAGAAGACCTGTGATTTTCCCCAATCTCAAGGTCGTGAAGGACAGAGGCTAAGGAACCATTCCACATTAATGGAAAGTAAAGAGACACAAAAACTAAGTGCAACATTTAATGCTGAATTAAATTCTGAACTAGAAGAAAAGTTATTTTTGCTATAAAAAAGACCTTAGAGGGATGATTGGGAAAAATTAAATAGCATCTGTAGATTAGATAATAATATGGTAGCAATGTAAATTTCCTGATTTTGATCATTGCATCCTGTTTATGTAAGATAGTGTTTTAGTTTCGGGGAAACACACAATGAAATATTTAAGTGTAAAAGAGAATTATGTATGTATCATATTCTCAAGTAATGCAGGAAAAAAAGATCTGCAGACTCGGGTGTGTGTGTGTGTGTGTACAGATCTTTACGCAGATAAACAAAGAAAGGGAGAGGGAAGGGGGAAGAAGAGAAAGCCGGATATATAGAGAGAATGATATTGAGAAACGTGCTCAAATATTAACACTTGGAGAATCTGGGTGCAGAGTGCATAGAAATTCTTTAAACTATTTGGAAGTTCTTCTGTATGTTTGACAATTTTAAAATAAAAAAGTACTTGTCTTGAAGTCCATTTTGTCTGATTCAACTTTCTTAATCTTAACGTTTGCATGGTAATTTTTATGCCGTCTTTTAATTTTCAAAGTACCACACAATTGCATTGCGTCTTGCTTTTTTATTTAGTTTGAAAATCTCAGTCTTTTAATTGCAATGTTGAGTTCATTTAGATTTAATATTATTATTCATATAGTTGGATTTAGGTCTACAATTTTCTTATTACTTTGCTATTTGTCCTTTCCTGCCTTCCTCTGTGTTAATCAAGTATTTTCCAGCATTTAATTTTAATTCCTCTATTGGCTTTTCAGCTATACCACCTCAATTTTATTTTTTTTTAAACGGTTGTCTTAGGGATTCCAGTATGCATCCTCAAGTTATTATAGTCTACTTGGACTTAATGTCACTATTTCCAGTAAAGTGAAAGAAACTTGCAACAGTAGAGTTATTTACCATCCTCCTCTTTTATGGTCTCACGTATCTTATATGTCTGCAATATGTAAGTGGTATTATATATTTTGCTCAAAATAGTCATATGCATTTTAAATATATAAAGACAATTTTAAAAATTGTCTTTGATGTTTAGTCTTATGCTTACCCCTCCTGGTACTTGTTAGCTCTTTCTGTAGGTCTGTCAGTTTCCTTTAGTTTGATAAACTTTCTTCCCGCTTCTTGTAACTCCAGTCTTCTAGAGACAAATTATCTCAGTTAAAAAAAAAAAAAATCTAAAAATGTCTTGGGGCTTCCCTGGTGGTGCAGTGGTTGAGAGTCCGCCTGCCGATGCAGGGGACACGGGTTCGTGCCCCGGTCCGGGAAGATCCCACATGCCACAGAGTGGCTGGGCCCGTGGGCCACGGCCGCTGAGCCTGCGCGTCCAGAGCCTGTGCTCTGCAGCGGGAGAGGCCACAGCAGTGAGAGGCCTGCGTACCGCAAAAAAAAAAAAAAATAAATAAATAAAAATGTCTTAATTTTGCCTTCACTTTTCCTGGATATTTTTGCTGGATATGAACTTTTAGGCTGACAATTTCCCACCCTTCCCCCAGCACTTTAAAGATGTCATTTGATTGCCTTTGTCCTCCCTTGATTTTGGTGAGAAATCAGCTGTCATTTACATCCTTGTTTTACTCTATCTATGTGTCGTTTTCTTTGGACTCATTCAATATTTTCTTTTAATTTTTGATTGTTTGATTGTAATATCTCTAGATGTCATTGTCTTTGTTTTTATCATTTGGGGGCTTTTTTTCCTTTTGGATGTTCTTGGATCTGTAAGTTTGTTTTCTACCAAATTGGGGAGACACTTCACCATTATCAATCCTGCCGCTTTCCTGTCCTCTTATCTCTCCTGTTTCTGGGACTCTGATTATGTGGATATTGATATAATGGACTGATATTTCCCACAAGTCATTGAGGCTTTGCTATTTTTTTGTCTTTTGATTTCCCTGTGCTTCATTTTAGATAGTTTTTATTACTATGTCTTCAGTTTCACTGATCTCTTTTGCTGTTTTCTCAGGTCTGCTAGTAAACCAAATGAGTGAATTTTTCGTTTAAGCTCTGAGACATTGTTTCTAAAATTTTCATTTGGTTCTTCTTTATAGTTTCTATGTGGCTGCCGGAGATTGACTTAGTATGATCGCACATTCCTTTAAGTCCTGGGATAGTTATAATAGCTGCTTTGAAGTACTTTTTTTGTTGTTGCTAATTTTAATAGCTGGGTTATCTCAGGGTCAGTTTCCAGGTTTGGGGCCACATTGTCCAGCTTCTTTACATAACTAGTAATATTTTTAATTATTCTTACATACCAGACAATATGAACACTACACTATTGAGACTGTATTTGGGTGTCCTTCTTTACAGACTGCCAAGGTGCACTTTTTCCTTTCTGGAAAGGCAATTGATTTCTTATAGAAAAATTCCATCTGCAGCATCACTGTGAGTTTGCTGCTCACCATTTGCTTGAGCACCTCTTGCAAAGGTTAGCTCACTACCACCTTGAAGAAATCTGACTATTAAAAACTGACAGCTTGGCCCATTAAATTCTTCTTTGTGTTTTACCCATAATGTGCTTTGTAATTTTACCCAAAAGCCACAGAGACACGTTTGTTGCCTTTTTAAATGATAGCAAAAATTTTCTGGAGAGGCTTTTATAGCTTTTATCAGAGTCTGAAAGGTCTTGGTATTGTTTAGTACTTCATAGTACATAGTTATCAGGATCCTCTCTCTTCTCTGGATTAGTTGACAGACCATCATTAGAGCTTAACAGAAAACACCCCAGAGCCACACTGTCTGGGTTCGAATCCTAGTTCTGCTGCATGGTCTTGGACAAATTACCCCACTTCTCTGTACCTCAGTTTCCTCAGCTTCAAGGATAATAATATGAATTATCTACCTATTTGACTTCTGTGAGGACCAAATCACCTGATACATGTAAAAATAATTAACAGTGCCTAGCATGTAGTAAGTGTTTGGTGAAGATCTGCTATTATTATAGAATCAAAATTTCCTTTGGAACCATTCTGTTACGTCACCATAAGTGGATTGCCTGTAAGCTACCTCACTATGAAAATATTTTTTCAACTGTTGTTGAAAACAAGCAGATGATCCATTTTCTTTTTTTTTTTTTTTTTTTGTGGTATACGGGTCTCTCACTGTTGTGGCCTCTCCTGTCGCGGAGCACAGGCTCCGGACGCGCAGGCTCAGCGGCCATGGCTCTCGGGCCCAGCCGCTCCGCGGCATGTGGTATTCTCCCAGACCAGGGCACGAACCCGTGTCCCCTGCATCGGCAGGCAGACTCTCAACCACTGCGCCACCAGGGAAGCCCCAGATGATCCATATTTTAAGGTGGAATCTAGGGCAGTAAATGGGTTGGGAGAAGAGAGTTGGAGAGAGAACAAATGGGGCAGGAGCAGAAAATATCACTATAACTCATAAAAATGCAAAGATCAGAATGAAGGTTGGCCTCCAGTGGGCCCCAGACATCATCAGAAGCATTTGAGGAGTTTTAAAAAATTTTCCGTTTGTGAGTCACTGGGGTGGGCCCTGGGACTCTGCATTTCTTCGATGCACCTAATCACCACCCCCCCACCCAATCCCCAAGATGATTCTGAAACAACCTGGTAGCACATGTACATGAAGCACCGTTTGGGACACTGGGAAGATTATTATTATTATTAATTATAATATTAATAAATATAATTATATAGGTATATTTAATTATATAATTAATATAATTTATTATTAAGGACCATATTGCCATGAACATAAGTGATTCTAAGTAAGACAGTGATCAGCAGCTCCCCTGATTTACTGATGGATACATGGAGAATGCAAAGGAAAAGTGTCCTGACTCTATTCACCCTGATAATAAATGGCAAGGACAGGCCAAAGACACGTCTACTGACTTCACAGCTGGTGCTTTCACGGACACCCTTATGTGATGATTGTTTCTGTTGACTTAGAGACTGGGCCTCTATCATCTGCTTCAGAGGCTATTCTGACAAATGATCCATCTTGATTTTGATGAGAGTCATTATCATCTCAGTTTATTTCTCTTTACAATTGGTACAGTCCTGACCTTAAAGGATGAGGATGCTGTGAAGTTTAATTAATGTCAGCAGAGTCCTCAGATGCCTCCAGATGAAAGTTACTGTACTGACGCACAGTCTTACTATTATTACAATTTCCCAGTTGCCAGGCTCGGGTCACCTGCTTGGCTGTGTGTTCGGTTGCATTTGAAAGAACAAGGCAGAAAAGCAAGCACATCAGCTGCTGCTTGGAAACCCAACCTGACCCTAGGCTGGCCCATTCCTTATACCTGAGCATCCCAGGGGGAATTCAGAGATTCCGACAGTTCCTAGAGAAAGCTTGTTGAAAAGCCATGGCATAAAAAGGAATGAGCTCCAGCTTCAGAAGCAAATGGTGAGGAGTTTGACTCCTGGGCCTCCCGCTTACCAGTGAACTACAGGACACTATTTTCCCCTCCTCTTGGTGTAATGGAGATAATGCCCAACTTTGATAGAGCTGTTTAGAGGGGTAAATGAGGTAATGCAAGCAAACTACTTTACATCGCACATGATACTTAGTAGAAGCTGCCTAAATGATGGATTCCAGATAAAGAAACTGATACAATGATCCAGGAGGGAGAATAATGATAAGAGAAAGAATCACATACTAGACCATATACATTTTGTAAAGAGCCTATAGGTACACTGAAGCAACCAAGAACATAAAGTTTAACTGATGGTATTTCAAGACAGAATAAAGGCAGTTAAATGTTCGTGAACTTACTCTGTTCTTACAGCAACACCCTGGGCGATGACCTCCACTCTCCATTTTGCCACTGTGTGAAGTTCACAGAGAGATTCGAAGTCACACAAGTCACCAAGGGTAGAGATGTGCTCTGACCAGTGTTCCCTTTGACACATGACGGCTGCCTCTCTTATTCATGTGGTGAACAGAATGGTCACATGTGTTGTTTTGTTTTTAGTCCCAACATAGGGTTTTGTATTTGACAAAGTTACTTTTGAGAACTGTTAGGAAACAAAGTGTCATTTTAGCATCCCAATGTTAATTTTATTCTTTTCTTTTACTCTGGCAGCAATTCTGCAAGGGACATACAGTGGACATCATTATTCCCATTTTACTGACGTGGAAACTGAGGACCAGAGAGCATTAAGACCGAGAGAGTAACTAATTAACATAATTTATATAGAGATCAAATGCTTCTTGGGGGTTTACATGCATGGTTCCTGTTTTATTCCTAATCATATCATAATCTTAAGGCAGCATTCCCTAAAGGCTGTATATTAGGCAGGGCAGAGATGTAAACAAGTTCTCTTCTTTATCTCCCCAAGAGTGGAAGCAGTCACCTTCTACCTAACCTGAAAGAGGCTCTGGCAGATAAATACTTTCTCTCAAGAGTCATGGGAGTTCCCAGGTGGGACATTTTGTGCTTGAGATATTCAAATACTCTCAGTTCCCCTTGGTCCCCTCCTCTGTCCCTGAGCAGCAGCATGTGTGCTGGGGTGAGTAACAGCCTCCTTCAGACTCAGGAATGGCCCAAGAGGTCCTGAGAGGGCTGTGTCCTGGAGGGTAGGCACAGCTGAATCTGAGACATGGTGAGTTACACCGGGGTCCGGGATTTTATTCTGCTTTCCTCCATCCTGATTAATTTCATAGCTAATGACGCTCCGGACTTGGTGATGTATGATGCTCTGTCGGGGGACAAAAACTAATTGAACTTTTACTAATTAAATAAAACATCTTCATGCAGTGAAAGGTTTTGCAAACGAATGTAACTCACATGGAATTATGTTGGCAGGAGAGTTCCAAGGAAAAATCTTTTTAAAGACCACAGACAAAAAAAAAAAAGGGGGGGGGGGGCGGAAACTGAGTGTAGGAGACAGGGTGGGAGATTTTAAAGAGGCAGAGAAAGCAAAGAATGACATATGTATGTTGAAAGTGATCAAGAGAGACATGCAGAGAAACAGGCTCAGCTGGAGACAGAGATTCAAGCACAAAAGGCTAACAAGCAGCGATATAGACAAAGTCAGGCATATATAAGGGCACGTTTGGCTATTTCAGTGAGTGCACTCATAGAGGTATTCAATAATATTCTGCAGGCATTTTAAGTACTTATATCAAATAATGATATCTACTAAAGATCTTTTTTTTTTTCGGTACGCGGGCCTCTCACTGTTGCGGCCTCTCCCGTTGCGGAGCACAGGCTCCGGACACGCAGGCTCAGCGGCCATGGCTCACGGGCCCAGCCGCTCCGAGGCATGTGGGATCCTCCCGGACCAGGGCACGAACCCGTGTCCCCTGCATCGGCAGGCGGACTCTCAACCACTGCACCACCAGGGAAGCCCCTAAAGATCTTTTTATTCAACAAATGTATATATTGAGCACCTTCTCTGTGTAAGGGACTGCGCTAGAACCCGGGGACACAAGAAGCAAAACATTGCAAAACCTTCTCTCTGAAGTCTAATTAGAAAGACATTCATCAAACAAAAAGAATAGAAATAAATATCCATAGAGCACAGGGAACTCTTCTCAGTGCTCTGTAATGACCTATACGGGGAAAGAATCTAAAAAGGAGTGGGTATGTGCATACGTATGACTGATTCACTTTGCTGTACAGTGGAAGCTAATGCAACGTTGTAAATCAACTATGCCCCAATAAAAAATTCTAAAAAGAAAAAGAAATCTCCAATTTCAATGTTGCAGTTCCAGTGATGGATAAATCCACAGGCGTAGAAAGGACTGGATGATATGAAAGTGTGATATAAGTAGCAAGGGCTAACAGAAGCATACAATCTATTTTTCTGTTTATACAGTTTGAAGGTTCAGAGAAGTGGAGGGCTTTGACCAAGCTCAGAGTAAAACGTATCTAGAATGGATATCTATTACCAAAGTGGGATTTAAACAAATTAACACATTTTTATTTAAAAATCAAACAACTAGAGAATAGTCCAAACATGTAGAAAAGTATAAAAATGGATAGGATGGCCATCTATGTGTCCACCACTGACTACCATATTTCATAAGTCTAAAATTTAACCACTTAGAAAGAAAAAAAAGTAAACTGAGGGCTTTGCACGTCAGATACCTTACTTGCATTACCCTTTGATCTTCCTAACGCTCTCAGAATGCAAATGTCACACCCCTTTTACAGATGAGATAACTGAGATTCAGAAGATTAGAGAACTTTCCCAAGTGTGAAAAGCTTATAACTGGTATAGTCCAAAACTTCTTCCCAGAGTTGTTTAATTCCCTGCTCTTTCTGATATGCTACACAGCTCAAGGACAAAACGCAGAGAAAGAGTCAAGAATTTTCAACCCTCTGACATTTGGAAATAGGATGCCAGAATACTTCTACTTTCTCTTCTGTCCTTCTCCCCCTCTCCTTCTTTTCATTGGCTAGATGATTAGGAGATTGATTTTTGTTCCTTAATGATTATTCGCATGTTCACTCCCACCTCATCTCAGGTCTAAGGAATGTTGGCAGGAAAAGTAGCACACCTGTCTCTCCTTTTTCGCATCTTCCCTTCCTGTTCACATCAGCATCTGAAGCTGCCATACTTTAACTCATTACCATGATCCCTAACTGAAGGCAATGTGCTGTAAACTCACAGCTGTTGCTATGGTGACCATGATGTCATAAGGTGACATCGGGTGAGGGTGATGATGAATTCTTTTTAATCTAAGATATTAACTTTACAAAAAAATAGGATGTTGGCTGTTAAAGTAGAAAGGAAACCGAGTTATGCAGAAACCCAACATTGGTGCATATTTTTCTTCTTAGTAATCAAGTTGGACTTGACAAACTCCACATGTTCTTTTCCTGCTCTAAGATTTTATAATTATGGGAAAAAAATGAATAATTGCTTCTCTCAGAAAGAAGCAGCGTCACTGGCCTAAGGTTGTGAGGTTATGACTTAAATAGAACTCTGAGTTGAAGAGCAAGGTGGTCTTCTGGAAACCTTGTTAAAATCTGGGCTCACTTTCAGTGAGCATCTGCGAAGCCTTCCTTTCTCCTAGCCTCAGTCTCACCATCTGTCAAATAGGAGTGAAAGCATGGAGCTTTCTTTAAAGACTGAATAAGAAAACATGTTCAAAGCTCTTGGCACATAGTGATTCTACTTAAATATTATTTTCTTAGCTTTAAATACTTGCTAGGATACGTCATTTCACAGCATGAACTCAGGCAAGTCATTCCATTTCTTTTAGGCATAATAATTGTATTATCATTTATTAAAATGAAGAGGGTTGGGAAAAATGAATATAGAAGAGATAACAGAAGTAGATTCCCACTACTGGGCATATACCCAGAGAAAAACATAATTCAGAAAGACACACGCACCCCAAAGTTCATTGCAACATTATTTATAATAGCCAGGCCATGGAAGCAACCTAAATGCCCATCGACAGATGAATGGATAAAGAAGATGTGGTACATATATACAGTGGAATATTACTCAGCCATAAAAAATGAAATTGGTTCATTTGTAGAGATGTGGATGGACCTAGAGACTGTCATACAGAGTGAAGTCAGAAAGAGAAAAACAAATATCATATATTAACGCATATATGTGGAATCTAGAAAAATGGTACAGATGAACAGGTTTACAAGGCAGAAATAGAAACACAGATGTAGAGAACAAACGTATGGACACCAAGAGGGGAAAGAGGGGGAGGGTGGTGGTGGGATGAATTGGGAGATTGGGATCGACATATATACACTAACATGTATAAAATAGATAACAAAACCTGCCGTATACAAAATAAATAAAATAAAATTCAAACAACAACAACAAAATAACAGAAGTAGATGAAAAAGATGGATATGATGGAAAAAGATGAAAGATGGATATGACCTTCTTCAAATCCTTCTAGTTATAGACTCCAGAACAAATGATTCCACACAAAAAAAATAGATGTATATGCATTCACTGCTCTTTTAAGTATGCAGTCAAATCCAACTATTGCCAAATATGACAAGTGATAAATAAAGCAAAACACTTAAGCCTTCTTAGTGAGCATTGGTGAGTGGGGTTATGACCATGGAAGGTGGTCTGAGATTTCAAACTAACTGACATGGGTGGTTAGACTGGGGATATTGGACTTGAAGGAAGGTAAGTTACAGGGAAAGGCATGAGAGCCATTCTCAACGCTGTGAAGGTATTTTGTATCCTAAAGGGAGAAGAGGTGCTTGGCCCTAGAAGTCAAGAATAGGCTTACTGGATGAGAGTCTGTACTTAGGTAGAACTTTCATACGATCAGATTTTCCAGCAGGGGAGAGTGAAACTTTCAAAGAGGCTGAACTTTCCATTGCTGAAAGTGTCCTTTCCAAGGTTAAGGCATCTGTTAGGATACTTAGAGAGGTATAATGCATTAGGGGAAGGTGTATACTGGCAGGAAGAGGTGATTAGGATGCCTCCAAGATGAGCAGTCAGTTCTGATCTTAGGGGGACATATTACTATGGAGACAGTTTGTATTTGCCCCAGAGAGAAAGTTTGAAACTGACACACACCAAAAAATGCCTGCAATAGAAATTTCTGTATAAATGCAAAATTTTCTTTTTTTTTTTTTTTGCGGTACACAGGCCTCTCACTGTTGTGGCCTCTCCCGTTGTGGAGCACAGGCTCCGGACGCGCAGGCTCAGCGGCCATGGCTCACGGGCCCAGCCGCTCCGTGGCATGTGGGATCTTCCCGGACTGGGGCACGAACCCGCGTCCCCTGCATCGGCAGGCGGACTCTCAACCACTGCGCCACCAGGGTAGCCCCTGCTAAGATTTTTACATTCTCTGGACATCTTCAAGAACTGGATCTCTGGTTGACTATGAGAGACAACTGTTATTTATAAGTGATATAGGGGATAGTCAGGGTAGCAGCTGGACAGTGCAAAAGAAAAAATACTTTATCTTTGATTACAAGTAGTTCTGCATGAATTCGTTAGCTAGCTATGACCATATAAGACTCTGTCTGACCTGTCTGTTGATACTCAAAATACCATGGTGATACTGGGGCATAAAAAGCAGACATCTAAAAAACATGAAACCATTCTAAAAAGAATTGTCACAAGTACCTTGGTAGAGGACGACGGGCTTTACAAAAGGGGTTCAGGGTAGAGAATAATATTGGCCAAACATGGTTGAATGGGAATTTCATGCCTCATCAGTCATAGACTTGCTCATCTGTGAAGTGCTCTAATGTGTTTTTAAAATTTTATGGGTAGTCATTACAAAAGTAAGCCCACCATTAAGCTGAGCATCTTGAACCATAGGTCAGGAGATGCTGATGGACAAATACAAGATAGACATTGCAGAGCATCAGCAGCTCTATTATGAGCATTCAGTTTGGGGGGTGACCCAAGCATTTCAGCCCAAGTCTCTGTTAGATGCATATCACTTCCAAGGGTCTAGACTATAGCCAGCCTGGTACCAACCCAGCACTGCACCAGGTATATGACTTTGAGCAAACTTTTTCCCTCCCTGGGCCTCAGTTTCCCCTTCTGGACATGGCTTTGCCTGTCGACATCTAGTAGGGAGCACTGAATAGGGTTACAAGATACTAGTCTTAGCCTTGGGACCAAAGCTCACTACCCTCTACACCATGACCACTCTTGCTGGTTCTCTGACCTATGAATCTTTATGGCCCATGTTTCCTTCCAATTTCTTTCACTGAATCTTGCAAAGTCCTAATGCCAGATTGTTAATTCTGCCTGTTTCTGGTCAGTCTTCATTCATACAACAAACAGCTACCAAGCATTGAGCTAGGTTCGTAAACTTTTCCTGAAAAAAGCCAGATGATAAATGTTTTAGGGTTGGAGAGTCATAGAGTATGTTATGAACTATTCAACTCTGCCATTATAGTGAAAACGCAGCCATAGACAATACATAAGCCAACAGGAATGGCTATGTTCCAACAAAACTTTATTTTCAAAACAGGTAGAGGGCCAGATTTCGCTTATGAACTATAGTCTGAAGACATTGGAGCTAGATGCTGGGCATTACAAGATGAATAAAATCTGGTATTTGATATCAGAATTCAAAACCCTCTAGCCTATGTTTTTTAACATGAGGCCAATGAGACGGTGCTATTTTTAATGCATATTTATTCTTTTTAAAACTGAGGTATAGTTGATAAATAACATTATATAGTTTCAGGTATATAACATAATGATTCAATATTTATATATATTGCAAAACGAACACCACAATAATTCTAGCTTCACACTGCAACAGCAGAGCTGACAAAGACCTTATGGCCCATAAAGCCTAGAATAGTTACTATGCTATCCTTTATAGAAGGTTGAAGACCCCTGATTTAGAAAAATAAAATGGATATTATTGAATAACAACTAAGAACAAGGAATTAGGAGTGAGACAGACACCAGTTCAAATCCAAATGCTATTAATAATAACAAAAATAACCAAGTGTCAACTACGTGATAAGCATTTTACTAATAATTTTTAAAAATTGTATTTAATGTGCTAATTACAGCAATTATATAACATAGTAATTATGGTTGTACTCAATTTACAAACTCAGAGGTAGTTTACCTAAGCCGCACACCTATTAGAATATAAGACTTCAAACCTAGCTCTATGTGTCTCCAAAGCTCAGGCTTCATTAATCTGGATCACGAAGGATGAAAAGGGAATTTGCCAAGTTGGAGGAAGAGCATTTGAGGCAGAGAAAACAGCCTCGGCAAACGCATGGAGGCACGAAAGCATGTTCCAGGAACAGGGAGAAGACATTCAGAGAAAGAAGGCTGAACTGGGAAGGGCAGTGGGGCTGGTTTATATAAGGAGGCTTGAATGCCAGGGGAGAACTAGTCCTTGCAGTTTCTTTAGCCAGGGCTGGTTGGTGTGGTGGGCAAGCTACTTAACCGTGGTGGAGAATATTAAATCCCTGGGATGTGGGTTTCTCCCACTGAATAGACATTGTCATTGTGTTATGACATCTTCCAACGTGTCAGCGGTGACTAGTTATGGCATAGGCAGCCCAGCTCATTCTTCAGATCCTCTGTTAGAGCGAACTCTACCTCATCCTTCTGGGGATGCTACTCTTATGCAGTTGCTCACCTCTGATATTTATTCAGGAAAAATTAAATAGCCAGAATATTAGCCTGCAGGGGTTACTATGGAGTTGGAGGCCTGGCTCATTTCAGAGGTGCCAGGAGACATTAGGTTATTTTAAAATAAGCACAGGAACAAGCGGGGTACTCACTTCAAGGGCAGTGCCAGGTGCTTCAAAATGTCTTAGCTTTAAGCTTCTGTTCACAATCCAGACCAGTCAACATTAGACATGACCGGTCTGCATCTTTGGGTCCAGAAAAGGAGACTGTGGCTCCAAGAAGGGAATGGTCTTCCCTGGGGCAGAGAACTGGTTTTCACTGGTTTTGTTCCAGGAAG
Organism: Aethalodelphis obliquidens; assembly: GCF_003676395.1. Classification (NCBI taxonomy): domain Eukaryota; kingdom Metazoa; phylum Chordata; class Mammalia; order Artiodactyla; family Delphinidae; genus Aethalodelphis; species Aethalodelphis obliquidens. Next base: position 15,236,180 of record NW_020837951.1, read on the forward strand.
GCTGTGCGATCTGGGTTCTGAATGGGTCTGACTGGGCAGATGATCTGAATATGGTTGATAAACCATTCGATTGCACAGATAAAAACCACCTCAAGACTTTGGCAGAATAAAGAGAAGGTGTGGCCTCTTCCGAAAATCATGCTTAGTAAAAGGATTGGCCACTTCCATAGAGGAAGTTCAGTCCTTAGAGCCATAAGAAAAGGCAGATCTCAATGCAAAATATAGAAATACTTTCCGTGAATTAGAAACGACAGTGGAATGATCTGAGTCATAGAGTCTCTGAGAGCTTGTTCATCATGTTTTCCCCCTGAGGAAAATCTTATGACTAAAGAGAACAGCATGCAGTCATAGACATCTAGGGACATGTAGCTCAAAATGGATTCTTCTGAAATCTCCTGTTTTATGACAAAATTCCAAACACACTTTAAATTACACTCAACAACATGTCCCTTTTTGTTTTAATATAGCCTTTGAAATAATTATTATCCTGTAAAATTGATCCTTGGTATACCCCTGGTGGTATAGATACTCTAATCGGAGAAGCAGTATGTGATATCATGTAATAATTATGATATCATAACATCTCAGAGTTGAAAGAGGTTCATGGAATCATCATTTCTGAATACTATCCAGTGCAGAATATTTGAGTACAGGGTAATAGGAGGAATCTGATGTCCCTTATAATTTTGAGACTCTAGGAGCTCAGACTTCAGTGAATCTTTACACCAATACCTTACCCATTATAGTAATTAGTATGGTATGCATTACAAATATTTTATAATATTATAAAATACAATGTAGTATTGTACATTTATTGTATTAAATACTATATGGTATTATATATTTATAGTCATATACTATATAGTACTATAAAATGCTATTATATATATATATACATATACATACATGTATGTATGTTTCATAAGAGAGATGATACTTTAAATTATAGGCTTTGGAGTTAGGGAGACCTGGTTTCAGATTCTCTCTCTTCACAGCTGGTTAGCTCTGTGAAATTAGGCATGTTTCCTAATCCTGTTAAGTCTCAGTTTCCTCATTATAGAACAGGAATAAAAAGATCTTCCTGCCAGAGTTGGCGTAAGCATTCAAAGAGATATGGGACATACATCCCTGATCACAGAGACTGGAATATATAACGTGTAGAAAACGGTATCTGGTGTGTTCGTGTGCACGCACACACGTGTGTGTGGTAACCTGCACAAAACAACCAGCTTAATGGGGCCTGAACAGAGTTGAGTCATGCGCCGGGAATAGAGGGGTTCATGGATTCCAAGGCTAAGATGTAAACTGAAAGAACAGTAGGCTGACAACATTTGTTCCTTTACTTCTTTGGCTCCAGGAAGCTCCTGAGACCCAAGAATTTCTGGAACTCAGCTCTGCAAAGCTGAGAGGCTGCGTTTCTCCTCCCGCACTCAGACATATGCACTGCATCCCCAGACACAACAGATGGCCAACTCTCTGCACACAAACCAGCTCTGCACAAAGGCACTGGGCAGAGCAGGGGAGAAAGCACATCTCCACCAGTGTTCCTCTCCTTGAAGAACAGGTTCCTGTTATTTCTCTTCTTCGACAACGGGGAATTAGCTAGGCTCTTGGGATGCCCTCCAGACCTAGTCGGGAGCACTGATGTTGTTCTAAGTTTCTTCATGGAAGTGTTCGCTCCCCAGCTCCTCAAGAAAGTTATAGATTACGGAGATAGATCTAACTATTTATTTTTCCCTGGGAGAAGGATGGTGCCTGGGAGGTGCTGAGTTTCAGAAGTCCTTTATCCATTGACGACAATGAGTACTTCAACCGAGTCATTGGGCTTGCAGGCATGCAGCTCAACTCCCTAGAACCACACTGTCTCTAGGCGGGTCACAACATGCACTAACTTATCAAAGTACAGAAAAAACCTTTGGTACCAATAAACTGGGTGAAATATATTACTAGGAGCTGTATTCCATATGCTGAATGTACATATAAAACACAACTCTATTTATAAAATCTTTTTCCTGCTACTTTTCCCCAAATGTTCTACTTCTCAAACTGAGCAGATGGGGTCTCTTGTTTCCCCCTTTGGCAGCTCTGAAACCTTGAGGAATTTCAAGGTATCTGTATATACGTGGGATCCTTGTTATAGGAGTGTTCAATACTTGACTTCAGAGAGCTAGGGTTGTGCAAAAGTCTCAAAAATATTCAAAAAACTAGCTCTTATGAAATTAGTCTCCACCAAGGTATTTAACCTGTTTCTTCCCATCTTGTCAAAATAATTTTTGTTGTTGTTTCGGCTATCACTGATTTTATAAAATGTTTTGAGCACGCACAGTCATAACGAGAATACAATGCTTATCACCTGCAAAATGAAATTGCAGTCCCGTGAAAACCGCACAGTATCATGAAGTTGATGAAAGTGACACTAAGATTCTCTGGGATCTCATTCTGAGCCCCTGGCAAAGGAGGGTTAGGCTGAGTTAGACCAATTAACAATTGAAAACGAGAAAATCAACAAGGAAGATGATTAGAAGCTTCAAAAGAGAAATATTTGAATATCAAAGGATTAGGAGAATCCTTGCGGGAAAATGATGAATCTCTCAAATATTTTTACAAAAATTACCTTCCTCCGAATCATGATATGAAAGTTAAATGCAAAGTGAAGGATTTCATTCCATTTGATCATACAATTTTGTCAGAAAAATTACCGTTAAAAAATCAAGACCTGGCTCATTTTCTGATCATTTTACGAATTAGCATGCAGTTAAAACTATCAAATAGATTTTGACTATATAAGCTAAAATAAACTTATATTCATGCACTTTCGTTTCATTTGCCAAACTGAACTTCTTGCACGCCTTCCTCTGGAATTGTGTTTCTATCTGAGGGAGATTCACTTTTGAGTGGATATGATTTCAGAGAAGGATACTGTGGGGTAGTTAAGGTGGTTAAGATTGTGTGTAGAAACTAAAGCCAGGACACCTGGGTGTTGAATCCAAGTTCTGGTACTCACTGCATAACATGAGAAGGTTATTTGACTTCCCTATGCTAGGCAGTCTTCATCTAGAAAACAGAATTATAATAGTTCTGTTTGAGCAGCAAATTGAGAGCAAAGTAGAGGATATTATATCGAGAGGCATCTGGCCCATCCTTGGTGATGAAGTGTGTCAGACTTCTTCCCTGGGCGTGGGGTCTACACTTTCCAAGTAGGGATGGCAAATTTCATCCCTTTTCAGATTCCCATCTTGAAAAAGCGACTTTCTCCTAGTGACCTTCTTTCTCTGTTCAACCATCAGCTATTTCCAGAAGCCATTCTGATAATATCTTATGCTACACAAGATTAGGTAGCCCTTCATTGTAATCCCTATAAAGTTAGTGAATATCTCTATAGCTTCTCTGGTTAGTCCTTTCTTTTTCTTCTCAGTCTGTTTCAGGGATTCATGTCTCTCTAAGCTATGTGGAAACACACACACACAGGCACACACACAGAGTCATGTCTGTATCCCTAGTACCTGGCACAGTACATCCCTAAGCATTATCAATGAATGTCTGTCTCAGTGAGGCAGACTGGGCAGCAAAAAGAACCTTGGAGTGAGAGGTACTGACCCTAGAAGTCTGAAGGTTTTTATTTTTTCTCTGAGCCTCATTTTTCATGGACTCTGGAGTAGAGAAGTTGGATATGCTAAACTCTTGGGGCTAATTCAGCTATAATGCCCTGGAAGTTGATGACACTCATGAAACTGAAGTGCTAAACCGGGAGAGAGCTACGCTATTTTTTTCCTTAACTTATAGCAGGAAGTTATCCTGAAATAGTGATGAGGGCTCCTTTTTCTGTTCCATCTTTGCCCACTGATGAATGTTTGGGCTTGGTGGTCTCTCCATTTAGGTCAACCTGGATGCTCTCTACGCCACTTTTAAAGCTTCAGCTAAGGTTACTGCGGTCATTAATCCTTGTCTGAGGACTCGTTCCTCTGGCTGTGCATCCTAATTATTACCTCTATCACTGGTACCCTTTGTTGTGAGCTACGCCAGACAATACACCAAAAAGCACTTTTCTCATATTATGTCATGTAATCCTTGCACAAACTCAGTGGGATAGAAATCTTTGTCCCTTTTTAAGATTGAGGACATTGAGACTAAGAAGGACTGGAAAACTATTACGGAAGTCTCTTAGGTAGTAAATTGCAAGAATTCAAACCCTGTTCTTTCTGGCTTCAGAACCCATGCTTTTAACCATCACATTCCACAGACTCCTAAGTTGTGTCTGCATTTACTCTATTGTGCTCATTGTCTGGCAATACCACGCAGCATGAGTGTCTCTTTTCCAGGTCACAAACTGTTCACTCCTCACTTGTGTGTGTGCTGTGGGTAGAGCTGGATGCACATTGAGTTGCTAAGTCTTCTAAAGGTCTATAAACATGCAAAACAATAGAGATGAGAGACAGGATGGTATAAGCCATTGAGAATATAAGCTTTGAAACCTGGTTCTGGCGCTTACCAGCTATGTGGTTTGGGCAAGTTAATAACTGCCTTATCTGTAAAATGTGAAATAATAATACTTCCTACCTCAAAAGATTATAGTGAGAATTAATGAGTTAATAAGTGTGAAAAATTTAGAATGATGTCTTATACATATTAAATATTTTATGTGTTAAATACCATTATCCTACACACTTCTGAGAATGCAATTCAAATGAAATTTTCTCAACAAACTTTTCCACAGTTCTCCCTTTGGATTTCCATTTTCTGGTATGTCACTAAAAAATTACAACAAAATAAATAAAAATGCCACCATCACAAGACAACAACAACAGTAACAAAAGAACACTTTTAGTTCATTTAGCTTTCTAATGTTACAAATACTTATTAATTATCAGATCACTTATTTCCATGTGTGACTCAGACCCCAGTGGCATAAATCTCATTTTTTATAGACTTTTCACTTATGTGCAAAATCAGTATCCTTTTGACTTTTTATCCCTTGGCTGCTGGAGAGCTCATGGCCATATTTTGAATCAGTTTTGCTAACTGATAAGAGCATAGGGTCTGCATAATTAAAATTTTCTCTGATCTTGAATTTCCATATAATTTTCAGATTCCCTGGTTTTATTTTTAGTCAATTTATGGTTTTGCCATTTCATGGTTAATCTTTTGGTTAGTCTCTTCACATTCTTTCTCAAATAAAGTGGAACAGAAATGAGTTAATATAGTAAGGACTATATTTGTCTTTATAATTCCATAATTTCTAGCACTGTTTTATATACATAGATTTAGGTTGAACCACTGCTAAAGAAAATCAGAGCTGGTCAATAGTTAAAGTGGAAAAGCATATTTTAATCAGAAATTATTGCAATCGAGGAAAAGATATCTCATTGTAGAACTGGGCTCAATTCTGAATACAAAGAAAGGTGGGAATTTATAGCTATGGAGCAGAGTGGGGCTGGGAGTTGGGGGGTGGAAAGTAGGGTCAATTCTTGCTAACAGATCTAATGGGATTCTTGCTGAGGGCAGTCAGGGTGATCGGATAACACCTGCGGATGCTGAAGGGTGAGTAGCATGAACAGACATTGAAGGTGGAGAATTCTGGCTCAATCAACTTGGCTGGACACAATTCTTGCTAAAACCAGGCTCCCAGAGCAGCGGTTCCCAACCTTTTTGTCACCAGGGACTGGTTTCATGGAAGGCAATTTTTCCACGGGTGGGGCAGGGGCAGGAGGATGGTTCAGGCGGTAACGCAAGCGATGGGGAGCGCTGGGGAGCGGCAGATGAAGCTTTGCTCGCTCACCCGCCACTCAGCTCCTGCTGTGCGGCCCAGTTCCTAACAGGCCGTGGACTGGTACCGGTCCGAGGCCTGGCCAGGGGGTTCTGTCTTAGAGGCCTGTCTTAGAGGACATGCCAAGGGAACATCATTGATAAAGGGTTCAGAGAAGCCTGACTAGAGTTTGGTCAAGGAGAAAATCTTTGCCTCCATATGAACACGCCAATATCCAACTATTTTTTACCTTATGGTTCAACCTAATACTGTCTCAATAGTGTTTTTAGTTTTAAAAAAAGAAACTCACTTTTGAAGTATTGGTAATAAAGGAAAAAGGTTTTTTTCTTTCTTTGGAAGTTAAGATGACATTTCTTGAATGCCTGCTGCCCTCTCAGCTTATCAATAGTGTCAGTTTGTACAATAAATTACACCTACTTGCTTTGGCTCTAATGTGACGTGTAGCTGATACCTTGAAGCTGTTACTTCCAACCACATTTCATATTTAATTTATTACATAATTCTCCATAACTGATTTTATTGATGATCGGTACAGTGTAAAATTATTATTTGTTAAAGATTTCACAGTACTTTTTAAAACTTCATAGCTACAAAAAAAAAAAATCCATTCTTCTCTAAAGGCATTTGAGAGGAAAAAAATCCAAGATAAAGAACTTCACAGGATTAAGGATCTGTTCTGCTTGCAGCCTTCATCCCCTGTTTCACAAAAACACAGTAGCCTTATTTTTCAAATAGGCTTTCATTTAGGAAACAGATAAGGGGGATTCAGTTCATTTCCATAAATATCAAGAATCCACCATTGGTTAGGCTGAGGATAAAATGTTAAAAAATAATCATATTTCCTACCACTGAAGAACAGCCCATAGGCTGATGTTGAAGAAACATACAGAGTTTTCAGTGTGATGTGACACGTGCTCATTTTCTACTTTTTAATTGAAGTTCATGCTTCCTTTTGATAACTAAATATCTTCCATAATCCTTCACCCTTAGTTGTAATTTAAACAAATAAATTAAATGCTGTGACTAAGCACTGAACTCATGGTGATTTTCTTTAAACTAGCCCTGCCAGGGTCCCTGAGAGGCAAGTCCCTCCCCTCCTTCCCATACCCTTCAATGACCACTGTAAACTAGAAAAGCAGAGGGTGCTACAGAGGCCCTTTCAGAAGCCAGAGAGATATACAAATGTCACGTTAAAATTAACAAAGAAAGGGTAAACTCCGGAGAAACTGGCCCCACTGCTATTTGAACCCACTTGCTCTGTCTCTAATTATGTCACCAAAAATATGTGGCCTTTGTTTTTACAAGCCTGTGGAGAGGGTCATGGGATTTTAGATTTGTATAAGATCTTAGAGACCACCTTATATTGAACTTTGAGTTTACAGACGAAAGAAACTGAGGTTCAAAGAGCTGCAAAGTCTTATCCAAGGTTAGGACCCAAGCCTCTGACTACAAGTGTTCTTTCCATGGTCTCAGGGATATTCCCTGAGACCCTCCCTAATTCTAGTTGTGACTTTATCATCTATATTCTACTCTAGCTTTAGTTCATGTAAAATAACTTTTTAAAGGTTTTTAGACATTTTCTCTCTATATCAGTTTGGTCCCCAGTAGCTTGTAATTGTAAAATAACATGTGTTAAATATCATTATCTTATATGCTTTTTTAAGAAGTAAGAATGTAGGGCTTAGGTGCTTTTGTCTATCTTTGTGTGTCTCTCTTTCTCTCATTCTCACCATCTCTCTTGTTTCCATCCTCATAAAATGGGAGGAAGTTGATGGCATATGACAAAGAAGGAGAAATGTCTCAAGCTTCTTTCAGCCAGAGGGCATAACAGACTAAACATAGCTATAGAGACGAAGACAATATATAGAACTGAATAACAGGGATTATACTTGTAAGCATTTGGGGCTTTCACTGAACCTGCCAAGGGTGGAGACAACTTGGGTGTAAAAACCTCCTTGGACAGGTGTGCTGGTCTGTGAACTTTCCGAACAGTCATGTGTGCTGGTCCAAAAACAGCTCTAGAGGACAATACCTTGAGCTGTTTCCACAGTGGGACCGTGAGTCGTGATGACAAGGCTAATGTTAGAGACGAGGAAGAAGCTGAAGCGAAAGAGGAAGAAGAAGATTCTCACACGTGTGACTCTTCATAATTTACGGTGGCTTTTCATGGCCTTTTATCTTATTCAGCTTTTGCAGCCAACTCATCAAACATGCACCTTTATTCCCACAGCATGGCTGAGATAGTTCCACCAGAGAAGCCAAGTAACTGCCAGGAATCTCCCTGCAAGCTGAGGGATACAGAACACATATGTATTCAATCATTCATTACATATTTATTGGCCACCATGGTCAAGGCCCTGGAGGAACGGCCGCAGACACGAGAGATAAAGCGTCTCCTTTTTGAAACTTACCTATTTGACTTCAAATCTAGAGCAGCTCAAGAAAAGCTGCCAGGCATTCAACAATTAGGAAAATAAATAGCATTTTACAAGTTGTAACCGACTTGAAGATTACCAAAGGGAGAACTACTTTAAAGCTAGGTATGTTTCAAGGTACTTTAAATCTTTATCTAAATAGTGTATCATTAAATATAATTAGTAAATCTAGTGAACATAATATTCCCATGTTTAAAAAAAGAAATCTATTGTTAATGAGAAAATACCATAGCTGAACAGAAAAACTCTTCAGTGCATATGACCACAGTTTAGGAAACTAAAATTGGGACAAAAGAGCCAAACACAGGTGCCCCCATCCACGTGGAAATAGCTTAACACAGTCTTTGGATGTAGGGTGATAAAAATAGCATCCGAAGGGCTAAGCTTTCAAACCTCAACTTATAATTATGCAAAAATCTCCTCAGGACATTAGTTCAATTTTAAAATAAAGGTATTCTAAATATGTCCTTTGACTTCTTCTGAAATGGCTTAAGGTGACTTAGCAGTTAAAACAAGTAGGAGAAATAACATGGAAGGTTATTTGAAAAGGCATTTGAAAAAAATGTAGATAGAACTGGTGCTTTCAGGCACTTGACTTGAGAAGATTATAGCACAGGGACAATTAGTTTATTTTCCGGCAGCTAAGCTATAAAGAGAAACATTTTGAATTATACAATAATAGAAAACATACAAATTCATCTGTAGAGAAAGATTCTTTCTGGACCTTAACCCAAGAAAAAATTTAGCATATATACCCATATTTAAAGGAAAAAAAAAAGAAACATCATTCAGTGCACTTTATCTACAACCAGAGTTCTACAAAGGTTCAGAAATGCTGTTATCTTGGGTGATTCACAGACTGGTCCTCCATAAACGCAGAGGGCGTGACATTAAGTCATAACTCAGGGCAGGCAATTTTGTGGGATGCTGATATAATGGTGTCCAAGCATCCACTCTGCTTTCTGATGCCCTAACTTAATGCTTCAGTAGAATTCGGAGTTTTGAGATGAATGGCTAGTTTCCATGTCCATTAAGCTTCCTTCCTCAGATGGAAGGTGTCTTAAGCCTTGGAAAAGGACTATATTTCGTTCAATTCTTTTTTTTTTTTCAATTTTTCAGGTTTATTAAGTTATACCTAATATATAGAAAGTTGTGCATATTTAATGTATGCATTTTGGATGCATGCATACATCTCATACCATCACAACAATCAAGGTAATAAACATATCCATCACCTCCAAAAATTTCCTTGCGTCCACTGATTTCTGTGTGTGTGTGTGTGTGTGTGTGTGGAAAGAACACTTAACATGAGACCTGTCCTTTTAATTTTTTAGGTACTCAACATCCTATTGTTAACTATAGGCACCACGTTGTACAGAAGACCTCCGGAGTTCATTGATCTTGTATAAACGTAACTTGATACTCACTGAACAGCTCTGCATCTTCCCCACCCTCATCCCCTGGCAACCACCCTTCTATTCTCTGTTTCTATGAGTTCGGGTGCCATAGACACCCCATAAAGTGGAACCATGCAGTATTTGTTCCCTATGACTGACATTGCACTTAGCATCTATACTGTTTATAAAAGAGAAGGTTGCATGAACTTTTTCATTCACCTCTTCTAATCATGGTTTTAAGAACTGAAAGCCAGGGGATGGCAATAATATTCATATCATAGTTTACAGTTTTGAAGGTGTGCTTTTGCTCACAAGGTAGACAGGTCATTGACCATTATTTAGCCATGTTTATGTTGAGAAAGACTGCTGATCCAAAGGGCTGCAATTATTCCCCTCTTTTTGTCCACAATTTTTGTAAGATGACATTGTAGCCCCTTGCATTACGAGATGGAGTTCAGGGCTTCCCTCGTGGCACAGTGGTTAAGAATCTGCCTGCCAATGCAGGGGACACGGGTTCGATCCCTGGTCTGGGAAGATCCCACATGCTGTGGAGCAACAAAGCCCATGTACCACAACTACTGAGCCTGCCCTCTAGAGCCCATGAGCCACAGCTACTGAGCCGGCATGCCACAACTACTGAAGCCCGTGTTCCTAGAGCCTGTGCTCCGCAGCAAGAGAAGCCACCACAATGAGAAGCCCGGGCACCGCAATGAAGAGTAGCCCCCGCTCGCCACAACTAGAGAAAGCCCACGTGCAGCAATGAAGATCCAACACAGCCAAACATAAATAAATAAAATAAATAGATTTAAAAAAAAGAGAGAGAGAGATGAAGTTCATTTCCCTGCTGCTTGAAACTGGGCTGATTTTAGGACTTGCTCTGACAGATATGCTATGATTGAAGTGACACTGTGTTGGTTCTGAGCTTAGACCTCAAGAGGTCTTCCCCACTTCATCTGGGTTTCTCGGAACCCTGCTGATACCCTGTGAAAACAAACTGGGTCTAACTTGCTGGATGATAACAGATACCAGTCTTAGGCATCCTTAATGCTTACCAGCCAAGGGCCAGCCAACCTGCAGAAGCAGAGCTGCCTGAGGGACCTGGAGATTACTGGAGACGCGTGAGAGAGCCCAGCCAATACTGGAACTGCTCAGCTGAATCCACCTTAATTGGCTGACCTAGAATTGTGAGCTAAATAAATGGTTATTCTTCTAAGCCACTAGTTATGGGTGTTTTATTTTCCATCAATTGCTAACTTTATATATATTAAGAAATTACCAAGAATAGCACCTGATATTTGCATAGAATTTTATCCTTCAAAAGGTATTTTGCACACATTATCTAGTTGCCTCCTATCCTGAACCTTCTTATTAAATACAGAAACATGACCATAGTTTCCTTACAGGGTTGTGAGAATTAATGGAAGCATGAGGGCTGGAACACAGTAGGTGCTCAATGGATGTACCGTCCCTTATTCTCCATTGTAGGGTTTCTCAACATTTTTCATTACTGCCAACCATCCCCCTCCACCTGGAGAAATTTTAAACTTTATTTTTCCAGTTGTTCCCCCTCATAACATTTTAATACTACAAATATACTCTACATCCATTTCTGTACAGTGTAAATCTGTGCTTCATATGTAAAGAGTAAGACTTTTTTGCCCCATAGGAATGAATTTTAACCCCTCTGAGGTAGTATATCATCTTGTCATTGAGAATCCATGCTCTGTTGGTATCCTGACAGGCATTCTTTCTTCATGTTGACCCTGGAATCATGAAATGATTTGCACTAGGTCACATCACTTAAAAACTGTCGACCTGAAAGGTTAATCTGGGGCTTCTGACTCCAAGCCAAGCACTCTTAGTACTCGATCAGAGAGCGTAGGTTCAAATGTGCACTTAATCTAAGGTTGGATAAATTGAATCGTCTATCTTTGCAACTCTGGGGTGAAAACCAACTAATTAAACTGCTTGTAGCGGTTATAGTGAAAGAGGGAAAAGCTCTATAAATGCTTAATAATCACGCTGACAGAATTGGAAGAAGCTATTTGCTTCTCTGTGTATAGAGACGCTCTTCAGATGAAGAGAACTCATTCTCTGGAGCCATCCATCCAGCCTCTCACTAAATTCACTCACACTACATTTCTTTAAGGATTTATAAGACAGAAAAGAAAATAGCAGCGAGACAGATGAAAACATTTCCTTGATACAGGCATAAAACTCTAAGGACTAGAAACGCAGAGGGGAGCCAGACAGGGAAAGACTGCAGAAGATTAACCGTGTACATGTCACTAATCACGATATTCAACCTTTAGAAATGCTCTTCATGAGGAAAGGCATTTGCAGAAAGAGAGTGTATAAAGAAACGTGAAACCTACCTTGCCACAAAGTTCACAGGACGGAATGTGATGGTGATTAAGCCCCAGCTGGCTTGCGGCCAAAAGCAGAGCGCCCTGTCCAGTGGATTTAACCTGACCTCGGTTAAAGAAGCAATTTTGCTTATGCATATGAGGAAGGGGGCTTGCAAGGAACTGAAAATATGAAGGCACCCAGAATCTTCTCAATATTTAGTTTAGTTCTCAAGGACCTCAGAGTCTAACTGATTATTAAGCAATTACCAACACCTTGCTAAACTAGTTTCCTCCCAAACCTCCTGGTTCTCTGTTGGAAGTGACCCTCTTTTTTCCTCCAGGGAAGAGTAATTAAATGAAGAGGAGTGGTTTTTCTATCCCCAGAGATTTCCTGCATCAAGAAAGAATGATGAATGTTGTAAATATCTGCAAAAAACTTTAATAAAAGTATGTAGAGAGAGGACTCAGAAACCATCTAAAGCACTATCATTATTTTACAGATGGGGAAACCGAGGCTTCAAGACAGGTGATTTCTCCCAAAAACACAGATGGAGCTAAAAGCAGAGCACATTTTTTTTTTTTTGAGACTTATGTTTTATTCGGCTAGAATTTTTAGGACTTCAGATCCAGGAGGCAGCATCTCAAGTATCGCTTGGAGAACTGCCCCGTGGAGGCAAGACGGGGAGCCAGGTTATATAGAAGTTTTGCAACAAAGGGCAGGTAGTCAGGAATATCAAAAGATTACTGTTCACTACCAAACGTAAAATAGATAGCTAGTGGGAAGCAACCGCATGGCACAGGGATATCAGCTCTGTGCTTTGTGACCACCTAGAGGGGTGGGATAGGGAGGGTGGGAGGGTGGGAGGGAGGGAGAGGCAAGAGGGAAGAGATATGGGAACATATGTATATGTATAACTGATTCACTTTGTTATAAAGCAGAAACTAACACACCATTGTCAAGCAATTATACTCCAATAAAGATGTTAAAAAAAAAAGATTACTGTTAATGGAAGAAAACCAGATATGTCAAGTGAAGGAATTTAGTGTTTTTCTGTGTACGGGAAGATGCAAGAATCTGCGCTCACTGAAGTCATTCCTTTGATATGCACCTCAGCTATCTGGGGCCAGTATCCTGTGTTTTCATATCCTGAGTTCCCTCAGGGCTCACCAGCTCACATTGGAGGGCTGCAATCTCTGCTGACTGTGACATTAAAAGCAGAGCACATTTATCCAATGCTCACTGTACCACACTAGCTCTTACCCCCTATGAAACAGCCATCTGCTGCCATCTCATGTATCGATTTAACTCTTCTACAGTTACTTTAGGGAGTCAAGCACTTCTGGAATTACCTTTTGGCTCTTTTACATTCAGGCTGATTTGGGAGAAGATTCCTCTTGCGAGGGAGACCATTTCAGCCCCTCCCGTTCCATCATGATCCCCTACTCAAGCTCAGAGGTAACTCAGCAGAGGCATCACCTGCCATTGGATCAGGAGAGCAGGCCAGCCCACCGCCTACTGACCCCCCTTTTCTTCTCACCCTCTTAGGCTGAAAGCCTTCAAATAGCACATCTGACATCAGCTGCTCTTCCAAATACCTTCTTTCTACACAACTTCTCACCGCTGTCAAGTGCATTTACTGGTCCCATTGGCCATTCCCTTTGTGTGTGATTTGATGATTCTGGAGGAACCCACAGTCAGTCACTCTCTTTTCCATCTGTCTGTCATCCTCCTGCTTCATTCTTCTCGTGTTTCGCGTCCTTCTTGGTTCTCTTAGAAATTCTGCTTGGTTACTCCATAGGGTTGGCTTCCTTAGAGCCTATGTGAGGTTCCGTGCTTAGTGCAGAGTCTACACTTCCTACCATACTCACTGCCCTGCCTCACTCCAATGACACTGACCTCTTTGGTTGACCCAAAGAGTCATGCTCTCTACTCTTTTCTGTCTCTGGGGTCTTCTCATGCCTGGATTCTCTTGATTACTTCTCAGCTCACTAGCATGAATGGGGCCTAAAAACCTTAGTTGAAACACTGCCTTTATGGTTTATTATAGCTATATTAGATGGTCCTTGACCCCTCTTCCTGCCCACTGAGCCAGAATCCTTCTAGTTCTGGCACTGTATTCACTTGCTATAAAATGTCAGGAAAATCTTTTCCCTCATTGAGGAGGCGTGCTTCAATATTCATTCATTAATTCATTGACTCAGCACACGTACATTGAGCCCCAATTTTGTGCTAGGAAGCTTATTGGTGTCAGTTTAAGGGATCTCCGGGGTGCCTTCACAGAGAGGTCATAAGAGGTTACCTCCTACTTATTCCTGCAGAAGCCAGAGCGACTCATTCCAGACAGGAAGCAGACTGTCCTAGCCAGAGCTGGTGGGGTGTAGAAGCACCCCTTCTCTGCAGGAATAAGCCCGAGTTGGAGGTTTGGTTTGCAGAAGGGGAGCCTGAGTGGGGGAAGGAGGGAATGAAGTAACAGCAGATCTACCTTTTCACGAGTCCCTCCTGTAGCCGAGGGAGGCTGCATCCTGCCGTTGAAAATAGACTAAGAGTGGGACAGAAATAGCAGCACCTGCTCAGCTCCACAGTCTCACAACCTGAGCTCCCAGAAGGTGAGGTGCCTGCAGGCAAGCGCGCAGCCGCTGGGAACTGCGAAGGAGCAGCCTTGCCCTTCACACTGCTTTAATTACCCAGGTCCCCACGCCCTGGGTCTCTTCTTTCCCGGCCCATCACAGACACTGGGCAGAAGTCTGGGGTCAACCCGCTGAGTGATCTAGACAGGACTTTCCTCTTTTGTGGGCCTCAGTTTCCCCATCTATAAAATCAGAGAGTTGGTCTTGAAAATTTGCTTAAGCTCTAGCCAGCTGGAGCCAGGATTCTCCTCGCTGCCTTTCTGTCTGCCTCTCCACAGCCCACGGTCTTTCCTTCTTTTCTCCCTCCTCAGCGTGACAGAATTCCTTGCCAAACGACTGTGGGAAAGGCAACTTGTGCTTAGAGCACTAACGCTGGCCAGAGAGACAGTAACAGCGATGCCTGGCCTCACATCTCTGTGTGTTTTCCTCTCTGTTGTGGGGACAGTCAGGGGCAGAGGAAACTCTGGCTTCTGTGAGCCAGGGGAATCCAAGGTCAGTGCCCAAGTGGGCCACTTTTGTCAGGTCAGGAAGCTTTTTTCTGGCTGCCGTTTGACTCTAGGATTCTCTCAATCCTGTCCCTTCTCCCTCCCTCTCTCACTGTCCCTTTCTGTCAATTTCTTCCACATCAGACACTCCAGACCTTCAGCAGTTTTCTTATGTTTGTCCTTGTCATCCACGCCCACTCTGACCCCTACTTCACTGCCATCATTTCTCTTCCAGGAACCTTCCATTGTCTAAGGACATTCACTCCTTATCACATGTCCTTCCCCTTTACCCTTTCATCTCCTGCATGCTCCCCACTCTCTCATCTTCTGTAGATCTTCCCTCCTCTGTCTCCTTCTTCTCTCTGTTCTTTGTTTACCCCATATCCTCTCTCATCTTCTCATTACATTCTTCTCTACCCTCCTCTCATCTCTTCAACAACTTCATGTAGTGGAAAGACCACAGTCTTGGGCATAAGATGGACACAGATGGTCTTGGGGAAATTGCCTCAAGCTCAAATGCACGACTTACTCATCTTCAAAATGGGTCAATAAAAAGTCACATGTAAGCCATCTGTGTTGATATGAGATGGCATCTGTGAAGAACCTAGGTCTAGAGAGATAACATTAGATACAGTGCCTTGAAAATAAACACCGGCTCTTATAATAATTGCCATCGTTTTCATCAACAGCAACAGCAACAAAAAAATGTTAGTCTTTCTCCAACTTCCCTGTCTTTTCACTTCTGCAGTTTCTCTCCTGACCCTCAGTTTCTCCTGGGCAAGGGGAAGTCCCTGTTCTGTGTTCTCATGACCTGCTGAGAGCTCCCTCTCGTAGTTCATATCTCACTGGTTCATAATTGCCTGTTTGACTGTCTGGCATCTCCCCTTGGAGCAGGGCCCTGGCTTGTTCATCCCTCTGTCTCTAGGGCCTGGGACAGGGCCAGACGTGTAGTAGGTACAAGGGGCAGGACTGGAGGGAGGAGAGTGACATGCCTCGATCGTAACATTTCAGGAGGCGCTCACTCTCAGAGTCGTGCACCTGTCACAGATACTTGGTAAAAATATATCGAATGGCTTAATGGCTTAATTCTTTTCATCTCCCCTTCCCTTACATTTCCTCAGGCACATCAGTCTTTCCCTGTTCTGTCTCTCTTCTCTCTCCCTCTCTTTCATTAACTCCCGTTTTCACCCATGATTTTCACTGCCCGATTCTGTCCCTTTAACGGCCTCAGTTTTCTCCCCCCCTTCTCTATTCCTCCTTCATTCTCCCCCTATGCACTTTCCCTCAGACCCTCCCCAGGCCTTGCTCTGTCTACTTGCTTGAATCTGGCAAACTTTCTTATCTCTGCCTCTTCTTTTATTGATTTATATGGGGTTAGTTTGTCCATGGAGGGAAAGGATTTCTTTGATACACCAAAGGATCAGACTGGGCACAAAAGCCACGGACAGTTTTTGTTTGATGTGGACAATTCTATTCCCATTCAATTCCCTGGGTTTTCAAACAGCTGCAGATCTTTGAACTCAGAACATCTGAGCCAGTTCATCCTCGCTCTCCTGAAAGTGCACAGGGGTTTTTTAAGTCTTTAACAACTGGTCCTGTACCTCGCCGAACAGAGGTCACCTCATTAGTAGGGCTCTGAATTCATCCTGAAAAGATAAGACTGTTAAATTGCTAACAGATCTAGACACAGGTTTTTAAATAAAAGTGAAGGTACAAGCTAAAAACCAAACTACTTCCTTCTTCCTGTCACATGTTGGCTGCGCCCTGCACTTTCTAAGTTCAAACCCTTTTTGAACACTTAAATCTACCATTTGAGCTACGTTTACCATTAGCTGTACAATCCAACTCTGATTAGGATGTAAAATTGTGTTAGAAAATTTTAAGTGTAAAGAATTTATCAAATAGGGCACAGGTGGCTTTACAAATTCTAAAAATGGTTGCATAAGTTTAAAAGAACAATTTGTAGACAAACTGAACAGATATGTCATTGGGTATACTATATGTTCTGTTTGGTGTTGTCTCACCCCAGGTTTCTGTGACTCTCCAGAGGTTTACCATGTAATAGCTGTCATGCCTGAGTTGTAAAGTATGATACTAGACTCAATATTTGCTGTAAGCACTCATGGAGAAGGGGTTAAGTTCAAGAAGATGAAACTTAGGTTCATGGAAAGGCTGATCATGTCTCCCTGGAAAAGAATAGGGCAGCATTGAGCTGGGTGAGAACCAAGAGGGAAGGAGGACCATCGTAGGTATAAGAAATGTCTAATATTTGGTGGAAGGAGAAAAGCTGCTGGTCTTCTCTAGAGAGGAATTTAGCAATACTTAAATTACGAAAAGCATGTTGGTTTGACCCAATGTGGCCACTCTTAGGAATGTATTCTACAAATATATTGGCACATGTAAGAAAAGATGTATATACAAGGTAAACATTGAAGCTTTGTTAGAAGTAAGATGAATGCCTGGAAGTAACCTAAATGTCCATCAATAGAAGAAATTATATTACACACATGCCTTGAAAATATCTTGCATGCCTTGAAGTATCTTTTATGTATCAGGGTAGTAAAACTATCTGATATAAGACCACGTGTTAATATCATGCAGTGTATGGTACCTTGTGACGCTTTGTGATGTGTCATCCTAGCTAGTCTGAACTATGGTGCCCAGGATGCCCTTAGTGATAATTTTTGGGTTAGGAAGAGACTCCTAACCCAACTCTCTCAGGAGAGCTGGAGGGCAGAAAGGAAGCTGTGGTCAGTTTGTAGCATATTCAAATCTTCTCCCAGTTATTCAGTCAAACACAGGATTTCATAGATTTTGACCTCTAGTTCATCAAAAGCAAGATTATCCGAGGTGGGCCTGATTTAATCAGTTGGAAGGCCTTTAGAAGGAGCCTTAAGCACTCCTTTGAGGCAGATATTCAGGGTCTGCAGTCTCTCTCTTCTCTCCGAATCTTCCCTCCTGAGCACTACCTGTGTGCTAGGAATTTCAACTCCTGATTGTAGGTCCCAGTCCGCCCATGACCTTGCCTTCCTGACTGCCTGTCCTACAGACTTAGGGCTTGTCTCGCCAGCCTCCACAAGTGCATAAGCCAACTTCATGTAGTAAATCCCTACACATACACATATGTATACGTGTGTGTGTGTGCGTGTGTGTGTGTATCACACAGGTTCTCTTTCTCTGGTTAACCACTGACTTACCCACCTTTAGTCTAAAAGAAAAGAAAGAAACAAAAAAAAACCTCCCATGTTTTAGACAGGAAACAGAACTCATTAACTATGGCTGTCTCTGTGGAGGGGATCTGTGGCATTAAGAAATAAAAACAGTGGTGGGAGGAGAGGTGTTCCTACCTTTTGTACCTAACCTTGTGTTTTAAGTTATTCAAAAGGTCATTCTTAATGTTTTCCCTTTTCTTATTGTAGTAAAAAACACAGCCATTGTAACCATTTTGAAGTGTACAGTTCAGTAGTGTCCTACCTACACCGTTGTTAAACAGACCTCTGCAACTGTTTCATCTTGCAAAACTGAAACTTGAGGGACTTCCCTGGTGGCACAGTGGTTAGGAATCCACCTGCCAATGCAGGGGACATGGGTTCGATCCCTGGTTTGGGAAGATCCCACATGCCACAAAACAACTGAGCCCGTGAGCCACAACTACTGAGCCTGCGTGCCACAACTACTGAGCCTGCGTACCACAACTACTGAAGCCCACGTGCATAGAGCCTGTGCTCTGCAACAAGAGAAACCAGCGCAATGAAAAGCCCACACACTGCAACAAAGAGTAGCCCCTGCTCGCCACAGTTAGAGGAAGCCCACGCGCAGCAACGAAGACCCAATGCAGCCAAAAATAAATAACTAAAATAAATAAATTTATTTTAAAAAACTGAAACTCGATACCCCTTGAACAACAGCTCTTCTTTTTCTCCTACCTCAAGCACTTAGTACTCACCATTCACTTTCTGTTTCTATGAATTGCACTACTTTGGATACTACACATAAGTGAGATTGGATGCTTGTGGCCACGCTTAATTTTAATACAGTGTTTGAAGGTGCTGCAAATCACAGTACCTATCAAGTAATATCTTTTCTCTCTAGGGGAAGATGATCATGAATATTGGTCAACAGATTGCTTGAATAATTTTCTTCTGTTGCTTAAACACAGACCTTTTTTCCCATTTATTCAACAAATATTCACTGACTGTCAAAATGTATGAGCTACCAGTCTGGACACCTGAGGACATGAAGATAAATAAGGTGAAATAACAAAAGTTGTATTGATCATATTGGCTGTCTTTGGAGCCACTGAGATAATGGATGTAACACAGCCATACGGTTGTAGCATTGTGATTAATAACAATGAAGTCCAATGGAGAGCCCAAGAGGGTAATTCTTACACCCTTCTGCAAACCTGCTGATGGAATCTGGGGCTGTCACCCAGCACTGCTCTGGACACTTGCAGAGACGGACATTAGGTGATACACTCTGTGAGCTGCATTGATTCATGCCATGTGCCCTTGTATAGAAACAATCCATTGAGGCACACATCTTTTACTGAAAGAGAAAAGGAAGGGGATAAGAGTGCACAGTGTACTAGAGCCTGGTTTATTTTTTATTGTGTTTAATTTATTCTTAATTCTTTGGGCAACCAAGAACATTAAAAAATTTCCCTTTATCCCTTCTCCTTCTTATACCTGGATAGGCTAATATATCTGCTATCAAAATGATAATATATAAATGATAATTTTACCCATTCATTGAGAGCTTACTCTGTGCCATACACTTTTCTAAGTCTTTTATATGGATGGATCAATTTAACATTAACAAACCCCTCCGAAATAAGCTAATGTCATTAACCCCATTTTTCCAACTAGAGAACTGAGATTTACAGAAGTCATTATGGTCATGCAGAGCCTGGGTCTTTTGTCACTGTGTGTATTGCCCTAATAAGTGCATGTGTTGTGGTGGGCAAGGGGAGCTGAAGAAAATTTAGCCTCTGCCCTCAAAGATAAGTAGAAGGCAGCAAATATATACAATCAGTTCTAATTCAAGGCAGGATGGCATAAGGGTCCCAAGGGACACACAAGCAAAGGAAAGCAGAATAGAGAAATTCAGGCTCTTGCTGACCCTGTATGTCAGAAGTCACATATGCTAAAAACAAAGCTGGCATCATTCAAACAGATGTCCTGTTGGTGAACACTTTCAGAGTCAGTTTATAAATTGCACTGCACGCATGCCCACACGTGCACAAGCAAAAATGTTATTTTGTCTTCTCTTTTTAAAATACTTCTTCTTATTGAGGTATAGTTGATGTACAATATTATATATGTTACAGGGTACAACATAGTGATTTACAATTTTTAAAGGTTATACTTTTTTTTTTTTTTTTTTGCGGTACGTGGGCCTCTCACTGTTGTGGCCTCTCCTGTTGCAGAGCACAGGCTCCAGACGCACAGGCCCAGAGGCCATAGCTCACAGGCCCAGCCGCTCCATGGCATGTGGGATCTTCCCAGACCGGGGCACGAACCCGTGTCCCCTGCATCGACAGGCGGACTCTCAACCACTGTGCCACCAGAGAAGCCCAAGGTTATACTCTTTATAGTTATTATAAAATATTAGTTCTATTCCCTGTGCTATAAAACATATCATTACAGCTTATTTACTTTACACGTAATAGTTTGTACCTGTTAATCCCCTACCCCTACTTTGCCCCACCCCCTCCCTCTCCCCACTAGTTTGTTCTCTGTATTCGTGTGCCCACTTCCTTTTTGTTGTATTCAATAGTTTATTTTTCAGATTACACATATAACTGATATCATACAGTACTTGTCTTTCTCTGTCTGACTTATGACTCAGCAATTCCACTCCTGGGTATATATCAAAAAAAGAAAAAAACAGAAAAACAACACTAATTCAAAAAGATCCACTCACCCCAATCTTCATAGCAGCATTATTTATAATTGCCAAGATGTGGAAGCAGCCTAACTGTCCATCTACAGTTGAATGGGCAAAGAATATGTGATATAGATATAGATATAGATAGATATAGATAGACAGATATATATACACACACAGCAGACTATACTCAGCCGGAAATAAGAATGCAATTTTGCCATTTGCAACAGCATGGATGGACTTGGAGGGTATTATGCTAAGTGAAATAAGTCAGACAAATATTTTATTTTGGAGCTTCTTTCTCCTTCCATTTCTACCCTAACATCATTTTCTTTCCCCAGTTCCTGGCTCATCTTGTGTGGTTACCAATAAATATTAATAAGTAGCTTATTATAAGTAGTATGGGTTTTGGATTCCAGAAGACTTGGGTTCAAACACTACTCCATGGGTAAATTACTAATCTCTGGTACTTAGAGTCCTTATCTATAAAAAGAGATAAATTGTGAAATATAAACCTTATGAGGTTGTTTTGATGATGAAATGAGAAACTCAAACAAAATGATTAGCATCATACCTGGCATACAGTAAGTGCTCAGTAAACAGGTACTACGACTGGGTTTTTAGTAAACGACCCAAAAGTATTCTGAAGGATTAAGCCAAGAGATTCCTCTAAAATTACTACTTTGTAAAACATCATTCCATTGTATGGATGAATCCAGGTATATACGTTAAATACTGAGCCATGTTTCTTTAAAATCGTATCCTGTAAACTGAAAATTATATGGGCTATCTAAATATGGGATAAAAGCAAAGAAAGTCTGGTTTGTGTGACTCCCTTGTACCTTTGGTGAGAAAGTGGTCTAGCAAATGCAATGGTATGCTGGCAAACTCTGAACCAAGTAACAAACCTGAACTAATCCAAGCTTTCTCTATAACCAGGGAGTGGCACAGGCTGGATTTCACCTCATCAGATCTGGAATTTCAGCGCTGACAAATTTATTCCTATCTTCCATAAGCCACACCACACCTGCCAGCTGTGGGCATTGTATATTGCTTTGACCCTCTTGCTCAATCACTGATGCAGAAGGGGGCTGTGAGTTTGTCAGTGGATGGTTTCTGAATTAGGGAGGAGGATCGTACATACATACACAAATCAACTCCGTCTTCCTAGCAATTTCCTCCCTGCTTTCCCCTCCCAGATGCAAGCTGGAGTCTGGAAGCTGCTTGAATATTACGGCTGTTATAGAACCAAGCTATAATTTTCAGGCTAATGGAAGACGTATTGGCAAAAGTTGACATTAAGTGGAACTAATTGCACTGTAACTGCTAAATAACTAAGAAATAACTACCCTGTAATTTATGGTTCAGTGTGGACTATTCAGTAACTTTGGAGCTCTTCGTATAGCAAGGAGCTCAGTGAGACGTGAGCTGCCAAACTTTCCACCATTTAGGGGGCCCTAGAAGCTGAAGATTGCATTGCACAAACATGCAAGGCTGCAGTTCGTAAAGGCCACCTGCCCTTACTTTGTAGATAGATACTGGCTTTACTCCAATGCTTGGTGGATGAGAATTGTGCCTGGTAGAGTCTTAGCTGCAATCCATTGTAGGTTGAAATCCCAAACCTAGCATATACTTGAGGAGTACGTCTTTTATGCTATAATTTTGCTAATGGATAGACATTCTGCCACGGACAAAATAAAAGGAGAAGGTAAGGGCATGAGATGAGGCATAAAGAGTATTACATCTTGATGAGAGCCCTCATGTTTGGTTAAGCTATGAATTCCAGTCCTTCCAAACCATCCTCTGAGCCACAGCCTTGACAGGACTCTGATCATCTTCCAAAAACAATTGTGATAATCTGCTAACTGGAATCTCTGGCACCCATCTCTTTCCCAGCTCATTCCCCACAGTTACCACTTATCCTCCGAAACCCCAAATGTGCTCAGACTACTTCCCCTGCATAATCTCCTAAAATGACCTCCTGTTATCTAAAACACTGTTTTTCAAAGCTGTGATCCATGCAATACCAATCAGTTATCTGGCAAAATATATTTTGGAAATGCTGAATACCATATCCCCTTCTTAGAAAGTCACATCTTAAGGCTCTAAGAAGTCTTACAGCAAAGGATCTTGTTTGACTTTCGTTAAGTTAGCTTTGCTCAATCTTTGATCAAAGAAATTCATGTGTGCATTTGTGTGTGTGTGTGTGTGTGTGTGTGTGTGTGTGTGTGTATAATACCTCTCTTCATACTCCTAGTGCCCCACATACCCTAGTATTCCCTGAAAGCCCCTTTGAGAAACATTGGTCCCCAATTTAGATTCTAGATCTTTAGTATACATTTTCCTATGATGTCTTCATTTGTAACCATTATTTTAGACAGTCCACAGACACTGTCCCCATGAATCTTCCCTATCCTGCCCAACCAGATTTAGTTATTTATTTAGGTTCTTATAGTGTTCTGTTTTGGACCATTATTGTTTTCTAATTCTTCGCCTTTTTGATCTAAGCTGGGATTTCTCATCTTGGGAACTACTGACATTTTGGACCTAATAATTCTTTGTCATGGGGGGCTGTCCTCTGCCTTGTAGGATGTTTAACGACCCCTGGCCTATACTCACTAGATACCAGGGACACCAACACCATCCCACCACCCCATTATGCCAATCAAAAGTGTCTCCAGATATTGCCAGATTTCCCGTAGGGCATAAAATAAGCCCTGTTTAGAACCATAGATCTAATCTATAAGGTACTGGAGGCCAGAAGTTTTATCTTCTCATTTGTGTATCTCCATACGTAATACCCATGGTTGATTGTCCATAAATATTTAATGAACAGATATTTCCACCCCTGAAATCTTTTCTAAACTACAAAAACACAATGAATAAAATAAATTCATTTCATTAAAAATAATTCTCTTCATATATTACTATAGTAATTCAATCATTTAATTATTGTCATCCAGCCACATTTCCAAAGGCTTACTTGTTTTTGAGAGATTTATTGACAGAAACAGAGAGATAGAAAAAGTGATAGTAGGTTGCTGATATGATAAGTAGTAGTCTGGGCAAATATTAGATGATAATAGCTCCCACAGGTTTAGTGTTTTTACATCTGTCAACTTTCTTAGCCTCAGTTTCTTCATCAGTAAAATGAATACATTCTTATCTATTCTGTCAATCACAAATGGTTCCTCTGATGATAAATTAAAATACATATTGTAGAAAGACTGAAAATTCTGGAGTGCTCGAGAAAGGAGGTGATGGTTTCCCCGCTTAATATGTCTGAAGATGAGGATATGCTACTCAGAAATTTGTCTCCAAATAACTAAAATACAAACATCTAAAGATCAAAAATGGTTTTTAAATTTTAATTTGACATTTTAGAGAGTAGCTTCTGTAAGTTATTTTACTAATTTCCTTTTTTAAAGAACTAATTGCATAGTATTTGCACATAATTGAACTACCACTTCATGAGACAGAATCATCATCAGGAACACTCATGTGCATACTGAATCACTACAATCTCCCTCTAGAAGGTTCTGAATATTGTAAGTTCTGCTATCATTCCCTGGTTCTGTTTGTTTTGTGTGATTTCTCACTTTCTTCCCTTAGCTGCACACCCTGAGCTGCCCCTCCTACTGCTTTCATTGTGTCTTTGCCTAAAACTGCCTTTAAAATGTACTGACCCTACTTACCCTCTATAACAACAACAACAAAACCCAGAAACATGAATATGTTTACTTAAAAGCAAAGTAAGAATAAAGAGGACCTGAGGATTTCCTTTCCTATGAAGAAAATGTGTAGACATCACTACACAGATATTGAGGTACCAGTTTTTAACTGTTACTTCTCCTCCTTTTGAAGTTTCAGACTGTATTATTATAAAGAAATGGCATTGGTGTTTGGTTGGCCACCAGACAAGGGAAGGGTTATGTAACATCCTGTGTACAGACAGAGGTAAGAAGAGTGAATGAGGGTTGGGGGGGGGGGGGGGAAAATGCAGAAGAAGAAAACAAGAAACGATGAAAAAATATTGATATAATAACAGACTATAGTGAAGGCAAGAGATTCTGGATATTAAGCCTTTCCTATATATGATGTATTATTATCATGTGGTAGAAGAACATTCTTCAAGGAACATCCTCCTTGAATTTTTAAGAATGTTCCTCAGGCGAAGGAATTCTGTTTTATTTTTAGTTAAACTAATGCCTGGTATATGAAATAACGGCTATCTTGAAAAATGGATGCTGGAATTCACATGTAACAGAATTTTCCTGTGACCAGAGGCTCTCTTTAGAATGAATTGATATTTTCCCCCATCGGGTAGTAATCTTAAGCTCTTCATTTCCCCCCTGTTCTAGATTAGGCTTCTATTAAGAAACTTGAGATACTCTCTCCCCAAGCTGATTTCTCCCTCTGCTGCTAGAGTGAGCTTGATAAAACAGAGAGCTGGTAATGTTTAGCACCTCCTTGACATTTTCTGTCCACACTGTCTAATTGCCTTGACAAAACTTGAGAAGACCTTTACAATCCAAGTCCAGAAACTCTGTTTTTCAGGATTTTGATTTGTAAAAGATGATTGATATTACCTAATTCAGTGTTTCTTGAATGTTACTGTGAATACAGATCACCTAGGGATTTTGTTAAAATGTAGATTCTAATTCAGTATGTCTAGGGTGTGGCCCAAGACTCTGCATTCCTACCATGATACTCACTTTATAAGGTTTGTGTAATGATTAAATGAGATAAAACTCTAAGTTCTAAAAGGACTATGTATGTAAAAGCTGAGGGTTACTGTTATTTTTTAATGGTGTATATGAAAATAGAATATCCGGAGTACAGTCAAAAAGAAGTGACTGATTTTGTTTTGAAGCAATAAGGTTTTGATTTTTGAAAATCTGGGTTCCAGTCCTGTATTACCCCTTGAGTCACCACTTTCTGCCATCTAGAATGGGAATGACTGCCCATCCCACGAGGATTGTATCAGAAAATGTATGTAAGTGCCCTCATTGATTCTGGCACAAAATAGGCAATCAATGCATAGCAGTAGTCTTATTATATTGTTACAAAAGGCACAAAATATGCATACTGGTATCTCCTTCCTTTCCCACAACTTGTGTGTTTCCAGGTGGCTTCCAACTGCAACCAGAGACTCAAAAACAAAACAAAAGATGGCTTCAGGAAAGTTTCTATAATTCAACCATCTTTCTGGCTTGTTACCATTTCTTAACTCCATATTCTCTTTCGATCTATGCCATCCTGGTGCCTTACCCACCTGCCTTAATGTTCCCACCAACATCTTGTTTATGTGCCTTGATGTGAAGTTCCTCATGATCTCTGGCTCTGCTCTGATCACATCATTTCTACTCTCAGAATTCTCTCAGTGTTCCTGGACAAAAAAATCAATGATCCCCATCAGTCAGTCACTTTGGACCTAAAGAGAAACGAACACTGAACAATTTCAGTCTATTTATTGTTGGGATGCAGATAGGTACTGCTGGTTATCAGTCTTGCCTTTTTCTCTAGCAGTTCCACAAGGAATGATACACTAAAAGCGTTACGAGGAAGACCCTTGGGCATGGAATCAGTAAACCTGGTTTTAGGTCCTACCTACCACCGAGTGTTATTTTCTCATTTGTAAAACTCACATAATTCTAGGTATCTTACAGACTTACTGTGAAGTTAAAATGAACCAAGTTGTGTGATGGCATTTATGTAAATACAGGTAATTGCACACATATAGGGTGATAGTATTAATGTTAATGTTTCTATTAGGCATTGTATAAATGCATTTAATCTACCATGCTCATTATTTAATATTGGAATGTGATAAAGAGGACTAAATAAGAAATAATATGGAGGATTAGAAGCAAAATATGAGTACAAAGTACTGTTTTAGGGGAAAACAGAAGCAGAAAGTAACTTGGAAGAGCCAAAAGACACAATGGCAGAAGACTTCTAATCTATGAAAAAAATAAGACACACACCTTCATGCTCAACTCTCTCCTGAGGACCTAGAAATTGCTTCTCTAACTCAAGAAACTAAATGTTTCCTCTTACTTAATGCACCGTATATGGTTTATAAAATCTAACTGTTTTGAAAATAACATATAGTGTTTCATTTATCTTTTTTCTGATTAGTTTTATTAAATCGAAAGTATATGGATTGATGATTAATGGCTATGGGTTTTTTGGGGGGGGTGATGAAAATGTTCTAATATTGATTGTGGTGAGCTTGCACAATTCTGTGAATACACTAAAAATTACTGAATTGTATACTTTACACCGATCCACGATGGCAATCTTTGCGCTGATCACCAAACATGTGCAGTAGTTTATTTATCTAGGCAAGTGGGAGGATTGCATTTTTTGCCCGCTTTAGAATTAGGCATGCCAAGCGACTCGCTCTGGCTAATGAACTGTGAGTGGGAGTGCCATGTGTCACTTAAAGATGGAAACTTTATAAGCCAGCATGTGATTTGACACATTTAATTTTTCTGCCTTGGTAATTATACTGGAAAATGTTGAGATTAAGTCTGTATCAGGTTGGGCTTCTGGCCACCCTTGTTGTGCAAATATAAGCAGGAGTTAAACCGTTTCCTTAATCCACTGAAGTGTTGGTGGTGTTTGTTACCCAGCATAGCCTAGCAAATCCTTACTGATAAATCCAAGCAGTCATAAACCAAACTGAAAAACTCCAAGCTTTCCCACAGAAGAGTTTGCAATGGCAAGCTCGCCAGTGAGAGCAGGCCAACATGCAGGCAGATCCAGTAGCAATTTTAGGAAAGACTGAGGGTAAGCATTCTCCAATTCTTCTCCAAAATTCACCAATTAAATAAGTCACTCCTTCCTAAAGGAGTAAAGAGGCTAGAGAAAGGCCGTGAGTCATTCAAGAGAAAGTTCCATCTTAGACACATGATTCCACGGGAATGGAGGTTCTTCTTGAACAAGGAGGTAATTCAGTTAAACTCACTGAAGGGATTTGAGTTCTCAAATGAAACGTATTTATAGTTCTCCACCCCCTCCTTCTTCCCACCCTTTCTTCTCCTCTCCGCTTCTCCTTCTCTTCAGATTGTGAGGATTAATTGAGGTGATGTATGTGAACAGGTTTTGAAAATTGCAAAGTGCTACAATAGTATTAGTTATGATCTCCTGTTCTGTGAAATGAATACAACATTCCCTGCCTTGTTCACCTCCCAGAATTGTGCAGTCCTATTCAGATGGGAGGATACAAGTAAAATCACTTCATAAATGTTAAATATCCACACTTTATTCACTACTGGCTGAGAGATGATCCAATTACCTGAGATAAGGCAGGGTTAAATGTGAAAAAGACCACTGTGAATACACGTTTAATCCACATACTTCAATGCAGCTCCTGTAAGTTATAACAGTGATATGTTGATCGCCATCTATTGAATTTGTCTTCATATTGCAACATTAGGTGGGGCCTCTGAAGACCTACTGTGTGCAGAACCCCCTCTCCTGTCCATTGTTTTTTTCAGCCATGCCACGCAGCATGTAGGATCTTAGTTCCCCAACCAGGAATCGAACCTGCACCTCTTTCAGTGGAAGCTTGGAGTCCTAACCACTGGACTGTCAGGGGAAATCCCCTGCCATTCACTGTTGAAAATGCAAGGTAAGCTGAAATTAAACCTTTTTTTTAGTCCATTGAAATGTTGGTGGTGTTTGTTACACAGCATTTTATAACCTAGTTTATTCTGACTAACGAATCTAGCCAGTCATAAATCAAACTATACAATTCAAAGCCTCCCTTGCAGAAATATTTGCTTTGGCAAGAGTAGAAGAAAAGAGTGTTGTTTACTGACCCCATAAATTCCCAAAACTGGTTAATAGAAATTACTGATATGACCCAGCATTTATGCTTGGGTCTTCCGAATTATTACATTTCCATTTGTATCACAAAACCCTAGTTAGATGTATTAGCAAAGACAATGACCAGCAAAAGAGAAGGAATAAAGATAGGATGGAGAAAATAAGTTAACAGAGGGAATTTTAAGGCTGATAGCTACATGAGGTCATTTTCAGTTCCATGTGCCATTTTCGACAGCCACAGTTACCATTGTAACTGAAGTTGCATTTCTTTTCAACAAAGGGAAATAAAACTAATGCTATAAAAATGTACCTGCCCCTCTCGCCACCAAATGAAAATAAATTGGACTGACTAATCCAAAGCTCTTTTTGGATTTAATATCACTAGTTTCCATTTTTAATTTAAATTGGGGCAAGGATCAAGAAGAAGGTTGCATTTTCATCTGCTTTTGAAGTTCTCCTGAGAAAAACCTGCAGTTTTAAAGATGGATAAAACACACACACACACACACACACACACACCCCTAAGACATGAAGAGAGACTTATTACATAGATAGGATTGAGAAATAAGCATGGATAGGGTTGAGAAAACAGAGTTTAAGCATTAAAACCAGGAAGGCAAAGAAACCACTCTCACCTGAATGCATTTTCTAGATGTGAAAAGTAAACACAAGCCTGGGAGCTTTCAGAAATGAGAGACAATCTCTCATGAATGATATGGGAAGATAGACAGTCTAACATTTGTTGAACACCTACTATGTGGCAAGGATTGCACTACCTGCCTATGAGCCTCACTTTCCCAGAATTTTTTATAAAACATTTATTATCTGATGGACATCTGTTAGGAATTTTACATATATCATCTCATTTAATCTCAACTGCAACTTTGAGTAGATTATCTCTATTTTCAGGTGAGGAAAGATGAAGCTCAGAAAGTTAACTGAACCATAATATCCAGCCAGCCAGTAAGCTAGGACTGTTAAGATTTGAATCCAGGGTGGGTGGTGGTGGTGGGATGAACTGGGAGATTGGGATTGACATATACACACTAATATGTATAAAATGGATAACTAATAAGAACAGGCTATGTAAAAAAAAATAATAAAAAATTTTCAAAACTGAAAACATGGCTTCATATGGGACTCTTATTTATGGAAATCCCTGTGGAATTCAGAGGAATAATTTAGACGTGCTTTGTAGATGTCAAACAAAAATCTCAGGTGCCAGTTCAGAAGTCAAATGGAATGCTAAGGCAGAGATAGCTGAATCCCTAGGGCAGGGATGCAGGTGCTAAGGCCATGCACCTATGGGCTGAAATGGCACTAAAAAACAAAACAAAACGAAACAAAAAAACTTGAATCCAGATCTGGTTGACATCAAAACACAGGTAGTTTCCATGATGCCAAACTGTCCCCTGGAGGGTTTCTCGTCTTCTGTCCTGCACTGTGTATAAAGCTCTTTTACAGCATCTCTCTGCTAACATACCACCAATTCCTAACAATTTCTAGTGGAAAGTTGAATTCTACAGGATGTTTCTCTTTGAGTTGGAACAGAATCAGCTTCCTTGCAACTTTCACTCATTTGATACTAATGGAGTCTTCTAAAACAACACAGGACAATAGTCATTTCTAGACTGGAAATAGCAATTTCATTGCTATTCAATCTTCACTAGGATATTTCCTGAACCCTTTAATCACTAGTTCAATGTTCCTTTAAATGTGACGGCTGTAAAGGGACCACTCTGTGTTTTGTATAGAGAAATGTGACCATTTAGTTCTCAGTCCTTCCCTGAGTACAGCATTCAGATTTCAAAGTTTCACTACAAGATTCACAAAACAAATTCTTCACCCCTTAAGACTTCTCTGTTTATAATCATTTGCACTTCCCAATTGCCGGAGAAGTGATATAAGCTGCAGTGAAAAAACGACATTTCATTGACACACAGTGGACAATAAAATGACAATTATGTCCAACATCATGAATATTTTAGAACTATGCCCAGAGAATGTAAAATAAATCCCTTAAAATTCTGCAACTGGGGGCTTCCCTGGTGGCGCAGTGATTGGGAGTCCGCCTGCTGATGCTGGGGACGCAGGTTCATGTCCCAGCCCGGGAGGATCCCACATGCCGCAGAGCGGCTAGGCCCGTGGGCCATGGCCACTGGGCCTGCGCGTCCGAAGCCTGTGCTCTGCAGCGGGAGAGGCCACAGCAGTGAGAGGCCCACGTACCACAAAAAAAACAAAAAATTCGGCAACTGCAGCCAGCTTTCTGTTCTCCTATTTCACTCTTTCTGCTCATATGCTTTTTAAAGGAATTTTGTCAGGAGAGTCATGAGGGCTGCTCCTTTTATTTTGTCATCTAGCCTGTTTCTATCATTCTCTAAGGAACTCAATGTATTTATCCCTTTGACTCCCATGGATTATTTATTAAACACATTTTTTAACTTGTGAATTTTAAAATTCACAGTTTTGCTTTCTCCCACTTAGAGAAAGCAAAATGATTGTTTAAGAGGTGTGCACAAACACAGGATTTTTTCTTTTCCTTT
Organism: Aethalodelphis obliquidens; assembly: GCF_003676395.1. NCBI lineage: Eukaryota > Metazoa > Chordata > Mammalia > Artiodactyla > Delphinidae > Aethalodelphis > Aethalodelphis obliquidens. The sequence goes on from NW_020837951.1 coordinate 15,267,505, forward strand.
TTAAAACATTCTTATTCTCATTGGGTACGACTGGACCCCTGTAACTTAAGAGGCATATCTATACCTCCAGCTCTTTGCAGTGTCTGACATGTAGAAGACCCTCAATAAACCTGGTAACTGAACAGTTTTATGGGGATTCCAATTTGCTATAGAAAAGATTCTTGAATGATGAGCAGGGTAGGGTATAGGCACAAGCCTTTGAATTTCTAAGATTCCATAATTTTCAAACCAATGGAACTTGGGCACTATAAGAGCATCAATAACTCCTGAATGGTCCATTGTCCTAACACAGTTTTAAAAATTTTTGTCAACATTTACAGTGTCTGGGATAAACTGTCTCTGCCTGTGTCTTCACCCCAGTCGCTTTCACACTTGTTCTTGCCATATCATCCCCACTGGCCCTATTTCAAATTCCCAAAGGAGTTGAGAGCTGCATACCATACATAGGCTTTGCACAGGCTACTCTGTGCTTGGAATGCTCCTTTCCCCCCTGCTTGGTTAACTTCCTCACTCATAATCGCTCACTTAAATGTCACTCTCCTAGAGAGACCCTCCCTGTGTATCCCCAGCACAAGACCGAGTGCATAGCAGGTCCTTAATAACAATAAGCTGAATTATTAAACAATTACCAACCACAATTATCTTTACTTGACTAAGCGAAAGGCAAAAAATACGCCATGTCATTGGAGAATCTTTACATTAAGGCTAAAACCAGAAAGGATCTTCTCTTGCTTTGATGAAATAATTTTTATTATTGGGTGCATTCACATAGCATCTTTTTGTGAGGAAGAGCTAACTTCTCCTTTCATGGAATCTTAGAGCAACAGATATGGTTGTGCATATGACAAGAAGCATGAGAATATATGTCCCCTCACCCAAGAGATCTAGAGTACACGTGAGTTTATGACTAAGTTCATACCTAACTGCAGCTGGTACTCGGGACAGCACCACAGTGGGATGGTCAGGTCTATTCTCATTATCTCACTTAATGGATGAGGAAACCAAGAAGTAATGATGTGAATTTGTGTGTACTTCATCAAAGTGATAGGACTTGGAGGAGCCAGATAGGATGCAATTCTGCTGAAGTTTTGGCCTCTGGTTGGTTTTTTATTACTTGTAAATGACTCAAGAGGAAGGGCAGTGCTAGTTGCCTATGGTGACAAGCAAGGGGATAAGTGTTTTGCAATCATTCTAGTCTTCATGTTAGGAATGCCCATAACCTCAGAGAATAGCCAGCTGCTAGTCCAGGGTTCAGGGTCAAATGATAAATAATATTGATTGACCAGAAAAGCCCTATCTTATAACTTAAAGGCCATTCTACAGTGGTGGGAAAAGCATATGTGGAGTCAGACGACATGAATTCATGGCCACGATCAAGCCAGGGTAGGTATGTTATAGTGTGCAATGAACAGCCACCAACTTTCAGAGTCTGAAAATAACAGAGATTAAATCCTTTCACACCACATGTCCACCTCAGGTCAGCAAGGTGTTCTGCTCATTATAGTCAATTAGAGAGCCTGGCTGATGGAGAACACAGCCCTACACATGTTTCCGGGATTACCACAACACTGCAGGGTCTGACGCTGGCCTGGTAATTAAATGCTTCCACCTCAAAATGACACACAGCACATCTGTTCACAATTTTTTGGTCAAATCCAGTTACCCAACAATGTCTAACTTAAAGGAGTAGGGAAGTAAGATTTTTCCATGTGCCAAGAAGGGAGAAAATCTGGAATATTTTTTTAAGAGTATTTTTGAACAGACTTGATAACTACTATAGTCTGCTTTTCTAATGGCAAAAGTTTCTTTCCTTTTCCTGCTTATAAAACATATTCATTCCGATAGACAGGAACCAAGACAGCAGAGTAGAAGGACGTGCTCTCACTCCCTCTTGCGAGAACACCAGAATCACAACAAGCTGCTGGACAATCATCGACAGGAAGACACTGGAACTCACCAAAAAAGATACCCCACATCCAAAGACATAGGAGAAGCCACAATGAGATGGTAGGAGGGGCACAATCACAGTAAAATCAAATCCCATAACTGCTGGGTGGGTGACTCACAGACTGGAGAACATTTATACCACAGAAGTCCACCCACTGGAGTGAAGGTTCTGAACCCCATGTCGGGCTTCCCAACCTGGGGGTCCTGCAATGGGAGGAGGAAGTCCCAGAGAATCAGACTTTGAAAGTTAGTGAGATTTGACTGCAGGACTTCAACAGGACTGTGGGAAACAGATACTCCACTCTTGGAGGGCACACACAAACTAGTGTGCACATCGGGACCCAGGGCAAGGAGCAGTGACCCCAGGGGAGACTGAACCAGACCTGCTTTGTACCTGATAATGTTGGAGGGTCTCCTGCAGAGGCGGGGGGGGGGGGCTGTGGCTCACCATGGGGACAAGGACACTGGCAGCAGAAGTTCTGGGAAGTACTCCTTGTCCTTGGCATAAGCCCTCCCAGAGTCTGTCACTAGCCCCACCAAAGAGCCCAGGTAGGCTCCAGTGTTGGATTGCCTCAGGCCAAACAACCAACAGGGAGGGAACCCAGCCCCACCCATCAGCAGAAAAGTGGATTAAAGTTTTACTGAGCTCTGCCCACTAGAGCAACACTCAGCTCTACCCACCACCAGTCCCTCCCATCAGGAAACATACACAAGCCTCTTAGATAGCCTCATCCACCAGAGGGCAGACAGCAGAAGCAAGAAGAACTACAATCCTGCAGCCTGGGGAACAAAAAACCACATTTACAGAAAGATAGACAAGATGAAAAGGCAGAGGGCTATGTACCAGATGAAGGAACAAGATAAAACCCAAGAAAAACAACTAAATGAAGTGGAGATAGGCAATCTTCCAGAAAAAGAATTCAGAATAATGATAGCGAAGATGATCCAGGACCTCGGAAAAAGAATGGAGGCAAAGATCGAGAAGATGCAAGAAATGTTTAACAAAGACCTAGAAGAATTAAAGAACAAACAGAGATGAACAATACAATAACTGAAATGAAAACTACACTAGAAGGAATCAATAGCAGAATAACTGAAGCAGAAGAACGGATAAGTGACCTAGAAGACAGAATGGTGGAATTCACTGCTGCGGAACAGAATAAAGAAAAAGGAATGAAAAGAAATGAAGAGAGCCTAAGAGAACTCTGGAACAACACTAAACACAACAACATTCGCATTATAGGGGTCCCAGAAGGAGAAGAGAGAGAGGAAGGACCAGAGAAAATATTTGAAGAGATTATAGTCAAAAAATTCCCTAACATGGGAAAGGAAATAGCCATCCAAGTCCAGGAAGTGCAGCAAGCCCCATACAGGATAAACCCAAGGAGAAACACGCCGAGACACATAGTAATCAAATGGGCAAAAATTACAGACAAAGAAAAATTATTGAAAGCAGCAAGGGAAAAATGACAAATAACATACAAGGGAACTCCCATAAGGTTAACAGCTGATTGCTCAGCAGAAACTCTACAAGTCAGAAGGGAGTGGCATGATATACTGAAAGTGATGAAAGGGAAGAACCTACAACCAAGAGTGCTCTACCTGGCAAGGATCTCATTCAAATTCGATGGAGAAATCAAAAGCTTTACAGACAAGCAAAAGCTAAGAGAATTCAGCACCACCAAACCAGCTCTACAACAAATGCTAAAGGAACTTCTCTAAGTGGGAAACACAAGAGAAGAAAAGGACCTACAAAAACGAACCCAAAACAATTAAGAAAATGGTCATAGGAACATACATATTGATAATTACCTTAAACGTGAATGGATTAAATGCTCCAACCAAAAGACACAGGCTTGCTGAATGGATACAAAAACAAGACCCATATATATGCTGTCTACAAGAGAATCACTTCACACCTAGGGACACATACAGATGAAAGTGAGGGGATGGAAAAAGATATTCCATGCAAATAGAAATGAAAAGAAAGCTGCAATAGCAATACTCATATCAGATACAATAGACTTCAAAACAAAGAATGTTACAAGAGACAAGGAAGGACACTACATAATGATCAAGGGATCAATCGAAGAAGAAGGTATAACAATTATAAATATATATGCACCCAACATAGGAGCACCTCCATACATGAGGCAACTGCTAACAGCTATAAAAAAGGAAATCAACAGTAACACAATAATAGTGGGGGACTTTAACACCTCACTTACACCAATGGACAGATCATGCAAAGTGAAAATAAATAAGGAAACAGAAGCTTTAAATGACACAATAGACCAGATAGATTTAATTGATATTTATAGGACATTCCATCCAAAAATAGCAGATTACACTTTCTTCTCAAGTGAACACAGAACATTCTCCAGGATAGATCACATCTTGTGTCACAAATCAAGCCTCAGTAAATTTATGAAAATTGAAATCATATCAAGCATCTTTTCTGACCACAACGCTATGAGACTAGAAATGAATTACAGGGAAAAAAATGTAAAAAACACAAACACATGGAGGCTAAACATATGTCACTAAATAACCAAGAGATCACTGAAGAAATCAAAGAGGAAATCAAAAAATACCTAGAGACAAAAGTCAATGAAAACACGATGATCCAAAACCTATGGGCTGCAGCGAAAGCAGTTCTAAGAGGGAAGTTTATAGCTATACAAGCCTACCTCAAGACACAAGAAAAATCTCAAATAAACAATCTAACCTTACCCCCAAAGGAACTAGAGAAAGAAGAACAAAGAAAACCCCAAGTTAGCAGAAGGAAAGAAATCATAAAGATCAGAACAGAAATAAATGAAATAGAAACAAAGAAAACAATAGCAAAGATAAATAAAACTAAAAGCTGGTTCTTTGAGAAGATAAACAAAAATTGATAGCCAGACATTAGCCAGACTCATCAAGAAAAAGAGGGAGAGGACTCAAATCAATAAAATTAGAAATGAAAAAGGAGAAGTTACAACAGACACCGCAGAAATACAAAGCATCCTAAGAGACTACTACAAGCAACTCTATGCCAATAAAATGGACAACCTGGAAGAAAATGAACAAATTCTTAGAAAGGTATAACCTTCCAAGACTGAACCAGGAAGAAAGAGAAAATATGAACAGACCAATCACAAGTAATGAAATTGAAACTGTGATTAAAAATCTTCCAACAAACAAAAGTCCAGGACCAGATGGCTTCACAGGTGAATTCTATCAAACATTTAGAGGAGAGCTAACACCCATCCTTCTCAAACTCTTCCAAAAAATTGCAGAGGAAGGAACTCTCCCAAACTCATTCTATGAGGCCACCATCACCCTGATACCAATACCAGACAAAGATACTATAAAAAAAGACAATTACAGACCACTATCACTCATGAATATAGATGCAAAAATCCTCAACAAAATACTAGCAAACAGAATCCAACAACACAATAAAAGGATCATACACCATGATCAAGTGGGATTTACCCCAGGGATGTAAGGATTCTTCAATATACACAAATCAATCAGTGTGATACACCATATTAACAAACTGAAGAATAAAAACCATATGATCATCTCAATAGATGCAGAAAAAGCTTTTGACAAAATTCAACACCCATTTATGATAAAAACTCTCCAGAAAGTGGGCATAGAGGGAACCTACCTCAACATAATAAAGGCCATATATGACAAACCCACAGCAAGCATCACTCTCAATGGTGAAAAACTGAAAGCATTTCCTCTAAGATCAGGAACAAGCCAAGGATGCCCACTCACACCACTATTATTCAACATAGTTTTGAAAGTCCTAGCCGTGGCAATCAGAGAAGAAAAAGAAATAAAAGGAATAAAAATTGGAAAAGAAGAAGTAAAACTGTCACTGTTTGCAGATGACATGATACTATACATAGAGAATCCTAAAAATGCCACCAGAAAACTACTAGAGCTAACCAATGAATGTGGTAAAGTTGAAGGATACAAAATTAATGCAGAGAAATCTCTTGCATTCCTATACACTAATGATGAAAAATCTGGAAAAGAAATTAAGGAAACACTCCCATTTACCATTGCAACAAAAAGAATAAAATACCTAGGAATAAACCTACCTAGGGAGACAAGAGACCTGTATGCAGAAAACTATAAGACACTGATGAAAGAAATTAAAGATGGTAACAACAGATGGAGAGATATACCATGTTCTTGGATTAGAAGAAACAATATTGTGAAAATGACTATACTACCCAAAGCAATCTACAGATTAAATGCAATCCTTATCAAATTACCAATGGCATTTTTTATGGAACTAGAACAAAAAATCTTAAAATTTGTATGGAGACACAAAGACCCCGTATAGCGAAAGCAGTCTTGAGGGAAAAAAATGAAGCTGGAAGAATTAGACTCTCTAACTTCAGAGTATACTATAAAGCTACAGTAATCAGGACAATATGGTACTGGCACAAAAAGAGAAACATAGATCAATGGAATAAGATAGAAAGCCCAGAGATAAACCCATGCACTTCTGGTCAACTAATCTATGACAAAGGAGTCAAGGATATACAATGGAGAAAAGACAGTCTCTTCAATAAGTGGTGCTGGGAAAACTGGACAGCTACATGTAAAAGAATGAAATTAGAATACTCCCTAACACCATACACAAAAATAAACTCCAAATGGATTAGAGACCTAAATGTAAGACTGGACACTATAAAACTCTCACAGGAAAACAGAGGAACAACACTCTTTGACATAAATCACAGCAAGATCTTTTTTGACCCGCCTCCTAGAGTAATGGAAATAAAAACAAAAATAAACAAATGGGACCTAATGAAACTTAAAAGCTTTTTCACAGCAAAGGAAACCATAAACAAGATGAAAAGACAGTCCTCAGAATGGGAGATAATATTTGCAAACGAATCAACTGACAAAGGATTAATCCTCAAAATATATAAACAGCTCATGCAGCTCAATATTAAAGAAACAAACAACCTAATCCAAAAATGGGCAGAAGACCTAAATAGACATTTCTCCAAAGAAGACATATGGATGGCCAGGAAGCACATGAAAAGCTGCTCAGCATCACTAATCATTAGAGAAATGCAAATCAAAACTACAGTGCGGTATCACCTCACACCAGTTAGAATGAGCATCATCAGAAAATCAAAAGCAACAAATGCTGGAGAGGGTGTGGAGAAAAGGGAACACTCTTGCACTGTTGGTGGGAATGTAAATTGATACAATCACTATGGAGAACAGTATGGAGGTTCCTTAAAAAACTAAAAATAGAACTACCATATGACCCAGCAATCCCACTGATGGGCATATACCCAGAGAAAACCGTAATTCAAAAAGACACATGCACCCCAATATTCATTGCAGCACTATTTACAATAGGCAGGTCCTGGAAGCAACCTAAATGCCCATCGACAGATGAATGGATAAAGAAGATGTGGTACATATATACAATGGGATATTACTCAGCCATAAGAAGGAACGAAATTGAGTCATTTGTTGAGACGTGGATGGATCTAAAGACTGTCATACAGGGTGAAGTAAGTCAGAAAGAGAAAAACAAATATCATATATTTTCGCATGTACATGGCACCTAGAAAAATGGTACAGATGAACCGGTTTGGAGGGCAGAAGTTGAGAGATGTAGAGAACAAACATATGGACACTAAGGGGGGAAAGCCACGGTGGGGTGGGGATGGTGGTGTGCTGAACTGGGCGACTGGGACTGACACGTACATACTGATGTCTATGAAATGTTTTTTAACATATTTATTGGAGTATAACTGCTGTACAAAGTGTGTTAGTTTCTGCTTTATAACAAAGTGAATCAGTTATACATATACATATGTTCTCATATCTCTTCCCTCTTGCATCTCCCTCCCTCCCACCCTCCCTATCCCACCCCTCTAGGTGGTCACAAACCACCGAGCTGATCTCCCTGTGCTACACAGCTGCTTCCCACTAACTATCTATTTTACATTTGGTAGTGTATATATGTCCATTCCACTCTCTCACTTTGTCACAGCTTACCCTTCCCCCTCCCCATATCCTCAAGTCCATTCTCTAGTAGGTCTGTGTCTTTATTCCCATCTTACCCCTAGGTTCTTCATGACTTTTTTTTTTTTAAATTCCATGTATATGTGTTAGCATACAGTATTTGTTTTTCTCTTTCTGACTTACTTCACTCTGTATGACAGACTCTAGGTCCATCCACCTCACTACAAATAACTCAATTTCCTTTCCTTTTATGGCTGAGTAATATTCCATTGTATATATGTGCCACATCTTCTTTATCCATTCATCTGTCGATGGACACTTAGGTTGCTTCCATGACCTGGCTATTGTAAATAGTGCTGCAATGAACATTATGGTACATGAACTCTTTTTGAATTATGGTTTTCTCAGGGTATATGCCCATCAGTGGGATTGCTGGGTCATATGGTAGTTCTATTTTTAGTTTTTTAAGGAACCTCCATACTGTTCCCCACAGTGGCTGTATCAATTTACATTCCCACTAACAGTGCAAGAGTGTTCCCTTTTCTCCACACCCTCTCCAGCATTTATTGTTTCTAGATTTTTTGATGATGGCCATTCTGACTGGTGTGAGATATCTCTGATGTCTATAAAATTGATGACTAATAAGAACCTGCTGTATAAAAAATAAATTAAATTTTAAAAAGAAAACAAAAAACATATTCATTCCCAAACCACCAAGAGAGGTAACTCAAGAGCTCAACTCAAGAACTCAAGACAACTCATCCACTCACTGTGATCAGCTTGAAGTGCAGATAACTGAGTGGGTCCCTGCTGCTTCTTCATCAAGTCCAGAGATAGTTCCTTTCGATCCAGAGATCTGAACTAAAAAACTGAATTAAAAAGACATGATATCAGCCCATATATACAACAGAAGAACATGCACAGAATTACCACAATAAATGCTGCCAATTATAAGTGGAGGAGACACAATAGTTGTTCCATGGCACTTCTGAACTCTGCTGGAGAGATGTGGTAAGTTCTCCTCTGAAGGTAGAAGATGTTCCCAGATTAGTGTCCTATTCTGCTCCCTGGGTGGGGCCCCTCTTCCTTTGTTTTCTGTGGTCCACGGTCCTCTCATGGTTCATTTCCTGCTAATGGAAATGAGATTCTTCCATTTCCATTAACCTCCTTTGGCCACATCAGAAAGTGGGCATTGGAGAATAGGCCCTCTTCGGTGGCTGGGCATCTTTCTCAGCTTCTTTCCTGCTTAGGGGTTTGAGACCCCCAGTGTTATTTTAAATCTCAAACAGTCATAAATCATTTGTAATGTGTTTGCAGTGCCACTCACTGAAAACGTTAATAGCCTTTATATCTCTTTGACTCAGACATTTCTGGGTGCCAATACCACTCTCACTGTTCCTTTCTGGATATATTTCTTTGATTTGCTGTCTTTGTTTGCTTGCCTCCTCTCCCTTCACCCCCTGCAACCTGAATTACAACTTCAGCTTCCACAGGCAAGCTAAGACTGTGGTCACTTTTTTTTTCTCTGAGCCATTTTGTGCAATTTGAATGCATTTACTGGCTATCGAGCTTTTAATTACACCTTTCCTCTGGAACACCTTAATCGACTCAGAGATTTTAACAGTGGTTGTGACAGCCTTTTCTTTCATTTGCTGCAAGTCTAAGTTTTCTCTGGCCTTTGTTATATTCAGTGACGTTCTCAATGATATCTTTTTCTTAATTTTGTTGAAAAAGTTTCCGCTTTTAATCCTACAAGTACCTGAACTTCTTGACTCTTTCTATTCCCTTCTACTTAGTATCTTGCCAAATGTTATCAAAAGCACCTACGTCACTTACCAAATCACATTACATAATGATGATGATGAAAACCCTAAGCTCTCAATGTCCTAACGAAAGTACAATGTGAATCAACAGGGGCTCTCTACGTTGTGGTCTCTCAAGGCCCAGATGGTAGCAGATGCCACCTGGACACAGGTTTCTACTGTCACTGCAGAAATGGGAAGAGACCATAACAAAAGATGGACCATCTTGTAAAAGCTTCCATGCAGGGAAAATACAGAATGCTTTTGTTCACATTCCATTGGCACATTCCATGACATGTTCAACTTTATGGAAGCAAAGAAGCACTAAGATGCGACTCTCAGAAGAAGAATCAGAAGAAATAACTAGTGATATTTAGAAATATCTAAATGAATATGTTTTTTGTTTTCTTTTTTTAATTTAATTTAATTTTTTTTTTTGCGGTACGCAGGCCTCTCACTGTTGTGGCCTCTCCCGCCGCGGAGCACAGGCTCTGGACGCGCAGGCCCAGCGGCTACGGCCCACAGGCCCAGCCGCTCCGCGGCATGTGGGATCTTCCCGGACCGGGGTACGGACCTGTGTCCCCCGCGTCGGCAGGTGGACTCTCAACCACTGCGCCACCAGGGAAGCCCTTAATGACCACAACACCCTATGTTGTTAAAGAATTTTCAGAAAGATTCCTTTTCTCTTGTTTTTTTTTTTTTTTTTTGGTTCAATGTACCAGCCAAGGACACTCAATTTAGAGGGTCACCAGACTGAGAAAATTGTGTACATATTATCCACTCTGTTGGAATGCAGAGACTCTCTATTCAAGGGAAGACTGTGGGATTTGGTCACTAGCTAGAAAATGTCTCTCTACTCCCACCCTAAACTTGGACTCAGGGGGGCAGTGAGATTTGGTCACTAGCTAGAAAATGTCTCTCTACTCCCACCCCAAACTTGGACTCGGGGGGGCAGTGAGATTTGGCAAATGAAAGTGTTAATTTGTACATCCTGCCACAAGGCATAATCTAAAATGAGGATACTGAGACAGATCTATAACCACAGCTATGAACTGAGTAATGGTTTTCCTGGCCATGACCATGAGGGTAGCATTTGTAGTTATGTGATCTTGAATACACTATTAAATCATCCCATGCCTCAACGTCCTCAAAAGGTTATGATCAGTTATATATACTCATAGAGGCTTTATCTCTTTGAATGTCTTTAAGATATTTACAAGATACTAGTTGTGTCAACTGCTATATTTATATTAACAAGCACCATTGCTTTCAGTAATAATATTAACATTGTTGCCATTGTTGCTGTTTGCTGACTGTTCTGAACAACAAGGAAAGTTCCTATGGATAAATGGAAGGAGAGACTAATATCACCCTCAAATTATTCCACTCCCTCCATTTATGAATCAGTAGAAACACTGCTCTTAGGAGCAGCACTCTTGGAGAGGAGGGGGTTCCTTTGCTTGCATAGACAGCTAGAACTTTCCTTTACACTACTGGTGGAGGATGTTATTCATGTCTTCTCGCCCTAATTCCAACATAAATATTTAGTACAGATACAGAAGGTTTTGGTAGCAATGATGGCTATTGTTATAATGTGTAACAGATTCTTGAAAAAGGCATTCTAGCTCTGGATAAAGTTGGGTGTAGCCTTCTATCTAGAATGGTTTAAAATGAAGCTTTCCTGGAAACAGAGTGAGAAGCTCATCTGTCAGGGTCCCACACAGATGTTGCATCCTTTTGAAAACCTCCCATGATTTTAAAATGATCTCACCCTTGTTTGTCAGAGAGGCACAGTCAACTTGTGGTTTAGAGCATGGCTAGCTCAGCTCACATACAACTCTGCCAGTCACCATCTGTGTGGCCTTGGACACATTATTTAACCTGTGCTCCTGCATTTCCTCGTCTATAGACCATTTGGCATTGTATTATCGGCCTCATAGGATTTTTGTAAGAATTAAATGTTATCACACGTGGAAAACACTTAGAAAAATACGTGACAAATGGTATACACTCAATAACTATTTGCTGTTTTTAATAGCACGGTAACTCAAGTACAATGTAATTTATATGCCTTCATATCTGTTTTCTATATTCAGACTGTGAGCACCTTGGCACTGGAGAAAGTAGTCATTTAGCACTGTTATAAAATAATATCAACAATGATAATTGTAATAATGATAACTAGCATTAATTGAACACATACCACACCTTAAGAGTTCTTAAGTGATTTGTATGCAGTCTCTCGTTTAATGTTGTTAATTAATCTTGTTAATTTTGAAGAAACTGAGGCTTAGATAATTTAAGAACCTTGTTCAGATGGGAAGGCATAGTGCTTGATGGTGAGCCTAGGTCTACCTGGTTGTAAATCCAATGCTCTTAACTACTAGACTAGATTATTTCATAGTATGCAAACTGTCTCTCTGAATTCTCAGCCCCCAGCACAGCATCTCACAGTTAGTGAACATTCCCTAAATGTTTGTAGAATTAAATGAGCTCTTAATTTTGGGGAATGGTGATTAAATGTGACTGCTTAAAAATGAATTACTCGGCTATACTGAACATATTTTAAAGAGTTCATCCCCTACTTGACTCTCATCCTGTATTTCTTTTTATTTCTTCTTCTTCTTCTTTCTAAAATTAAAATCTGATCCTGTCTCTCCTCTTTAAAACCTTCAACATTTCTCCATTCTTACCAGATAAAATCCAGTCTCTTAGTTTGGAGTCTTAGATTTTCATAGTTTCCTTCCTCTTTCAGCTTGAAAACAGCTGGTTGAAGAGAATGAAGAGCTGAAACCTGGTTTCAGCTTGTTAAATAAATTGCCTAATTTCTTTCTCAAATACACAATACCTCCTTCAGGGAGTCAGGCATTAGTACTATTTCTGTTTTACAAATGGGACAACTGAATTAACTTGCACAATACTAGTAGTGAAGTGAAATTTAAACTATGGGAATCTGGCTTTAGAGCCTGCAACGTAGGTATTAAGCAACTCTGTGTTGGTTAGACGGCAGCATATAAAAAGGAACCAATTCTTAGTTTAGGAGTCAGGAAAACTTCCCTAATGAAATATATTCTAAGAAGAATCTGGTCATGAATAGGGATTCATCTGATAGAGAAGACAGGGAACAGAATTTTAGTCAGAGAGAAGCACATGCATGAAAGCTTAGGAGAAGGAGAAAGAGAGAGAGATGTATTCCAAGACCTTAGAATGATGACTAGCTTAATGAAGTCACCCGATATACATTTTTTGTTGTTTGTTTGTTTTTGTTTTTGCGATATGCGGGCCTCTCACTGTTGTAGCCTCTCCGGTTGTGGAGCACAGGCTCCGGACACGCAGGCTCAGCGGCCATGGCTCATGGGCCCAGCCACTCTGCGGCATGTGGGATCTTCCCAGACCGGGGCACGAACCCGTGTCCCCCGCATCGGCAGGCGGACTCTCAACCACTGCGCCACCAGGGAAGCCCCCGATATACATTTTTAATTGAAGTTTTTTCTCCCTAATATTTATCTCTTGATCCAAATGTACACATGCACAGGGAAAATACATGCCCATATAGACAATACCTTATTTAACAATCTAAGTGGGCCCTCAAAATTGTTTGCTAAATTCATATTGCTTTTAAGTGGAAACCAGCTGTGATGGTTCACAAAGGGGATGCTGTTACTCCTTTTTATTTGATGAAATAATCTGAGTCATCTTTCTCTGTATCTTTCCAACACTCTGGCCTCTGTGATCTCCCAGCCGCCACTTCACCCCTTGTCCCTTTTAGATCTGGCTCGCTTCCTGACATCCCCTAACATTTATGCTCCACTGAGACAGAAAGACACAAATTCAGTTCCAGCAGAAAGCACAAATATGGAACTAGCACAACATTTCCGTTAAACAGATTGAGTGTTGCATGGTCTGGGACTTGTGAATGCATCTGTTAACCAGGCTATTTGTTGAATTAAAATTTACTGAAGCCAAGTCAGCAAAATTTGGTGATGTTGGGCCTTCCACAGGGATGGGGTAACTGCATCCCTAAACAGAAGCTTTCATTGAGTGATTTTCATTGAAAGGTTTATTTGTGCCTTTATAAACAACAACAAAAAAATACATACTCATCATATAGATATATTTAGTATCACTAATTATATTTCAATGTTAGTCAGTCAAAACTTACCCATAGCAGCTATGGCCTAATAATAAGTACCACTTAATCAGTTGCTTACTGAACAGCATCATCCTCCTCGTTTTAAGAGAAAGGCTGTGTCCCCGAACTGCCCCTGCTTTCCCATGTAGAGGAGTCTCTCCTCCAGGAACTTCTGGCTTCTTGCAAGAATCTTTATTCTAAGACTCTCTCACAGAGGATAAGTGAGTCATTGACCATTGGGTTGCAGAGGTTGGTCCAAGTTTCTCAATTATTTAGAGATGATTTATTACAAGCTAGTAAATATCGGGAATTCACTCTGTTCTTTCCTCTCCAATATATAGACACACATGCATCTTAAAGTTATAATGGGGATTAGCTTATACAAATATATATATGTGCATGTGTATGTGTTATATATATATTACATAGGTTATATAATGAATATAATCTGCAATGTGAACTTATGAATATAATTTTTGAACATGAATTTTGGACATTAAGATATAATAATAATAACTTGAAGGTAATTCATATTATTATCCTTTTATAAAGATCACTGCTTATGCTAAGAGACCCGAAGGAACTTACTTGCAACTGTGCAGCCAGTCAGCTAACATTCAAATCCATGTTTGTCTAAATTCAAAGCTCATGCTCGTAACCAATCAAATCACTTCTTAACGATTACTTGGCATCTTTTGGAAGCCTGACTGAGCATATGGGTATGGGAAACTGGACCTCAATTTTGACTCTGCTACTTATTGTCTATGTGATTTGTAAACCATATGATCTTGGATAAGTTCTAGTACAGAAGGAAACAAAGTGAACAGAATAACAACCATGGAGGCCCTCAATAATGAATATGCATGCAGTTCATACAAGAGCGAGGAGTTTAGTTTCATAAGGAATTTTGGAGGGGTCCTATACTGCTTGTGCGAATGTAAGTTGCTGCAGCCACTGTGGAAAACAGTATGGAGGTTCCTCAGAAAACTAAAAACAGAGTTGCCATATGACCCAGCAATCCCACTCCTGGGCATATATCCAGACAAAACTATAATTCAAAAAGATACATGCATCCCTATGTTCATAGCAGCACTATGCACAATAGCCGAAACATGGAAGCAATCTAAACGTCCACTGACAGATGAATGGATAAAGAAGATGTGATACATACACACAATGGAATACTACTCAGCCATAAAAAAACAAAATAATGTCATTTGCAGCAACATGGATGCAACTAGAGATTATCATACTAAGTAAAGTAAGTCAGAAAGAGAAGGACAAATACCATATGATACCACTTATATGTGGAATCTAAAATATGGCACAAATGAGCCTATCTACAAAACAGAAATAGACTCGCAGACATAGAGATAAGACTTGTGGTTGCCAAGGAGAAGTGGGGGAGGGAGAGGGATGGACTGGGAGTTTGGGGTTGGTAGATGCAAACTATTACATTTAGAATGGATAAACAACAAGGTCCTACTGTATAGCCCAGGGAACTATATCCAATCTCCTGGGATAAACCATAATGGAAAAGAGTATTTAAAAAAAGACTACATATATGTGTATAACTGAATCACTTTGCTGTACAGCAGAGATTGGCACAACATTGTAAATCAATTATACTTCACTAAAAAAAATAAGGAATTCCCTGGTGTTCCAGTGGTTAGGACTTGGCATTTTCACTGCCAGGGACTTGGGTTCCATACCTGTTTGGGGAACTAAGGTCCTGTAAGCCACATGGCCATAAAAAAATAAATAAATAAATAAAAGAATTTTGGAGGAGTAAGAATAGTGGTACCCTGGAGAAAGTATCAGGATATAAGACTAGAAACAAAGATTGGAACTTGACTATGAAGGGTTGTGAATTCCAGGCAAAGAATTTCAGACATTGTATTTGCTCGTTAGTAGTAGTAATAACAAACCAAGTAGTATTTGTTATTATTTTTCAAATACTCTGTTAAGTTTCTTAATATTATCTCCAATTTTTAAATCAACCCTAAAATATAGCTGTAATTATTCTCATATCATTGGTAGGGGAGGGGAGGGCAGAGGGGATAAGAACTTTTCTAAGAATTACGGAAGATCTGACAAAAGGGCAATCATATGATTTGAGGGTATGAAATGGCCTCGTGAAAACTGAAAACTTTGAGGTCAACCTTGAAAAACTGGAAGCATTTATACGTGAGACTATGAGAAGACGCCATTCCAGGCTAAGAGAACAACCTAAGAGGAATCACGGGAATAAAAAATTAATAAGGCACCTGAAAGTTTGGGGAGGGCAGCAACCTAATATGTAACCCTGAAATTTCTCTGTAAGGTGAACTACAAGAAGAAAACTTGCTCATACATATTCTGAGTCAGTACGCATTTCTTCTTCCCATCCTGAAGTCTAGGTTCCATGGAGGAATCTGAGGAAGGTTTCCTATTACTGAATTGGATGAACATCTTACAAAACAGCTGTATCTTTAACAAAAAACAACATAACATTAATTTCTCATCAGTCTTGGGAACTCATGTAAAATGTATGGGCTGATTTTTAATTTTCTCTAGTGCAGGTGGCATGCTGCAGGAGGGGTGGTGGTATGGAGGGGAGGGAGTCTGTAGCAGAATCAGTTAAGTAACGCAGACCCATGCGTGGAATGACCTTGCTCGCATGCCAAACTTCAGGCGGAACAATAATGAGAAGGTAGCAGAACTAATCAATTTGGAACAGGGCCCATTCCCTCCACCACCAGGGCCACTTAGAATGCAGGCAGTGCCTGAGCTCTTCCTCAAGCTTGCCCTTTGAACAAAAACACAAGCTTTCTCTTACGTAACCCAACAGAAAATGTAGGTTTGCCACCCAAAATAGAAGCAGAATTAGTCTCCATGCTACTGTGACTATTTTTCTCTTTGATAAACTTTTCTCTTCTTCAACATCTCCCATTTTTTCCCCAGATATTATGAAATCTTTAGGGCATCTTACTAAACATAACTCTATCCCCTTGATGACCCACATAGTCCAAGAGAACTTCATGGGCTCTTCTCGTAGAACATCTGTACGATCTCTCTGAAAAAGTACAAAGTTTCCCTGAGCCTCATGTTTCTCATCTATGAAATGGAGACAAAACAGTTAGGGTTTTTGTAAGATTAAAGGGGAAAATGTATGTAAAGCTCATTTGTGACCATGCTTTAACCCCTCGGCGCAGACATACTTGCTTTTGAAACGTAACTTTAGTACTAACTTGCTAATCCTAGGCAAGTTTCTTAACCTTGCTGAGCCTTGATTTTGCCTTTTATAAAATAAAAATAAATGTCTATCTTCTGAAGTTGCTGTGAAGATTAACGGATATAATATTCATGATATAACTATTTAGTTAGTTGTTATTCATCTCTGTAATTTCCACAGCGCTTTACAGAGTACATATTACTTGAACAGTACTGGAATCTTAGGAATTGAAAAAGAATAATTCAATAACCATAACTGCAGGCCAAAGGTCTGGTGTCTGGCGGTTTCTTTTAATATATGCTGCTCCATCTGTGTTGTAGATGAATGCATTTTTCACCCACATGGATGTTTCTGTCAACCATTCCATGGGAAGAAGCCTAGGAGACTCTGCCTCTCTTGAACTGTTGGAACCAGGAGGCTTAAGAAGTTACTAATCCTTGGTGGTTAGATGGCATCCGTGGCTCCCGTCAATGGCTCGGATCAACCATGCCAAGAGAGCTACTGCGATGAGCATGACTATTCCCAAGATCTGCTAAGAATATAAATTAGATTTTAAATACAGAAGTTTCTCTGCTTCAGGACTTTCAAACTGTGACATTTCTAGATAGAGACAAAGTTTTGCATCAAAGTAAAAACATATAATGCTTCTGTCCCCCACTAACAGTTGGCGTGGTAGCCTACTCAGTGTCAAATAAGGCTACGAACAAAGGAATGTTACAATAGTAACATTTTAGAACATAACACAGAGTTTGATAGAGGAGTTTTAGCACTTGTAAATTCTCTGGAACACACACACACACACACATAAACACACACACTTTCTTTCTAGATCTGTGTCATAATAGTCATTTCTCCATCAAGAACAAACAACAATTACATATGCTTTTTCGGCGGCATTTTTCTGAACTATTTTGTGCTCTTGTGTTAATCTAAGGGATAACAATGAGCTTTAAGTGGCTGAAAGGCCTCCTAACCACTAACACAGTAAGAAGTAGTGGAATAAATGAATCACCAAGTCCAGTTGCTTGATGAAAATGAGACCAGTACGCACTGAGCTTCTATTAGTTTTCATAGTTATTTCATGTGATTCTCATAAAAATTCCATGAGGTCAGAATCTTTTTGTGTATTTTATAAATGAAGATTCAGATGTTCCAAACTTAGATTAGTAATGATTTGACTCTTTGGGATTTGCTGACCAAGTATAAAGTTGCAATGTGTACAAGACATATTTTCTAAGGATGGTGGTTCTGCTAGTTGGAAGACCCTTTGTTTAGCTGAACAACTGTGATAACTTTGGGCAACCACTGTTGGAAGTAGGAGCTAGTTCAGAGCTGGATTATGATGTCTCATAAAGAAAAGGATAATTTTAAACACTTAGAGAAAAATACTTGAGAGAAGAGCTCTAAGTCAGTTAGAATAATCTTTACGTGCATTAAGAGGAGGAAAAAGAAACCCTAGTGATAAAAGGGGTAAGGGATTTCATAGAAGTTATATCTTTACATGAGGGTATTGCTAAGTTGTTTGCTTAGAGATGTGGGATGTAATCTCCTCCCTGTCCATTTTTTTCCTATGATATTTTTAATAAAATATGTGTTGCTCACCAAATCTTTAGTTCAAGTGAATTAGTCAAATGATTTGACTAAAGAGGGTAGGTTTCTGAGTCTAGCTGGGATGCGAGATGAACCACGAAACAAGATTTGTACTTAGAGGATGCAAGATGAAACACAGAAAAAGAACCTGTACTAGTGTCACACAGCTGACCTGTGGCCTTCATTGGGTGGGGAAGACGGGTGGCGAGCACAGTGGTAATATCTGGCACACGGTCAAGAAAAAAATTAAAACCTCTCAAAATATGTTGAGTTTAATTGAATTTAAAAAGATGAAAGAAATCATAGAATATAAGGAAAATCAAGAATTCAATCCTAGAACAGAGAGGATATTACTTAACCATCAGAGCTCTTGCTTTCTTCATCAGAGAAATGAGATCCTTGGAGGATGTGCTTTCAAGGACTCCACTCTGTGTTTGCATCCTTTATTTCTATAGCCACTTCGGTTTGTCTTCAGACGCAGACAAAGCCACTAACCTTAAGGTCCTTTCACTATGGTAAGCAAGACATCAGACTCTCCTACCCTGCAGAAGCCACTATGCTCAGTTGTTCAAGCATGAGTCAGAATTCTTGACTCGGTAGATCAATTCCATGGTGCCTGAGGCTACCAGCAGAGGTTGAACAGAAGGAGCTGATTACACTCTATGACATCGGGATCCAGAGATAAGCTATGTGCCCTCAACTTTCTGCCATATCTCATCCCAGCTTTCAGCTGTGCTGCCACAGAATAGCAAGACCCATGAGAAGAGCTTTGGCATGAGAAATAATACCCACCACTCTGTCTGGAAATAAACTCTTACTATTTTAATTGACTCTACATTTTATCCAATCATTCCACAAATATATTTTGAGCAACTACTATGAGCCAGACCTCACGTGAAATGTCTGAAGTACAAGAATGAAGGAGATAGAAATTATTTTTGCCCTGTTATTGCTTTGGTCTAGTGGGAAAGAAATTAAACAATTAATTAAACAATTGCAATTCACTATGCGGGAAGTAATGTGATGGGCAAGTGCAAGATGTTATGAGGCCACAGAGAAGAGTTACCTAGTCCAGACTTAGGGATCAGAGAGTCCTTGTCAGAGGGTATGAAGCTGAAGCAGAGATTTAAATAGTGGCTATGACTTAGCCAGACATAGAGAGCAGAGAAGACATCGCCAAACAGAGAAATCATCTCCTAGTGGTCTAAAGGGAAGATAGTAGATTTGGGAATTCAGGAAACTTAAAAAAGATCAGTCTGGACAGACCAGAGAGCTGGTAAGGAGTACTGAGAGGTAAAACTAGAGAAGCGGACAGTGGCCAGCCGTTAAAGTCTCTGGGCGCCACTTAATGGTTTTAGACCCAATCCTATGGTCAAAAGGGAGTAATTGAAGGATTTAAACCATGAAAGACATAGTCAAATACACATTTTTAAAGGCTCATCCTTCCGGGACTTTGAAAAACTATTTTGTATGACAGCAAGAGTGCAAGCAATGAAATAAGAGATGATGTTATATGGACCAGAGTGGTGGCAGAGAATGAACAAAGATGGACAGACTTGAGATATACAAAGGACGTATATTTTGTATGAGATTTAGTCATTTTACTTAGTCTCTTGACAGTATTTTCCTGTTCTATTTCTTGGATTTTTTTGCTTGACCAAATGCCAAGGACAAGATGATAATGTCTGTTAACGATTTCTCAATGCCAACTATTACTTACCTCCCTTGCCCTAATAGTCTACTTAATATGTTGATATTGTCACCCATTCCTTCATTCCTTTATTCAAACATATGTTTGTTGAGTATCTACTATATGCTAGGCACTACTCTAGACACAGGAGACATGACAGTGAAGTGATAAAGACACTGGTTTCATGGAATTTACAGCCCATGAGTTGCAGACAAAATAAATGAATAAATGAAAAATGTAACCTCAGATAGTTCTATCACAGAGGGTGGTGAGATAGAGTGACTAGAAGTAGCCTCTTCACACTGAGGGATCAGAAAAGGTCTCTCTGAGAGGTGATGTTTGAGCTGAGACCTGAGTTCTGAAAAAGCCATGCAAATATCTGGGTGAAGGGTGTCCTAGGAGAGGGAGCTGTAAGAGGAAATGCTTTAAAGTGAGACATCTGCCCCAACCACTCTGTTTAGTGTCACAACCTAGTTCTCCTGCTGCTTAATCTTGAACTCATTTATACTGCTCTACTTTCTTTTTCTTTTATGTAAAGGATTTATCACTTTCTAAATGCTATATACTTTACACTTTCATCTTCTTTATTGTTGTCTGTCTTCTCTGACTGGAACATAAATTTCAAGAGGCCAGAGAGATTACCTGTTCTGTCCACTGGTATATCCCCAACACTTAGGAGAGTTCCTGGAACACAACTGGTGCTCAAACATTTTTTGAGTAAACACATTCAAGAGTGAATAATAAGTGCTTAGAAACAGAAATAAGGGTCATGTGACTGGAGCATCAGGAATGTCGGTTAGTAGAATGTGACATGAAATAGGGATGGGAAAATCCATCATGCAGAGCTGTGTAGACCATAGCAAAGGGTCTGGTTCTTATTTTTAAAAACCCTCGACTGGAGAGTTTTGAGTGAAGGAATGAAAAAATTGGATTTTCTTTTTTTAGCAGATCACTCTGAGTGCTGTGTGGAGAATGAATTTTAGGGTGTGAGGACAGAGTACAAGCAGAGAGATCTGCTGGGGAGTGAAGACTTCAGTGACTCATAAACCCATTTCCTCAGCCTTAATGGGTCGCTCAGTGTTCACTGTCCTTGAAGTACAGTTCACATTAGCTTTACAGTAATGCATTATGGGGGAATCTGCCAACTTCCCTTCTCCTGGCATGGCCAAAGGTAACAACAACAGCCCGGAGCTGGTGCAGAGCTAATTTGGAGGAGCATCTTTTATGCCAAGAAAGCATCAACATACTCCAGAGATGCAGCCTTGATTAAAAATACACGGACACTCTGTGGATCTAAGCAGAAGACACATGGCCTCTGATTGCCGGGCATTTTCTGTTCATACAAGAACATCATGGTGCTGCATTATGTATGAGTGGACACATTTCACTATCTTAAACAGAGGGACTTCGTGTGCTTTTCCTTCCCCTCCCCACCCTCCATCACCTCGCAAGCCTTAGTCAGAGATTGAACAGTTCAATTAAGTCCTGATTAGCTGTACTTTCAATTTTGTCACAGGAGTGCTTTCTGTAGCATTTTCTGCTGCTTTTCTCCATGGAGATGAGGGCTTGCTGTGCCCCTAAGATGAGGAAGTGTCCAGGCCAGCAGCTCTCCTTGCTGGCAAGTCCCCTTCACATCTCCTTCACTATCTAGCTTGGGCTGCGGCTTGCATGCCATCGCACCAATCTGCCACAGGTGAATTAACTAACTTTTCTATGGAGAATGCACCCCATGAACTTTCTGTCTGCTTTCACTTAAGCCTCACTGAACCATTCTGATGCCTTCCTCACCTGCAGGAGAAAGACAACGTGATGTTTATGACAACAGACTCTATCATAAAACAAACAAACAAGTTCGGGATTTGAATCCCGAACTTATCATAAACTACCTGCGAGATCCTGGGTCAAGTTCACTGATGTCTTTGATCCTCAATTCTCTTGTCTGTGACGGGGATAGTTCTCGTATTCTGCTGGGTGGTTATCACGAAACCATGCCCTGCGTTAATATTGTATCAAGGGCTTAGCACGCTGCCAGGGACATAGTAACCCCCTAAAAAACTCTGGCTAATATTATTGCTTCAATATTTCTGTATGTGCTCTACATATATTAGATACTTAATTAATGTTTTCCTTAAATGAACCACTTAAGGGAAGTTATGATGCATTATGAGCTATAGGTGCCAGTTCAATGCCCACTCCTTCTCTGTGATGACTTTGTGAACCGTACCAGGCTAAAATATTGTTCCTCTGTCCTTCTCTGACTTGTATGCCTGCATTCCTTGTGCTTTGATTCAGCATGGCATAGGAATTAGTACCACCAGTGGAGAAGCCAAACTGCCTGGGTTTACATTTGCAACAAGACACACACTAGCTGTACGACCTTGCAGAAGTTACATAAGTTGCTTGAACCCCAGTTTCTTCATTTAGAAAATTAGGATAATAATGCCACTTAGTATATAGGGTTGCTACGTGTATTAAATGAATAATACATATAAAACCCTTAGCACAGGAACTAGGTTAATGTAAGTGATCAATAAGTATTCTCGTCCTCATTCTCATCCTTATTATTATCATTATTACCACTTTTATTTTGCTCTCTGATAGCTCTTGTATAGACTCGAAGACAAGTGTCATATTTTATACATTTATATCCCCTCTTAAAGATCCTTCCATTTCCAATATGTGTAACAGTCTTGGGGTAACACTAGGCATGTTCTTTTATCCATGACTGATTAAGGCAGGCTTAGGGTGATTAGCCATGCTGGTTTCCCTGGGACAGTCCTAGAATTAGCACCAAAAGTCCTGTATCCTGGAAAATTCCTAAATCCCAAACAAACTAGGATTGTTAGTCACTCTGGCAGATTGGAAAGGATTAGCACTTGACCTATTAAAGGATGGGGCTTGGGAGGACAGTGGCAATTAGACTCAAGTATGTAAGAGATGATAAGCATTTGTCTATTGGGAAAGCAGGATGTGTAAGGGTTATGGTAACAACAAACAATGTAGTAGGTAAAACACTGATACTAGGAACATAAAGCAGATAATTAGGAAAAGGCAGAGGAAGAAGGGTACCAATGCTTATTGAACAATGCATCCTTACATATGTGAAATTATGTCCTTATTTTATAAACCCATCAAGCCAAACCAATCAATAAGAAAATATTAATTGAGCAAATGTTATGTGCCGGGCTTCTCCTCTGCACTTCACATGATCTCATTTCCTTTCCCTAACAATCCAATGATATACTTGCTAGAATACCTATTTTGTAGATCAGAATCTCTGGAGGTGAGACCCAAGCATCAGTCTCTTTTAAATCTGCTCAAGTGATTCCAACATGTACCCTCCTAGAATTCTAACTTAACTGATCTGGGGTGCAACATGGGCTTTGGGTTTTTAAAATATTCCCAGGTATAGTAGTTTGAATAGTGTTCCCCCCAAATACATGTCCTCCTGGAATCCCAGAATGTGACCTTATTTGGAAATAAAGTCTGTGCAAATGGAAAGCTAAGATGCAGATATTTTGCTTCGCAGATGTTAAGATGAGGTCATATTGGATTAAGAGGGGGGCTCTAAATCCAATGACTGGTGTCTGTTTTGTAAGAAGAGAGGACACACAGTGATACACACGCAGGGAGGATGGCCGTGAAACAATGGAAGCAGAGATTGGGGTCATGCATCTACAAGACAAAAAAAGTCAAGAATTGCCAAGCATCACCAGAAGTTAGAAAGAGGCAAGAAAGATTCTACCCTAGAGTCTTCAGAGGGACCATGGCCTTTCCGACACTTCAGATTTAAACTTCTAGACTTAAGAAGTATAAGAGCATCAATTTTCATTGTTTTAAGACACCAGTTTGTGGAAGTTGGTTACGGCAGCCACGGGAAACTCATATAATATGTAACTCTATTATGCAGCCGAATTTGAGAACTACTGCTCTAGTTAGCTTTACCCCAAAGCATATTAGGTCAGCTTGACTTCAACTTCTTCATACAGGTCATTAATCCCCTCTACGATGTCTCTCACAGCTGTCCTCAAGGGGGTAGAATTCTTACACAATTGTGAAAGGGAACATACAGGTATCCAGGTTGGACCCTCCCGCACTAGCTACTTTTGAAATCTCTCTTATGACTCTCCTAGGGCAACAGGGACACTCACCCTTCAGGAATCATGTACCGAATTCCCATCTGTCGCTATAGATTTGCTCCTCTTCCTTTTAAAATATTCCCTCTATGAGATTTCCAAAGAGAAGATTTTCAAAGAGAAAAGCACAATCATTACAGTTGAGAAACTGCTCTTGAAACTTATTAGCTCGTGACTCATACTCCTGAAAGGAGCTAATACTTTAATTTCATATTTCTCTGCTCAAATGCAGACCAAGGCGTAAACTGAAATGAAACTTTACACTAATGGCTTCTTAATTATACCCATCTAAAAGCAATTACCTGAGTTTTAGCAGATACAAAGTTAGGGTTGATGGGACCAGGAGATGAGAAATAAGATGAAAGGTCATCTGTGAAAAAAAAGATCAACGGAGAGAAGATAAAACACAGTGAGGAGAGAGGAGACAAAAATCCAGAGATAAGTGAAGGTTGATAAATTCCTAATAATAGTACTGCCTGGTTTCTAAAACAGGTTTGCCCCTTTCTCCCCTAACTGTTAGAAATGAGGCTAAAGAAGAAACACTTTATTTCAAGGTAGAAACTGACTAGATATGAGACTTGGATACCTGAACCACAATCACTTTATGCCATGTTTTGAGCCAAAATTTGCTAAATTGTAGAACCAGGATTCTAAGGCAAAAGTGATTGAATGAACATTCTTTGTATGTTCTCCATTAAAAAGGAGCATATATATAGCATGAGCTCAGTTTTCAAAATCACACAGAGCAGTGTGTGTGCACGTGTGTGCACGTGTGTGCACAGGCACAGAAGGTTATTCACCAGACTGTTCAGATGTCATCCTCTGAGTGGGAGATCCTGATGGCACTCTAATTTATGCCATATGCTTTTCTATTCTGTTCAGATTATTTGCAATTATATTCGTTATAGATAAAAGAGAAACACTAAAAATAAGAATTAGATACAAATAGGCCAGTCTAGTGGAAAAAAGACACATTAAATTGATTGTGTTTATCTCCATTAAAAACTGAACTGACATAGATTCTAGGAGCAGGTTTGACAGGCTTCTCCACGTACATCAGGGTCTCACACTGAGACCGAGAGGCTGGAATCCATCCCCTGAGGGATGTTTTCTTTAGGTCTTCATTTTAAAATTTGAATACTTTGGGATGTACCCTTCAAGTTAATTTGCCACATTCTTCTTCCTTTCTCTGTCTGTCTCTCTGTCTCTCTCTCACACACATATACACACACATCGAGTCTATTTACACTTATTCCTTTTAATTTGCCTGACACTTGGAACATGGCTTTGCAACCCTCTGCACAGAAGGAGTCTCACTGTCTATTCTCCTCTTGGAGAGTTAAGTTAATATATACAAAAATGAAGCAGTCTTCGAGGAGAGTGAGTGACAGGACTCCCAAGTCCTCAAAGATTTTCCTACTTTTTGTCTCATACTTCAATCATTTGAGTCACTTCTTGGTTTAGAACTCCCCTTTTTTTTTTCCAAATGCTGATATATAATCTCTGTGGCCAGAAAGCAGTTATAGATTAAGCATCTTGAACTCAATATCAACTTCCAGTTATTGATGTCCATTCAAACACCTGCATTTTTGCAATGATCCTAGATTCAGAATCAGTAGGGAGTGCTGGTTTCCCCTCAGATAAGATCCCATGTTCTATCACAGCATTTAGATTCATTTTCATTTTTGCGACCAAATTCAAGAGATAGGAAAAGTTTTCTATCTACAACAAAATTAAGAACAAAGCTAACATAGGTTAGTTGTTTGCAATATCCCCTACTCTGTTGGTTGCTTTATCAGTGATAATTCATCTTAATTTTCACAAAATCCTCTGCAGCAAGTATTACTCTTATTTATAGGTGAGGATATTGACACTCATTGAGATAAATAAATTTCTGAAGATTGCACAGCTTTCAATGCTAGCAACAAATCAACAGCCTATGTTAGTCTGATAACAAAGCGTGACCCATTTTCCAAGATAGATTCCTGAAACAGATCCCCCGACCATGGTGTGCTGGTGCTGGCTTGTGAGAGGTGACTGTGCACATTCCTCAGCTCAGTGACGTCGTGCTGGTAGCTTGAAATCAGCCATGGTGGGAATATTTACACCCTGGAAATGGGCACCTGCTAAAAATTAGGGCTTTTGGGGGGGCTGGTGAGCCACACTTACTAGTTACCACTGCTCCTAAACTAGACTGAAATTCATTTATTCAGTTTTTGTTGAGCCCCTGCCATTTGACAAGCTTGTGGTTAGCGCCAGAGAGAAAAATTGTACTAAAATGATCCCCAACTTCAGACATGCACAGATTAGCAAAATTGACGTGGAAGAAAACCAAAGATCACAATATCCAACAAACATCAAAGCCAGAAGTAGACAGTCATTTCCCTGTGCAATAAAGAATGTAAGGACTAGGGATTTTATAAGTAAAGTATAGTTAGTAAAATTCTAATAGGAATTATTCAGTTAGAGCCTACTTATTTAACTCTTTAACTTTCATATTATAGAAAATACAACTCAAATGGACATAAGCAATAAAGGTCTTTTTTGTTGTTGCTTTTTGGTCTGTTTTTTTGCTTGTTGGTCACTAAGAACTATTCACTAGATTTTTCCCTCTGTCCAAAATAACTTTTTCCTCCTTAAATAGTCAGGTGTAATCTTTTAGTTCCATCTTACCTTTTAACTCTCAGAGTAAATGGCTTCTCCTCAGAAATGCATTTCACGATCACCCATACTAAGATACCCCTATAGTGTCTCTTAATCTCATTACTATTGTGTTATGAGTTGAATTGCATCCTATCCTCCACAAAAATGATAATCTGTTGAAGTCTAAACCCCCCACTGCCTCAGAATGTGTTCTTATTTGGAAATGGGGTTTTTGCAGATACAATTATCAATAGTTAAGATAAGGTCATGAGAGTGGGCCCTAACCCAATATGACTGGGTTATGTCCTTATGAAACGGTATGAAACGGGTAAACTTTGACACAGAGACAGATATACATGGAGAGAAGACAATGTGAAGATACAGGGGAAAACACCATGTAAAGATGAATGCTGAAATTGTGGTAATGTATTTACAGCCAAGGAATGCCAAAGATTACCAGGAAATCACCAGGAACTAGGAGAGAGGCGTGGAACAGATTTGTCCTCACTGCCCTAAGAAGGAACCAGTCCTGCTGACACCGTGATCTAGGACTTCCACTGTACAGAATCGTGAGGCAATAAATGTCTGTGGTTTAAGACCCCCAGCTGTTGGCAGCCCTAGGAAATTAATAGGCTCTATTTCAACTTTATCATTCTACCTATCTTCTTGTTTACTTATTTGTTAGTTCTGATCCTTTTCTTCTCACACTGGAATGTAGGGACCTCTTGCTTCATGCTATCGCTGGTTTCAGACCATTGACTGCCACATACTAAATACTCAGCAAATGATTCTGGAAACAATAAAAGAGAGTTTATTGACTCACATAGCTTAAGAAAATGCTACAAATATAATTTTAGACAAAGTTTGTTCAAACAACTTGGTGATGTCACCAAGATCTATAGTCTCCTCTCTCTCCCTCTCTCTCTCTCCCTCCCTCCCTCTCTCCCTCCCTCTCTCCCTCCCTCTCTCTCTCTCTGTCTCTGTCTCTCTCTGTCTCTGTCTCTGTCTCTCTCTCTCTCTCTCACAGTGTTCTGTCAGCTTCAGCCTAGGTCCAAGTTCTCTAGAACGAATCAGATGTCTCCTATTCATCTCAGACTCCATCACTCAGGATCTTCAGCTGTAAGCAAAATAAATCTCCTAAAATTAGAAAAAATTTCAAGTGATTCTGGATGGCAGCAGATGTGATAGGTATTTTCTCCTTGGGGCTTCATGGGTCCACATTTAAATACAGCAGGAGAAAAAACATGAACTCCTCTGCTGACACAGAGGAGGACCTGGAACCAATTCTCACTTGCCCTCACTGCCCTGAATTGGGTGAGTCATGGGCATCTCCCTGACCCAATGACCACATTACCGTGGCCAGGAGCTTGGGATGGGCAAGGTTATACTAATAAACTAAAGTCATGGATACTGGGGGTAGGGTCACTGTCACCCAAAACTCAAGGATTTTATACGGAAGGAATAGGGAGTTGGAGACTAAGACACAGCCAAAAACGTTCAGCACATTGTCCAAATATAGAAAGATATTTTAAACTTTGAGCCACTAGCCTTCGCCAACATTACCTAGGCCAAACAAAGAGTACTATGTCTGAACTAATGTCTTTGCTCTGTCGTTCTTCCAAGAATCTTTTGGATACATTGCTTCGTTTGCTCCACATAACTCAAATTCAAATTAAACTGACATTTGCATTACTCACATTCTTATTTTTTTTTCAAAATGATGACTCATTGAACGGATCTGAATGGCTTCAAACTATTTTCCGTACCTCAAAAGCACCCAACTGACACTTTAAAGATAGGAAGCCCTATTTAAGAATAGATTCCTGAATACGGGTCTTAGTATATAAACCAATCATTAAACATGGCACTATCTATAATGCAGACAGAGAGAAGGCAAAACATTCTCCAAATGTATTTTTTGTTATTGTTGCGGAGGGAGGATTATTCCTGTCACCAATTTGTTTCATGTTTTTTTAGTTTTCTTGATTGATGCTCTGGGTAAAAGCTTCAAATGAACAAATTTCTGCTAAAAGCTGTGATTCTCTCAAACCACTAGCATTTAAAGGCTAGAATGCACTGGTTTCTAGGGTATAGAATAAAAAGATTTAAGAACACAATCAGTAGCTTGTTCCAGCAATTAGAGCTGAGTTGAATTACAGACTAACCGCTTGGTAGACCATTTGACAGTCAGTGCAAAGTGAGAGAAAGAGATCAGAAAACTGCTAGAAGCAGCAGCAAAAGAACTTTTCCACGTATTTATTTTTGTTCACGTGATCTTTGGGCCTGGGGTTGCTTTCATGAGGGTAAGGGTAATAGATTTCATTCTATAAAATGGTTTATCTCTTAACTCAGCAGCAGGGCTTTATTTTTGCCCGCTGTCTCTCCCACCTATCTGAGAACCAAGTTGGGATCCTGGATTTATTACTCATCTCACAGTAATGGTACCCAGTGTGTTTCTTTTCCATCCCCAGAGATACTTTTGTCTTCCTAGTGGGGAGGAGGGCACCAAGCATGCTCAGAACCGAAAATGTTAAAGCATAATGGAGCTTGAAGATCATCTGATCCAACCCAGACATATTACAGACATGCACACCTGAGTTCTGGAGAGGCTGTGACTCACCCAAGGGCACAGAGTGGGAATGGTCTGAGACCCCAGCCGGGTCTGTACAGGTTCAGTGGAACACAGTCCACTCTTTGGAATAAAGGAAAGGTTTATGCTTCCTGTGGATGCATCGGAGTAATTTATTTTCTTCCTGTTAGCATTTCCAAAAATGGAGCCCTCAGAAAGATAAATAGGAGGCCATCCTTTCAACGCTGCATTTTTCCGCTTAAGTACCAGGACTCAGATCCATTTACTGGGTGTGCTACACTGATGCAGCTTTATGCAGAGCCCTGCTGGCCCTGTGCTCAGAGCCAATTACATCAGAGGCAGAGCCAAGCCGACTGGGAGAAAGCGTGTGGTTAAGAATTAGGGGAACTGGCATCATGCCCTATTCTGCTATTTACTAGCCATAAGTAAGCCTGCTCACCTGAATCATTTATTTTTCTTGATTTCTGAATGGGAAACATTACTTACCCACTATTGCACTTATTCAGCAAACATTATCGAGTACCTACTATGGGCCAGAAATCATATTAGGTTCTAGTAATATGGTAGAAACTAAAGCCCCTGATCTCGTGGAGCTTCTACTGTGATCTGGGAAGGCCTCTGGGCAGGTGGATATTTAAATAGAGAGATGAAGAAAGTAAAGGAATGTGTCATGTGACAACCCAGAAGAGAAGCATTCAAAGCTGAGGGATGAGTCAGTCCATGTCTGACGCTGCACAAGAAAGCCACAATTTTTATGTGGATTAAATATGTAGTGTCTGAAATAACAAGGAAAAAGTTGTAAACGTCTGTGCTAATAATATACTGTGTTACTTTTATTAATGGGAACCACAGTCCGTTAAAAGGATAGTTGCGTGGTTCATGGTTTTCTGAATTTTTCCCGATTTTCTGAAATCAATGCATAATACTTTTATAATTTATTTCTTTAAGAAGTTATTAAAATATAAAATTTGGATCCAGCAAACACTGGGTGAGATGGTAGATTCTTAAGTCTAATAGGCTGGGTAGGAATGTTGGCTCCATCATTTGCTAGTTTTGCAATTTTAAACCAGTTTTTATTTAAATCCTGCTAATCTCAGTTTCCTCCTCTGTGAAAGAGGGGCTGGAAAATATGTCCCTGGAGGGGTTTTGTAAGGATGTAATGATATACTGAAAATCAAGGATATAGCATAGGTGGGTCCTGGGATGGGCTCCATAAAGGTTAGCTCTTTCAATATTATAATGAGGGTGGTTGGTGTGTTCATTTGTTCCCATTTCTCTTGTAACAATGCTCTCCATTCCAGTGGAAAAAGTGCCCCTAAGGCAAGAAACCTGCTAGAATAACCACCACCCACAACCCACTTTCTTAAAAAAATTGCAAAAACAGGTTCAATTCAGCACACAGGTTTGAAGTGAACTACTGCCCAGACCCTGTTTCTGTTGCCAAAAGAGGGAGAGGATGGAGTGTCCTCCGCCACACTCCCCGCTCCTGGTACAAATGGCTTGTTCCACTAACCCCTTATTGTGTACAGCACTATATGATTTACCCCAGTGGCGAAGGTTAATTACATTAGTCTGTTGAGTTGCAGGGGTGAGGTCAGAACTAGGTCGCAGACATTGTGACTTCCAATTCAGCACTTTTCGCCCCCACCTCTAATGTCAAAATTCATCATGAAATGATGGGTATCTCACTTAACACTGGTCCTACATCATTAGAATATACCACAGTCTCCTTAAAAACAAAATATACAAGCTCAATCAGCTCATAAAGAGTACATCACACACCTTATTCCCAGATGATGCTTTCTGCTAAAAATAAGGCATGCCTAGAGCCCTGAGAGTTTCCTGTTATTCACAGGGAACTTACCCTTTTTAGAAGCAGAGCTTTTAGATATTAGGTCACAAATTCCTTTGAGAATCCAATTAAAGTCACGAATGCTGGACAGTTCCCTGAAATGTCCTTTCAGGCAAACAAAAATTCACATGATTGCCTGAGACCAGAGTCACTTTCAAAACAAACTTGGCCCCTAGGGTAATAATTTCATGCTTGTAGTTTCTTGGTTTCCCATTGTCTTGGCTATTTTACTGTTTACAGGGCGGCTTGGCCTAATCTTCCAAGGGCTTGGGTTACTTTTAGCCTTGGAGATTCCTGAAGCAAACAAGTATCCTCCCCTACTTCCCACCTTCACTGTCTACTCAGCAATATTTGCCAAGGCTCCAGAGTTCACAGAGTTTGCCCCAAGCTAGACAGCCTGGAAAAATCAGGCTGAGCCTAGAGGGTTGAGCCTAGAGACGTTAGCTTGCACCAGCAGGAAGCAGGTCTGCATAGTCTCTTCCCTTTCATTATGAGGTTGTGGGGAGTGACACGCACCACTTCCATCAAATATCTGCTTGTTTGTTCTAATCTACTGCGCAGTATGTAATAATTCTGTTTAATTTAACAAATTTATATATCATCTGGTAGACATCAAAATAAAAAAGTTTAGCCCCTGTACTTGGTGAGTTGACAGGTAAATCAAATTATTCATATCACTAGTAATATTATTCTTTGCATTTAATTAATATATTGATAATTCATAATCAATGATAGCAAACATTGACCGAGGAACCAGGACATTGTTTAATCGAGTCCTCAAGGCAATTCCATGCGTTGGGCTCTGTCATTCTTAGATCACAGACGACGAAAATAAGGCAGAAACAGGGTAAATAACTTGCTCAAAGTCACACATCTTCTAAATGGCAGAATTGCCAGCTGTTTGACTCTAGTCTTTTGCTTCAAACTACTAAGCTCCATCACCATTCATACACGTTGGGATACTTTTCTAGGCAAGATTAAGTTTTTTATTTTACCACAGTAATCTTGGGCTATAGGTTTTCTTATGTGTCTCTTTTTAACAAATGAAGAAAGTATGCCTTGAGCAGTTAAATGACTTAAACACAAATGTATCCATTAATGAGAGGTAAACTCAGGATCCAAATACCAAAATCTTGGTTTTAATTTGAGCACACACACACAGAGACACACACACACACCCCAACTGGGGAAAATGTGCAAAGAAAAGTATAAATTAGGAAATTAGAATCCAAGATGAGTAAGTGAATGAATACACTTTCCAGGTAGACAAGGGATTACAGGAAATATTTGGGACTCTAGAGATCTCAGGTCCAGTCCAGCTGCTGCCACTCTTACCATCACTACTTTCTTAAGCAGAGTGCTTTGGATGTAATTGTACCTTACCTTAGCATCTGACAGTCATGAGCACTGGTGTGATTCAGCAAAGATCTCAGGATTCACCAGTCTGTGAAAAAGTATTTATTCCTACAATGACTAGCTTCAGACTGATCGGTTTTCTAAGTTCTTTTGTCAATTTCCACTTTGTTTGCCTTAGTTTCTATACTTGACAAACTCTCCATAGATCCTCCTCAGGGGCAGGAGTGGGAGGGGGAGGAGATATCCCCCAGAGGAGGGGAGTGTGTGTGGGTGTGTGTGTGTGTGTGTGTGTGGGTGTGTGTGTGTGGGTGTGGGTGTGCGCGCGTGCGCGCGTGTGTGATGGAGAGAGAGAGCGAGAGACTGTGTGTATAGTTTGAAAAAGAGTACACAAAACTGCCATTTTTTATGGTTTATTTATAGTGTCTCTGTTAGATTTTAGTTCTTTTCATGCTTTTCTGTAAGTGGAATTATTTGCTTTGAAACTTGAAATGATACGAATGAAGATGATAAGATTTTCATTTTTACCCGAAGGGGAGCAGGGATTACAGGACAACTGAGAGACGTCATCCAGGCAGCATCTCCAACTTCGCCCCAAATCTGCAGCCTGACCTGATTGTATGCTTCTCCCCTTCCACCTAGCCCTCAGGGAATTCTGTCTCCCAGGATGGGCCACTAGAACCTTATCAAACAAACTGTTTATGATATCAACAATTTCTTCGGGTCTGTTTGAGCTTATGGCTCTTGACTGTTTCAGGAGCCAATGTTTGGACTGAATGAGGTTGACAGAGCAGAGGCAATAACAATCCCTTTAATATATGCCCTTGCTGGGTTTATATTGTCTAAGCAACCACACCATCACCTATCTTACCTGAAACTCCTTAAAAAACCTGGAATTTTACAACCATCAGACTTACTCTTCATGTGACCTGTTATCCCTTTGGACAGATATTTTTATTCAACGGATGGCTTAAGGGTCAGTTCTTTTGCTGGTTGAGTAGTTAGCCTGACTTCCACTTTGTTTTTCATCATCTATGTAAATGCTTTGTGTGGGCTGATATGACTTTAGATGTGCTATTTACATAACTGGCTTGGAGGAGATGCAGATATTTTCTTCCACCTGTGTAAAGTGTAAATGCCCACATATGTCCTATGATCTCCTCCCAACGTTCTCATTCATTTTTAAGTGGGGAGTGGGCTAGGAATGGGGAATATTAGAGAATAGATTCTATGTATATTTTCTGGTAGAGCTTAGATTATCCCTGCTTCTAGCAGTGTTCTGTGATCATTGTACATTTGCTGCCATGTGGAAATAAACATCATTTCTTCTAGGTCAATAGTGCCTCTTAAGATTCGTCTGTAAAGGTGCACTGTATCATTGGTAATGACGTGCATGCCAATTCCTTTACTAGATTTAAAGTTCTTTGAAGGCAGAGAGCTGGTTGTTAACTTTTACTCCTTCGGTAGTTGGTTCTTCTCCTCCTTTGATGGTTCTCTGGTGATGATAATTATAGCCACCTTATTCACACCTTGCATTGTCCTATTAATTTAACTTTTATCCTTCCCTTGCTTTGCTCAAAGTGCAGCGGTCAGATTTGCTTTCTTGATCAGGGAGGGAGGGATAAAAAAGAGTAAAGAAATTAATATTACCAATCAGCTAGGCCTAGTGAACGATGTAAAATGCTTGCAGTCAAGCTATTTCTTGGCGCAAGTGGAATGGGATGATGAAAACAAGCTTTGGAACCTCACTGCCTGGATTTGAATGGTAATCCAAGCATTATTAGCTGTGCAGCCTTGTCACATTATTTAAACTGGCTGTACCTCACTCTTCCCATCTGTAAAATGAGGACAAAAATAATGCCTACTTCATTAGTAGCTAAGAGTAGTAAAGGAAGTAAACTACGTAAATTGCTTGAAATTGGTGCTGGGCATATAAAAAACACTAAATAAATATTAGCTAGTGTTCTTTTGTCCTGATGCAACTTTGTGAGTTAAATGTTTACATATGAATACGATTTACAAATAATAGAACCCAAACTCAGACACATTAAGGAATGTAGTTAACAAATGGTCGAACCAGTGTTTGCACTCAGTTCTAGAGGTTGGCAATAAGTATGATGAAGAAAGAACTGAGAATAACCACACGATTTGAGTGCTCAGTATGTGCCCAGTCATGTGCTCAAAGTTCTGCAGACACCATCTCCGTTAACCGGAAATGACAAAATGAGGTAGTTTCTATCACCGTCCAAATTTCACAAATGATGACCTCTTGCCTCAGAGAGACACACCCTGTTAAGTTAGTGGTGGAGCCAGGAACTAAAGCAGGTGTGTCTGATCCCAAAGCCCACAGACTTTGCTTCAACTATACCAAGGTGCTGGCAATCCATTTCCTGCTCTTAAAGGCAAGGGGTTCACATAGCCCTGGGGCGTGGTGGACGAGCTGGTAAAAGAATAAATGTAAACAGCATTTTGAAAGAGAGCCATTTATAAGCGAGATTATAGAATCCGTTTGAAGATTCCCCCAGAGGACATGTTAAAAAATGGCTCGCAGGCAACTTAACGAGAGGTTAGATGAAATGCACCGGGTTCTGTGGAGGCGGGATGCACACCGAAAATGAAATCCACTTTGGAAATGTTAATAAATGCATACACATGTTCCTGTTTGTAACGTGCAGCTTGTTTTTCTCATTTTCTCCATGTTAGAACAGTGAGGGCATCTCTGTTGGATCTCCCGGGACCGGCTTTTTGCCTCTGGTTGTTTTGCTTTCTCTCTCTCCCTCCCAACCCCACCCTCATGCCCTCTGAATGTGATTTCATAGCCTGATATGTCCAGGAACCAGTGGTGTGACTACGCACAGGGAATGAAGAAGGAGAGAAGATTCTCTCGGGGCTTCCAGACCATGCATCACACGGTAGCCATAGTGATGTTAAAACCAGTAGCGTCACATCACTCCCTCACTTAAAGATTTCTGAGGGTTTCTTTTGGTGCCTCATGCAATGAAGTCCAGACACTTGTGCAAGATGTTTAAGGCTCTAGTGTGCTGGCCACTCTCCAGCCCCACGTGGCCATCGTGACTTTTCATACGCTCTACCTTTTCCCTGACGTGCCCTTTCCCACTGGAGACCTCCTTCTTCATTCTTCATAGCTAATTCAAATGCAATCCTTTTTGGTGAAGTATTTCCCTGCAGTTTCCTAGGGAAAGTCAGTGGCCCTGGGCTCTTAGTTTCTCTAGGACTTTATATCACCCTTTCTGTACCATTAATACCAATAATAACAAAGAGTCACCATTTATTGAATGCTTAACATGTAAGGAACTAGGTTGAACATCTTACATGAGCTTTCTAACTTAATTCACCTAATATTAAATTCATTTTATTCCCATCTAAAGATGAGAACGCTGGGACTCTGAGACATTTAGAAAACTTTTTAGTACGTGCCGAAAGGTGGCAGAGAACAGAATGAATGCTCTGATCCTCCTGACTTCGGCACAGGTACAATTAACGATTATCCTTGACCATCATTCTACGTCCTTGTATAATGGATACTCACATATGTAGACTCACTTTACCGCTAGGCTTGTATATATTTGACGGCAGATATATTTTCCTAGTCTTCTGAAGAAGGTAGGGTAGTGTAGTGGGGAAAGCACTTATTTTAGACTTACACAGACCTGACTGAAATTCTAGCTCATTTATTACTGAATGTCTCTGAAAATCAATCTCTACCTCTATGCAATGTGGATAGCAATGCCTATTTTATAGGGCTGTGAAGAAAAGAGGTTACATATCTATAATACTGAAAATATTATAGCCACTTAGTAAGGGCTGGCTCCTTTTTCTTTTCTTTCTGTGTGTCTGCCCAAGATCCTGGCCCAGTGTGGGAACCCAATTAAGGACTTATGTTGTTTTGTATTTTAAAAAGGAAATAAAATAAAAGGTGATTTTAACCTCAAGGCCAAGTCAAGGGGAAAATATGGTCACTTCTTATACCAGAGATTTATGAGCTGAGTTCTCTAAAAATTGTGGGAGGTTGAAAACTGTGTCATTCAAGTAAGGGAGTATAGAGGGATAGAAAATGGGAATAATGTGGGTAAGGAATATGGGAAGAACTCGGCACAGATGGAAAGGAATGCAGACAGAGCACTCCTCAGGGAAAAAAGGAAGAAGTTAAACGTGCCTGGTGTTCAGTGCCAAGAGTTTGGTCCAAAAGACTCTGGAATTAAGATCTAGGTCCTGGCATGTCATCATTATGCAGACGGTGAAGATGAAGGAGGGGCGTATGCACTAGATTTCTAGAACCACAATGAGAAAGAGTGAAAAGTAGAATCTTTAGGTCCTGGATGTCAATTCTTATTCTGCCACTAGCCAGCTTTAGGACTTGAAACAATTTTTCTCCCAGAAAAAGGGAGAAATAATATCTATCTTTCTAGAGTCAAATGCAAAACAATACAAAACAAAACAAACAAACAAACAAAAAACCTGTCAACATTTTTTTTAGTATACTACAAATACAATGGGTGTTTACTCAACACGTATTTCTTTTGT
This sequence comes from Aethalodelphis obliquidens, assembly GCF_003676395.1. Lineage (NCBI taxonomy): Eukaryota > Metazoa > Chordata > Mammalia > Artiodactyla > Delphinidae > Aethalodelphis > Aethalodelphis obliquidens. The sequence continues at coordinate 15,304,999 of NW_020837951.1, forward strand.
TTGGTTTGGTTTTTTCTATATACCTCACTTCCTTTTTGTATCAGTCACATGCATGGCTAGAAAGAAAGAAGAACACAAATGCGTTTGTTGTTCTGTTTGAATTTTATCCAGTTGTCAAAATGTTTTCTACCATTGTGCTTCCGTGTGAAGCTTTCAGGAGCTGTGGACAACTTCAAGTTGCCACTCTCTTACTAGATGGCAGAATGGACCAGTTCAGCTTGTCTCCCATGACCATTTCCCTTGGTCACTATAAAAAATCCAAGCCCCTTGGGTCAACAGCCAAGCACAGTATCACTCACAGCATATAACCAGAGAACAAGGATAAAGAGACAGATCCATTAGCATTGTGCATCTAGTAGCAAATTTCTGATCATTCTCTTATTCATTCATGGTACCCACTCAGTGAAAGGCTGCTGGAGCTTGTGGAAGAACAAAATCCAAATAAAATGTTTCTCGTTCATACATCAGTACTTGGCGCAATTAATTATACCCAGCTTGGAATCGTTCTCTTACCTTCAGAAATACCCTTCTCCTTCTGGCTCTATGTGCCTCATTTTTCTCATTTGTAAAATGTGGGGAAATAGTATGTACCTCATAGGTATGATGTGAAGATTACAAGAAATAAATCTCAAGAAGTTGGCACTGTTGCTGGCACATAGCAATATTTAAAAAACAAAGGTTGAAATACCAGTGGTGATGACAATAGCAACAGAGATAAAAGTAATTGTTCTAGTGGTGAAATAGATGATCATTATTATTCTCCCCCATGTCTACTGCTAATTTTCCTGAGTCCTCTTTTCTGGAAGTAGTAAGGAGGCAAGTAGCCTACTGCTTAATAACATCACAGAAGAGACTGGCAAGAGAGATACCAACAGGGAAGCCGTCCCTTGAGAAAACAGAAGCCATCAGAAAGGAGCTTCTTCATTTCTCAGTAACAAATCCACAGCACACCTCCTTTGGTACCCACCTTCTATCGAAAATCAGACCCTCTATGGGAGCTCTAGATGTTATCCCTTCTCATCTGTTCGAGGGCTTTTCCTCTATACATATTCCCTTTTGCCTCTCTTCTGTAACATCACTCTTCCTCTCTACTGAATCATTTCCATCAGTGTACATTATACAGCAACACCTATTAGGTAAAAGAAACCCTCTCTTGACCTCACGTTCTCCTCCAGCTACAGTTTCATTTCTCTCTTCCATTCCCCAACATTATTTACTTGATACCTCAACTCCCTCATCTTTCATTCATTCTTCAATCCATTCCATCTAGGTTTCTATCACCATGATGCTAGAATATATATGGTCAAAGTCACCAATAACCTCCAAGTTCAGAACCAATGGATATATTTTGTCCTCGTCCTCCACAGCCCCTTTTAACACAGTCAGCAACTCTCTCTTTTATACATATTCTCCTCCCTCCGTTTCCACAGGCAGCTCAAGCTTAAGGTGAAAAAAACTGAATTGAACAAGTTTGGGAGGAAAACTTAATACTTTTTTTTTTTTTCTCAACGATCCTCTCTTTTGGTAAATGAGTCCAAAATAGACCTGGATTCTCAAGTCAGAAACAGAATCTCTTTTATTTTAATTGTCTTCTCTCGCTCTCCATTTATTTTTCTATTTCTTGCTTATCACTCATACCCAACCCACTATTAATCCATCAGTGAAAGTAGAATCTCTTCCAAATGAATACTGAATCTATTAATTTTTTTAACCTTCACTGCCACTATCCTCACGAACCCTCACTGGAATACTGCAATACTTTTTAACTGCTCTCCCACTTCTTAACCATACTCTTTCCACCCACTGTCTACTTCAACTCAATCTAGGCATGACGGGGTCTTCCCTTTGCTTGATATCATTTAAAAGCCACCCATTACCCAGAACACAAGTTCAAGCTCCTTAAAATGGCATATATGGGTATTCATAACCTCTCACCTTGACTATCTCTCCACTTTCCTCACCTGACACCTTCCATTCCCTACTTTATGTTCAGACAACATGGTTTGCTTAGTGTTCTTGAGATACTCTCCAACTTCTTCCTCATTAAATCAAACTTAGCTCCTCTCCCAAGAAATCCTATGAGATCCTCTTCAAAAGGAGAATTCATCATTACTTTGTCTCTGATACCATTGTATCTTGTGTACATTTCTTTTATTAATCATTTCTTTCTATACTTGTGTCCTTTAACATAGTGGTTCTCCAACTTGGCTGCACGTTGGAATCACTTGGAAAGTTTAAAAACAAACAAACAAATAAAAACAAATTCCTGGGTCCCTTATTCAGAAATTCTGATTTATGCCCAGGAGTATGGCCTGGGCACCAGAAATTATTTTTAAACCTCCCAATGATTCTAATGTGCAGTCAAGTTGGAGACTCACTCCTCGAAGCTCAGGATGTTCTATTTTTATTTTTAATACTTGTATCTCAGATGTTCTACATTCTGTCTGGCATATAGTTGGAATTCAATTCATGTTGTTAAAAAAATGCACTTACCAATGGATGAAAAGTTTAGGATAGAATATGATATATAATTCCCAAATGAAACAGGTAAATCTAAGTTAAAGAAGGCAAATTTTCAGCAAGATTTGGAAAATGGTAAATGTCTGGGATAGACTTGAAACAGCCCAGTAGTGTTAAAATCTGAAAAGGACAAATAAAAGTAAATGTCATGAGTAAATAGGGATGTTCACGGTTGAGAACGGAGAATCCTGAGACCAGCTGAAAAATGAATAGAAGGGAATGGAGAGCAAGAATTTGACGTGAGGGGGCTTCCCTGGTGGCGCAGTGGTTGAGAGTCCGCCTGCTGATGCAGGGGACACGGGTTCGTGCCCCGGTCCAGGAAGATCTCACATGCCGCGGAGCGGCTAGGCCCGTGAGCCATGGCTGCTGAGCCTGTGCGTCTGGAGCCTGTGCTCCGCAACAGGAGAGGCCACGACGGTGAGAGGCCATGACAGTGAGAGGCCTGCGTACCGCAAAAATAAAAAAAAAATTGATGTGAGACTTGAAAAGAATGGGAATATTAACAAGTGGTCGAGATAGGTATCCATAATAATTTTATTAGAGAAGGTGGTACTGAATTGACATGAAGATTTAGGAAAAAGACACATTCAAATCGCACAGCCCACTTTTCTAACTTCCGACAGTTAGTGGGGATTTGCATTCAAGTGAACAGAATATTTTTTTTTTTACCAACTATGACCTGCGGTAATGATAATAATCACAGCTGAAGAAGGTGGGATTGTGTGTTGGTAAAAAATATATATATATATATGAACTTTGGAAAGCCATTACATGATTTTGTCAGTTAACAGCTGTGTGACTTTTGGCAAGTCACTTAACCTCTGCAACTCAGTTTCCACATAGGTAAAATGGGGATATTACTTATGCCTTTCTCATAAAATAATTGTGACAGATGTGTTCATTTATGTGAAGTACTTAGAAGAGTCCAGCACAGAATAAGTAACAATAAATGTTAGTTCTGTCATTATAGATGTAGGGGATTGTCCACTATTTGGACCAAGCCGAGGCTTCCATATGAAAGTGTCAAAAAGAAAAAGTGATATTGTATTCATTTAAGTTACAAGTATAAAAACTGATTTCCATTTCAAAACTAAATCCATAGCTATGTATAAAGATGTATTTGATCTCTCAGACAAACACACACACACACACACACACACACACACACACACACACACGCCACCTTACAATTGTAGTAAAATTACCAAATTAGTGAACATTTAAAATGATTCTCTTTAAACCCTTATTATCAAATTTATGTATAATCTCTACATATGCTAACCAACTGTTGCCTAGGAGAGGTCATTAAGGCTTCACTGATTAGATAAGAATAATTGCAATTAGCCTAGAAATTGTAGGCATGAAAATGGGCCCATCTAAATTTCTTGAGTGTTCTTTAAACTACTGTTCTCTTAGATAGTCTAAACACTCATATAACCCTATTGTTATGGCTAATTAATTTGATTAGAAAATTTTAAACTTCTCAAGATTTTTATATCAGACCTTCTGTGTTCAAATGATCACAAATTATTCCTGAAATAATTATAGTCAGGTTTAAGCTTTTCCAAAAGCCTCCACATTCCACTAAGTACATCAGATTATCAGAGACAACATATATATTTATTGTTACCAGAGTCTCTATTATTAACTCTTACTCCTTTTCTGTATCTCTGCAAATTTGCTTCAAGCCTGCCAAATGTCTATTCCTCTGTGATGCTCATGAGGGTCTTTCTTCTTTGAAGCCACAGAAGCACTCATAGTCTGAATCATATAGCTCAGTTTACAGAAAGAAATAATGGATCCAGATCTAGTCCTGGAGTCAGACCTTTGGTGAAATCCCTTTTGGTCATATACTATCTGTTTGATGCTATACAAGCTAATGAAATTCTCTCAGAATCAGTGACCCCCATCTTAAAATGGAAATAATAAGAGTTCCTCTCCAGAAGGTTTTTGTGAGAGTCACCTGAGATCACGCATGGCATGGACCACAGTCTCAGTATATGATAACCATTATTAGCGCTTATCATGTACTTGTTGATTTTCTATAGAATAAACTTTGTTTGTTTGGATACATTGTAAGCTCTTAGAGGGAAGAACAAGTTTCTTCTGATTTGGGGTCTTCTTTCATTTCCATAGTTCCTAGCCTGAAGCACATGGTTGACAAATATTTCTTGACTCTGCTCCAGTTTATTTCCTGTAGGTAATGCACTTTCTCGACATAATAAACGTTGCATATTTTACGTAGGATATGCAGGAAATGTGTGTACATGTATGTGGTAACGTTATATCTATATCAATCGAATGTATATTCAGTAACATATCTATAAATTACAGTTATGTATTAAATATTTGTGTATAAGCCATATACATAGATACACTTACATATCAGATTTTGTAAACAGATACACAGATGAAATATACAAAGAGATGCTTTAACTTAGTTAAGTGTTGTTAAGGTCTAAGCTTTAGAGTACCTATTTTATGATTATGTAAGAATGATTTGTAATTAGAATACACACACATAACAGACATATGTATATGTAGAGTAATGCTTTTAATGCTTCTGAGTTAAAATAAATGGATAATCTCCGTTTATCTTTTGAGACTACCCTATCTATAAATTGTCCCTATTTTTTGCCCAGCAACATAGTGAGCCAACACACATCATCACCACTGAAGAGAGAAAGGAGAAGGACCCAGTGGTTTGCCGTGGTCAGCTTAAACCAACTCACAAGCAGAATCATAAAATTTCCAGAACTTTGCAAGCCAGTTGGTAAACAGAACCATTAGTAAAAATTAAATTATATAAGCTGACAATTACATAAATTATATTAAAAGCAAAGCTGATATATCCTCAAACCTCAACACTTCCTAATTATCATTTTTTTCTACATTTTGCTATTATCTGTATTCATGACATGATTTATGTCTATTGTATCCATGTGGTGTGGTGCCCATACTATATAACAGCATGCTATTGTGCACGTCTTCCCGTTTCTGCATTCCATGATGTCTTGTCACTAGCTGGTTAAGAGAGTATTTATACCATAGAAATTGGCCAATGCTTAAGTCAATGCCTTTTCTTTTCCTGGAGAGTCAGCCAGTTGTTAAACATTTGCTATCACACCCCTAGAAGAGCCTTCTCTCCCGTGTGTCGCGTATTCTTGGAAACCTGAGGACCAGTAGCTAAATACAGTAGTTGTGAAAGAAAAGTAGCCTTGGTGTACAGATATATATGAAAAAAATAACCTACATAAACCTATTTAAATTACATCCAATACAGAAAGTATAGAGAGTAGAAGGGGAGAAGATTTTTCTGGAAACTGTCACACAATACACACACATGCTTTTGAATAATGAATTTAATTTCCAAGCTTCACAGGAAGCTCTTTTCTGCCTCACCTCTCCCATAACCTTCTCCTGCTGCCTTTCTCTCACCCCTCTACCTGAGCTTCTTACAGAGCTGCAGTGCTACCCTGTATCCTCCCTCTCTGTTATTCCACTAAGCTGTCTCCACCCACATAATTAAGGCAATTCCCTCCTTCTGCCCCGTTGCTTTAATCACCCCTTCTGCAGTCCAGTGTAGAGACCTTCAGCCTACATGATCTGGGTAGCAATTTCAGGGGGCCTTCCCACACTGTCCCTAAGCCCGGCCGCCTCTCTCTTCCTTCGTGTTCGTGGCCATGTCTGCTGCTTACAAACCATTCTCCAACCTCTTAGCTGTTCTCCACCGCTAAGGTGTTTATCATTTTTGGTCAGAAAAAAATAAAATTTCTTTCCACCTATGTTTTTCTGTAATTGTTTAATCCAGTCCTTTTACAGGCTCCCGGGAGACTGAATCAATCTCATCAAAAATCATTCAAGGAACCGTTGTAGAAGTTGTGGGTGTTAGCACACGCTAATGCAATCCCAGCTCTTCAATATCCCTAAAAACGGAGAGCAAGGGTGCTCTGTGAAGTCCACAAAGAAAGAACCAGAAACTGTAAATGAAAAAGCAAAGAATATGACTTCAAGTCCAAGTAAGAACAGACATCCCACTCTGAGCTAACCATCAGTGTAGGCTAATACCAAGGTAGTGAACTCTAAGACCCGGGATCACTTAGGAGCCACCACAAAATTATGCCAGCCTGGAGTAGGAGGTGGGATTAAAGGTTCTGTAAAGTCCTTTCCACTCTAAAATCTTCTTGTTCCATGAATCTCTTGAGTTGTAGCCTGAAACACCAGCCATGGGACCAATATTTTGTACGAGCATACATCTCTAGTTTCTCACACCCCATGCCTTGTATAATTTATCATGTAATTTTGTATCCTTGCTTGAAAACAAAGTGAGGTTTCTTCATTACCAGGTCCCCAGTGGATTTTGGTTGGTTCCTCTTTGAAGTAACCCTACATTACTTTGTCTCTTCGAATGGAACAAAGGGTAAATTGTCCCCAGTGATATAGTTAAGTATTTCTCAAAGCAGGAAAAAAAGACAAAGTAAAATAAACCGTAAAACAGCCTTAATCAAACATTTCAGAGACAAAGGATAAAACAGAGGAGGAAGGATGGAGACTTGAACATGCAGAGGTAATAGCAGTTCTTACAACGCCTTTCATCCCGGGCTCTTAAACATCATGCGAAGCAATATTATTGCCCTCGTTTTTCATCTTATTATCTAGCATTTATATTCACAGGAAGTTTAGGGTTCATTTTTATTGGCAATCCCTCATAATCTCGTGGTGGGAAAGGAATAGACAGGGACTTCCTCTGGTTCTAATGAGATGAATGGGCCCAGACAAATTAAAGTCTTTGATCCAGTTTCTGTCAGTGGACTAGGGGCCACAGTGAGATTCTAGCACTTGAACTGTCTGCATTTTGAGCAGGGGACATTTAAGCCATACTCATGGGAGGAAGCATTGTGTTATGAAAAGAGCACTGCTTCTGGTATCTATTGCCTTGATTGACCTTAAGAACTTTTTTTCTCAGTGAACCTTGGTTGTGTCTTAAGTAATATATGGGAGAAATAAAACCTACATCACTAAATTGAGTCATTTTGAAAATACGTTAAGGTAAGACATTTGAAATAAGAGTTGGTATTCTGTAAAATTTAGTTCCCTGTTCCATCTCTTTTGATGTGTGCTTAGGGTGTGATTGTAATTCTACCAGCGTGTAGATTGAACCCCAGGCAGTATGGTAAGTGGTAAGTTCTTGGGAAGCAGAGATGCATACAGCCTGCTCCCTGCCTTTGAAGACCTGACTCCAGAGCTCCCAGACAGAGTACATCAAAGATGGGTGCAAATCTTTGCTAGTCATCCCATTGTGAGGTGGAGTCTGATAGATTTAATGATTTGTTTGACCAACTGAGAATGGAGGAAGTAACATTTCACCAGGTCCAGGACTAGCCATTAAGAGGACTGGCACCTTCCACCTTGTCCCTTAGAATCCTGACCTTAGAGACATCATGTGTGTACACCCCAACTGACAGTCCCAGCTGAGCCCACACTTACCACTGATGTAGGAGTAAAGCCATCTTGGATCTTTCATAACAACCCATCTGCCAACCAACTACAACCAAGTAACCTTTGTTGATCTCACATGGAACAGAAATCTCAACCAACAAAGCCCTGATCAGATTCCTGGCTCACAAAAATATATGACATAATAAAAGGGTTGATGGTTTAAGACATTCTGTTTTGAATAGTTTGTAACACAGCAATGGATAACTGGAACACCAGTTAAATTCCTACTGCCAAAATGGGAACCACAAGAATGGAAAATTGAAATTCCAATATTAGCCACTATCTACATTTTCCAACCTAATTTCTCTGAATACTTTGCATGCTTTATGCTTCTCCAGAGAAGGGTCTTCTATCTGGAAGGTCCATCTGCATATCTTCCTTTCCCTATGGAAAACTCATTTCTTCACTGAGTATTTTTTGATGACCTCTATCAGTCAGGAAGAGAAATGTTGTCTATTCTAACAAACAGCACACATATCTCAGTGACATAGCACAACAAAGGCTTTTTCTCTCTCATGTCACAAACTGATGCGGACCTGATTTTTCCCTGGAGTGCCTCCCCTTGAAGAGGCATAACAGGTCACCAAGCCCTTACAGAACCCTTATGTGTCCACTGTCCCTTAGGGCCTTCTTGATATTTCCCACTGGATCCTCTACATCAGGCTAGAAAAAATAAAATAATACATGAGCCAAGAATCTCATGGGAAATGGTAGCGGCCATAATTGAGAGTGACATATATGTTTCCCCCCTATGCCATTATTTAGAATTAGTCTTGACCTGAATGCAGTGGAGACTAGAAATTATAGTCTTCCCATGGGCCCAGAAAAATGAAAGGCACTGTTAAGTATCCACACAGTCTCTGCTACTCCACTCTTGCCAGAGGCAATCCATTCTTCATCCTGCAGGCAGTGCTGAATTAGAGAGAGTGTGAGTGTTCAAATCAGTCTGTACTAGATTTGTGTCGAGCCACTTTTCTAGCTGTGTGACCTGCACAGATTACTTAACTTCTCTGAGCTTCAGTTTCAGTTGTAATAAAGATAGCAATATCCATGCCATATATTGAGTAACACAAGTAAAATATAGGTCTCATAAAAAGTACTCAAAAATACATTTCACTCTTTCTTTCAACATGCCTCCTAAAACACTCCCTGTACCAAAGATGGACAATCTCTCCTTCTGTATGCTTGGCAGACATTGTTAATCAGTTATGACATTTTACTTTCTACCCATCTGTTATTGGACTCAGAATTCTTCCTAGTATGACTTTCCAGGCAGCCAAAACCAATATATTAAGAGTTAGCTTTTAAAACGCAACCTTATTTGTGATCTTTCATCTAACACATTCACTTGACAGAAAATCTTGCTCTTTGGTTTCCATTATGGTTATGTTTCTTTATAGGCATGTTTCCTTCTCCAATGAACTGTTAACTCTTTGAGGATAGAGATCCTGCCTTTATTATCTTTCCATCCTGTATGGTGCCCAACACAGTGCTTGGCACTTAACAGAATAACTGTCTCTGAATTGAATAGATAGTACAGGAAATAATAGTGTTGATGGTTGAAGGCTTTGCATGCACAATTTTATTTTATATGAAATAAAACCTTAGGAAGGAAGAACTCTTATTATGCTGACTTTGATGATGAAAAACACCTGGCCTTATAAAGGTTAAGTAACATTGCCGTAGTTATTTGGCTAACAAATGAGAGAACCTGGATTGAAACCCAGAACTCGCTGACCCCAAAGCTCATGACCCTGACCACAGGGATGTATCATCATCAAGTCTAACCACATGTTTGCCTACTTCTTTCAAGCTCACTCTTGGTTACGGAGAGAGAAGAACTGATTCAGGGGACCAGAAAGGAAATGAGGAACACGGTGGAAATAGACCACTAAAGGAAAATGAGTGAGGGTGAGGTTCACAGATCATTCTGAACAAAGGGAAAGGGAAGTTTGCCTGGAACAAAGATAGACGAGCAGAGGAGGCTATGAAAGATAGGGATTTTGATTAAAGTGTCGGGCCTGCACAAGTTGCCTTTAGACTAATATTCATTCCTTTAAAAAAAAAAGAAGAAAAACATTACAAATAAAGGTTTATTAACAAACTCAAACGTGCGTACCCTGTTAGGAAAAGGCTTTCTGCCACTGTGATTTCTTTACGTAATATTTTTTCTTTGTCCTTGCAAAACAAAGACAAGAAACCAAAGTTATTTTTTTTTTTGAGGGCTGAGTATCAGACATAGAGCTCGATGCTTGTTGTGTTCATTTATTTAATTTTCAATAGAGTCCTGAAGGGTTGCTGGTTTTATCCCCAAGTGATAAAACTGAGGCTTAAAGAAAGGGTTCACTCATGCAGTACCCACAGCTGGTAAGTGAGAGATCCATGTTCTATCTGAGACTAAACGCTGTTTGTTTTTTCCGTACATGACAGTTTTCTCTAATATTTATATCAATAGCCATCATATAATTATACGTTACTTGTTCACTCACTTATTTTGTATTCAGAGAGAGAGGAATTCATCCAGAATGCTCTCTGCCTATAGAACAATTCTTGGCATACGGTAGGTACTTGATGTTAAACTGAGTGAGTATAACATCTGGACATAAATGGCTAAATGTTTTGTATGCACAGAGGAAGGGATACCTGCAAAATACCACCTGCTGTTGGACCTGAATATCTTGGGAGGTGCAAAGGTAGTAGTCAGTGGAGTGAAATTTCTTGGAGTTGATGTTTCTAAGTGTCCCTATATGTGCACACTATTCTTTAGTAGTTGGTCTGTAGTAAGTTCTTGATATTTCCACACATTATTTTAGGACTTTTTGTGTCCTATGCCTCTGCACTGTTCAGAAATGGAAGGGCAGTGCAATAGGAAATAATTAAAGGACTGGAAAATGGAACTTGGGATGGGAGATTAAAGGAATTCAGCCTGGAGAAGAGAAAGATGAGGGGCTGGCTCCACAGTCTTCAAGTACCTAAGAAGACTGTATAAGAAGGAAGGTGACCAAGTTCACATCAGAAAAGAAAAACTGGGCTTAGATTATAGCTTCGAGGACTTAGAGGGGAATTAACGAACACCTGCCTGGCTACAGGTCCTGAGGCACAAAAGCAAACTATATGGAGGAGGCTGTCTTTTTTCCCTCCTAGACAGTCATTAAGTGAACAGCTGTTCTTATGCCTGGTGTTGGGGGTACTGGTATTTTGTAACTACTTCATGAATTACTTGTACCTCTATTCTGTGCCAGTCATTGTGACACACTACGATAGGCATTTTTCTTGCTATTCACTCAGAAAAGAAGGGTTATCTCCTTTTTTACAAATGAAGAAGCTGAGACTTAGACGTAGAAAGTAATTTTCCTAAGTCAGACCTGCCAATAAGTGACAAGGTCGGGATTGAAAACCGGGTCTGTCTGGCTTCAAGTAACAATGACAGAAATGACAACAATGATAACAGTTAACATTCATAGATGACTTCCTATGTGGCAGGTACATCATGTTAAGGGCCTTTGTGCATTATGTCATTTTTAACTTTTCTACAACCTTATGTAGAAAGGTTTTAACTTCACAGTTTTCAAGTGAGGAAGTACTGCAGAGTGGCAATGTGACCTGCCCAAGGTAATACACAGAGTAAATGAAAAGCCTGGATTCAGACTCAGATCTGTCTTGTTCTCAAGACCTTGCTCTTCTTTCTACAACATGACACAGCCCACCAGCTTATATATGAATACAGTTAAGAGTCTCCAATGAATACTAATCAGTACCTGATATATAATAGAGTGATAATGTCATATAGGATGGAGAGAACACTGCTTTCTGGAATACACCAGACAGAGCATAATGGAAGAAGTGACATTATAATGGAGCATTTAGGTTGGGTGGGATTTCCTCTCAGACACAGGGAAGAAAGAAAGGAGAAAGATTAAGGAAGAGGTACCAACTGCAAAATTAACAATACTGAAGGGCTCCCCTGGTGGCGCAATGATTAAGGATCCGCCTGCCAATGCAGGGGACACGGGTTCGAGCCCTGGCCCGGGAAGATCCCACATGCCGCGGAACAACTAAGCCCATGAGCCACAAATACTGAGCCTGAGCTCTAGAGCCCAGAAGCTACAACTACTGAGCCCATGTGCCACAACTACCAAAGCCTGCGTGCCTACTGACCGTGCACCGCAATGAAGAATAGCCCCTGCTCACTGCAGCTAGAGAAATCCTGCGCACAGCAATGAAGACCCAACAGAGTCGAAAATAAATAAATAAATAAATAAATAAATAAATAAATAAATAAATAAATGTATGGAAAAAACCAATAGTGAACTTCAAGGAGCTAAGAGGGTGATAGAACATAAACTGTGTTGAGTTGGAGCATGTCAGGTAATATGGGGGACAAAGCGCAGAGAACTTCACAGTGACTAGTATGGGTGAGACAGTGGTACATACGTTTCCCTTTTCTCTTAGGCATGAAGAAAAACCACATTTCCCAGCCTTCTTTGTGTCTGGATAGGATAACATGACAGAGTTCTGGCCAGTGGAATGTGGAAAGAAGTGATACGTGCCCCTTCTAGATCCATTCACGAGATGGCTCGGGTGCTTTTCTAGCTATGGTCTTTCTCTCACTGGCTAGAAGGGAAGGTCTCTGAGATAGCACAGCCACTGGATAAAAGGAACCTGATTCCCTGAGCTCACAGACTGTTGAGATTCCTGCGAGAGCCCACCAAACAAGAACTTTCTTGCGTGAGAAATCAACCATTGAGCGATAGCGTTGGTAACGAAGGAGGCACATCTAGCTTGAGAGCTTATGTTTTAAATTGGCATTTTCAAAAGTGCATTTGCCATAACACTCATCATAGAAATGCTTCACCCTAAATGATCTTTTTTATTGTTGTTAAATATGTCTGAATATTCTATATATTATCAATACATCTCTTAGACACTCTAACTCGCCAACATCTCTCTAAGGAAGGGGGAGTTGCTAATCTGATTCAGAGTTCAAAACCTTGATTGACCCATGCTCACTTGTAGGAAGGGTCACTCTGTATTCACATAATGGTCTTATCCAGTAGAGTTCTTGCTTTCTACATTACAGCTCTAGAGGAGCTTGGCTTTTAGGTCAAGTGGCCAAGCGCTCTAGTTCTCTCTCTTTCTCTCATACTAGGTAAGAATTACAAGAATTTCTGACAATTTCAATTCCACAATTCGTATTTTGAAGGAAGGGGAACAGGTAGGAGTAGGAATTACTTCCTAGGTGAGGTCCAAAGAGGTAAATGACTTCTCTAAAGGCATTGGGTAAGCTAAGCTGCTGAATTCCATCATCCCAACACTTGTCCCCTAAAGTTTCATCTGAGGCAACCACTTAACTTTGTACATGGTCACGGTGACACAACATCCCCCTCAAGGACTCAGCAAGCTGTCAATTTCCTCTTTTTATCGATACTCATTTCCCCAAGATTACAGTAAGAATCAAATATGAAACAATTTTATTGTCTTTATCATTAACATTTTCAGATATTCAACTCACTATGTTTTGCCTGCTTTCAAATAAAGCAGTTTTCCTCCTGAGTTTATGTCCAATGATAATTAAAGCTAATTGGAGGAGTCATAGCTTACACATCTGTCCTCTTTGTTACACTTTTACATGAGGCAATATAACATTGTCAGTTTCATTCTTTTTAAATATAAATGATTATGAGATACATTAAGCCCAATTATGGAAAAGATTCATGTATTAGCAGAAGCTGGGCTACATAATGATAATAGCTTATGTTTGCAAATCATTTTTTGCATACATTGTCTGCTCTGAACCTCAGATTAACCTGTGAAAGAGAAAGGGCAGGGAATCATCCTATATCTGCAGATGAAAAGGTCAATATATGGGGAGATACAATGATTTTCCCAAGGTCACAAAGCCAGTAAGAGGCTGAGAAAAACCTACACTCAGGCTTCTTAGATTCATGCTCTTCCTTCACCATCATAGCTGAGTCCAGCCTTTGGTGTATAATCTGATGGTAGATTCTCTGGCTCCAGCTCTACTACCTCTGTGACCTTGGGGAAGTCACTTTACCTCTCTGAACCTCTATTCACTCAACTTTAAAATCAGAAAAAAAGAATACTCACTTCCATTGTTTCCAGCATTAAATGAGACATCATATGGCCAAATGTTTGGCCTATAGAATGTTCTCAGCACATATTAGTTCTCTTGAAATGTTGTCTTTGGAAGAATTCTGATTTTACTTTTAAGGGGAAATGAGCCTCATCCTGGTTGGCTCGAGAAAGACAGAGGTATTATGTTGCTTAAAATCTTTATCATGAATGGATAAAGAAGACATGGTACATGTATACAATAGAATACTACTCAGCCATAAAAAAAGAATGAAATCATGCCATTTGCAGCAACGTGAATGGACCTAGAGATGATCATAGTAAGTGAAGTAAATCAGAAAGAGAAAGACAAATACCATATGATGTCGCTCATATGTGGAATCTAAAATATGTCACAAATGAACTTATCTACAAAACAGAAATAGATTCACAGACATATAGAACAGACTTGCAGTTGCCAAGGGGGAGGTGGGGTGGAGGAGGGATGGATTGGGAGTTTGGGATTAGCAGATGCAAACTCTTATATACAAAATGGATAAACAACAAGGTCCTACTGTATAGCACAGGGAACTATAGTCAATATCCTGTGATTAAACCATAATGGAAAAGAATATGAAAAAGAATGTCTATATGTGTATAATGGAACCACTTTGCTGTATAGCAGAAATTAACACATTGTAAATCAACTATACTTCAATAAAATAAAAATTTTAAAAATATCTCCATTGCCAGGTACTGAGCATGCATATATAGAGAGTACTTAGCACATAGTATTTTTGAAGACTGAATGGGAGAAATGGTGGTAGTATCTTCTTCAATGCCTGCTTAGTCTTATTCATATTATGATGTGTTGTTCAAAGAGCTATGTGGGTAAAAATAAAAAGGCCTCAAACAAGGTCCTTGACCTCAAAGCACTCCCAGGGAGCTTGTGATGAATTGCAGGTACGATTATATCGGCACTCAAAGGCATATGCCAAAGGGGTGGCCCAACAGGAACCCAGAGCATGACGATTCAGCCATCTCTGTTCTTGGAAGCACCTGCAGAATCACCTTTTTAAAAAAAAAAATAATAATAAATTTATTTATTTATTTTTGGCTGCGTTGGGTCTTTGTTGCTGCATGCGGGCTTTCTCTAGTTGCGGTGAGCAGGGGCTACTCTTTGTTGTGGTGCGCGGGCTTCTCATTGCGGTGGCTTTTCTTGTTGCGGAGCACAGGCTCTAGGTGCGTGGGTTTCAGTAGTTGCAGCATGCTGGCTCAGTAGTTGTGGCACGCAGGCTCAGTAGCTGTGGCACACTGGCTTAGTTGCTCTGCTGCATGTGGGATCTTCTCAGACCAGGGCTTGAACCCATGTCCTCTACACTGGCAGGCAGATTCTTAACCACTGCGCCACCAGGGAAGTACCCAGAATCAACATTTTAAGAGGCCTCATCTGTCAAGATCCCTGGCCTGTCCCTCTGGAAGCTGTCTCTCTTGAAACTTATTCCAAAGGCAAGTCCAAGGACCTCAGCATTCCAGTCTTTGATGAATAAGCCCCTCTCTCTGATAGCCTCAGCGACAGATAAATCTGTCCACCCAAGGACGTTTCCCAAGCAGGACGGGCTGTTTAAACTCCTTACCAGATTGCAGCTGGCACCCGCCACGTTGATTTTTCCCTCTCCTTATAATCATAATGGGATCTCAGCAATAAAGATGGATTTGTTAATTTCCATCCCCTTCTCACTTTCTCTTTTAATCACTGTCGAGCATAAATTAATTTCAGCTTAAAGAGCTCTCAACAAGATTCCGTCATTGTCTAGGGCAGTAAAGGTCAAAAAACAGGAGCCTCTGAAAATACTCATCAGCTGTTTGCCAGGAATAAACTTTAGTTATTGACACTTAATTATTTCTCTTTGTCCATGGCAAGCTGGAGTCAGCAAGAGAGATAGAAAAGGAACCAGAGAGGGAACAGGGAAGGAGGGAGGGAGGGAGAGATCAAGAGAAAGATGCTATCCAGTTTGATCACCCACCTGCTGGTTTGTTGAGTGTTACATTTTCTCCTGAATCTTTGATGAAGCAGACTAAAGTTTCAATGTCAGGCTTGAAATTGTTTGTTTGTTTCCGTACAGTAAAATAAAGAGTCAAGTGTTAGGTCACTAGATCTGTTTAAATCCCAGTTCTGCTAGATATCAGCTGGGCTGGGATGCCTGGGGAAAAATACTTAAGTTCTGGAATTTTACCTGTTAAAAATGCAATAATTGTACCCGTCTTTCAGAATCATCTTGTGGAATGGATGAAAGAAAGGATGTAAAATGCTAATTACTGAGCCTGGAATGTCATAAATATCCCACAAAGTATAGTTACAATTAGAAGTATTTCCTCTATAGGTCTGTCACTTGAGAGTCTACTGTGAGCCAGGGACTGTGATACAGGCAGAAACATGTGGAAGCACATAGGATCATTAAGTAATGCTTCTTTTATTCCCCACCATGAGTGGAGGAGGGTCAGGAAAGTAGTGTAGAAAAGTCTTCCAAGTGACCTGTAAATATAGACAATCTTCCATGTTCTTTAGTGGGTTACTGGTGTGAAGTTCGGAGTTTCTCAGATCAGGCTTAATCCCCATTTCTGCCACATACTAATTATGTGGGATCTTGACGAGTTAATTATATGTGTGAACCTTAATTTTCTCAACTCTATAATAGGAAAAATACCTCCTACATTTCATTGTTGATGAGGATGATAAATGACATGATATATGTAATCAATGAACTTGACATATTTAGAAATACTGATAGCACATATATTTTATAATCTATGTTGTTAAAGAATAAAATGATAAGAAAATTATTAATAGTAATATTTAATACACATATTGTGTTCCTTGTGTTGGAGACATCTCTAAGAATTTACATATAATAACTTATTAAAATGTTACTAAAACCCTACAATAAGGGTATCACTACTGTATTCATTTACAAATGAGTAAATAGAGGAGGTCAGAGGGATTATTTAACTCGCTCAACACGATACATACAGTAAGTAGTGGAGCCAGGATTGAAAACAATGCATTCTGGATCCAGGGTCTGATCTCTTAATCATTTTGCTACACTGCTTTGATGGGGCAGAGGAAGGAGATGGTATGCTACTTACTAGATACTAATAAATGGTGTGTAATCCCCATATATAAACACTGGTATCCAGTTCATGGCCAAGAATACGGAGTGTAATTATAATTTAAAAAGCATGGATTGGGAACTTCTGGGACCTGGCCATACAGCAATGTAAAACTCTATGCAGGCCTCTAACAACTGCAGGGGAGGAACTGCATGATTTAATCCTCATGACAACCCCGGGAGGTGGGTATTAATGATACCTGCATTTTGCCTATAAGTAAACTGCTGCTTAGAGGATTGAGTCACTTGTATAAGAATATACACAGGAAGTGTTGAAGCTAGTTTTGGGACTCAGGTCTGTCTAGAGCAGGGTCTGGGGATTTTAAAGGCCTGGCTATATAGCATCTTGCTTAATTGTAGCATTTATTCACACAAAAGCCATGGAGAGGGAGGATATTCCAAATAGTTGTTCTTAAGCCTTTAAAAATAAATTTTGTGTTTCTAATGCTTTGTCTCCTTTTTCTCCTCAACCTTGGCACCATTCCACCCCCTGCATACACCTACTATCTGGAGATTCCAGAGTAAGCATTTTCAAACTATTTCTAGATATGCTTCCAACTCAAAAGTGTTGGGCACATGCATAATTTCTCTCAAGAACCTGTAAATAAGGATGTGTGGGATGGAATCTATTTCTCTGGAGCTGGTGGGGCTGGGGAGATTTATGGAAAGTGGAGATGAGAGCTTCAAAAAGGGAAATTTAAATAGTATATGGTGGTTTGGGGGTCATTTGTTTTGGACCTATCTAGACTTGGCTGGTTTTATTGAACCAGAGTCCACTGGAGAGTCCATTAAGGTTTTTAATGAATAATATACAGCATTTACATTTGGCTCAGACCAGTAAGTTCAGAATTCTAAGCCAGCTTCTAAGGTGTGTTTGGGGGATGGCCATATTCTACATTTCTGTATATGGTAAGGGCTGGTAACAATTTTTAGAATTTAAAACCTGTGTTCACATGCATTATCTTAGTTCATTCTCACAACCTTGCTGGTTGCTTATCATCATCTCCACTTTGCCAATAAAGAATAAGAAAATTGAGGGACTTCCCTGGCAGTCCAGTGCTTAAGACACAGTGCTTCTACTGCAGGGGGCATGGGTTCGATCTTTGATCAGGGAACTAAGATCCTGCATGCCATGCGGTGTGGCCAAAAAAATAAACAAATAAAAAGAATGAGAAAATTGAGACCATTGGCTTTTTTTTTTTTTTTCAAAAATATACTCTGTCAAACATTAGACACTGTGCTAAGCCACTCCAGGGGCCACTGAAGAAAGAAAATAGGGGTGAGTGGCTGAAGTTTCCCACTTCAGTCTCAACCAGAGTCACCCTACTTTAAGCTTCAAGCACTATTTATTAAGTATCTACTATATGACAGGTGCTATGTGGAATGTTGAGGATAGAGTTTTGACCAAGATAGAATTGTGGGTCCTTTCCACAATTTCAAAAGTCTTTTTGAGTGGATATTAAAAAAATAGAGAAATATAGTGGAAGAAGTGACCAATCTGTGCAGAGTGTTTGCAGAGAGGTTGGAATATTCCTTCAGTTCTTTGAGAGACTGATGAGGGTGTGAGATGTGTAGGAGAACATTCTAGACAGGGAGACAAGGGTGAGCAGAGATACTAAGGCATATATGGGAAACAGTACAGAGGGGACAAGAATGTGGGTTGGTTAGGGATTTGGGACTTTACTAGGAAATGAAATGTTATTAACGCTTTCATGAAGTTATATGACTTACCTATGAGAATTCTTTTAAAAATATTTGAAAAACATCTGTGTGCAATGCAATGATAAATACCTTTTGGATCATTTATATAATCATCAAATAATCAAGCATCCCCACACTATTTCAATTCTTTTATTTTATCATCCTGTTTATGCCAAGTTGGTGGTGAATGATGATGTGACATGCTGTAGAAAACAGGAATTTTTGATATTTTAAAAAGAAAAACAGGCAAGGTAAAATTGAGTTATCCTATTGTGCAAGTCGACTCATAATGAGCCCAAAGGTTTAGTCAGAATGATGGTCACATTTTAAATATACATATAATCAAAACCTCTTTATATGCATCAGTATTTCATTAGAAGGAAGTTAAGTAGTAAAAGTGAAATAAGATTTTTTTCTTTAAGCATAATTAATTTCTTTTTAATTTTGTGGGAATTTTCTTATTTTGATTTGGTCCTTCTATATGATTGGATATTAAAGATAATATTATATATCGATCAAGATGGCAGAGTAGGAGGACATGGTACTCACCTTCCCCCATGAACACAGAAAATATTCACCTACATGTGTAACAATTCTCACTGCAAACCAAATGGAACCTGGTAGAAAGACTCCCGTACAACCAAGACTGTAAGAAAGATCCATATGGAACTGGGTAAGAACATAAGAGAAGCAATCAGGTCAGGACCTATGCCCCTGGGAAGAATCTCAGAGGGAAAGGAAGATTACATGGTTGGAGATCCGCCCTGGGGAGTGAGCGGTTCAGACCACATACTGGGTGTCCCAGTCCTGGTGTCCAACACTG
This sequence comes from Aethalodelphis obliquidens, assembly GCF_003676395.1. Classification (NCBI taxonomy): domain Eukaryota; kingdom Metazoa; phylum Chordata; class Mammalia; order Artiodactyla; family Delphinidae; genus Aethalodelphis; species Aethalodelphis obliquidens. The sequence goes on from NW_020837951.1 coordinate 15,324,784, forward strand.
GGAAGATGAGCCGCCTTGGCTTGTTGGAGTGCTACTGGGACTAAAAGGAGCACTGGGGGAAGCCTGGACTCTACTCACGAGGTGCACATGCTCTGGCTTGCTCCCATGGCGGGGAGGAGAGGGTGGATGGAGGACTGCTACAGTGGCTGCCCTGTTTCCTGTGACCAACTCAGCATGTGTCCCAGCCTGAGCAGAGCAAATGCTCCAGGCCCACTTACTTCATGTCACAGCTCTGCACAGGAGTGAAGGCTGCAGTGATCAGGGAGAGGATGTGAAGAAAAGGGAACCCTTGTACACTGTTGGTGGGAATGTAAATTGGTGTAGCCACTATGGATAACAGTATGGAGGTCTCTCAGAAAACTAAAAATAGAACTACCATATGATCCAGCAATTCCACTTCTGCCTCTATATTCAAAAAAACCCCTGAAGATACATGAAGCATTTTACAGTAACCAAGATATGGAAGCAACCCAAGTGTCCATCAAGAGATAAATGGACAAAGCAGATATGATAGATAGATAGATACACAGACAGAAAGACACACACACACACACACACACACACACACACACTGGAATATTACTTAGCCATAAAAAAGAATGAAATTCTGCCATTTTCAACAACATAGATGGACCTAGAGAGTATTATGCTTAGTAAAATAAGTCAGAGACAGACAAATACTGTATATTATCACTTATATGTGGAATCTAAAAAATAAAACAAACAAATGTATACAATGTAATGGAAACAGACTCACACATATAGAGAACAAACTAGTGGTTAGCCGTGGGGAAAAGGAAGAGGGGAGGGGCAAGATAGAGGTGTGGGATTAAGAGATACAAACTACTACGTATAAAATAGATAGGCAACAAAGATATAGTGTATAGCACATGGAAATATTGCCATTATTTTGTAATAACTCTAAATGCAGTAAATCTATAAAAGTATTGAATTCCTATGCTATATACCTGAAACTAATATAATAGGGCAAATCAACTATACATCGATAAAAAATAATACTAGAATTTAAAAGAAAAAAGCTAACAACAAAGACTCAAATGATGATCTATCATAGCAAAATCCAAAAAATAAAATCCGTATGATAAAGTAGAATTTACCACACAAACACTTCTTTCTACTGGTAAATCCTATGTTGGTAACAGATTTCAGAAGAAACAATAATCATGTTGACATTTTTTTCCTTTTGGTTTTACCATGTTGTTTGGGTTTCATATATAAATATGATTTGGTAGTAAATAGGTAAAAGCACTATTATTTTAAAAAGTATATGCCTAGATTTATGCTTGACTAGCATTATGATGAAAATAACTGAAGCATTCATGGGTGGTCCATAAAAATATTCTTTACTCTTTCAATGAGAAGTACATATTACTTTAATTTACATTTAATAAAGGAAACCACTGAACAATTTTTGGTGGAGAAGAGGGTAAAATAAAATCTGTGCTTAAAAATAAATATTTCAACCATCATTGGGATGACAGATTGAAGGAGAACTAAGGGGGACAGGGAGACCAGATAGAAGTAACTGTATTATCTGGGCCAGATAATACAGGGCCTGAATCAAGATAGGAGCAGTTGGAATGGAGAAGTAGACCAGATAATACAGGGCCTGAATCAAGATAGGAGCAGTTGGAATGGAGAAGTAGACCAGAGACACTAGAGACATTTTGGTGCAATAACAAACTCTTCTTACTGGTAATGATGATGATCATTTAGCAGCAGAGAGGTTGCACCCCTGTGCCAGATGTTTCTAGTAAAGTGCTATATTGTCAAGCTCTTTGCCTTGTAATAGTTTTCCTCAGTGGGTATTGGCTGATTTGATGTGATTACTTTGTGTGGAGTACAACCCAGTGAGGACTGGTAAATGATGAGCAGGTGACCAGCCAGAATTCTATTTCTCCTAATACTGGCAGGTCTGAGAACTACAGAGAGAGAGAGAGAGATCACCAAAGGGAGCGGTTGCTTCCTCTTCACAAATATGAGTGAGTCAATGGCAATTCCTGTTCATTAAAGTTCTATGGCGATAAAGAATGAAAATTTGTAGCTAATTAGCCAGTTTCTCTCTCTGCATAACTCAGTCAGGCATAAATAAAGGCTAATCTTGCTATGGATGCATGTGGTCGTCATTTACAGATGGAAAAATCTGCTCATCACCATTGAAGAGCACTTTTCACGTCATCTGCTTTGAAGCATTAACAGAAATATACAATTAGAAGGAAGGATGCTACTTCTCTATTCACTGCCCTGACTTTCTTTTTTTTTTTTTACGGTACGCGGGCCTCTCACTGTTGTGGCCTCTCCCGTTGCGGAGCACAGGCTCCGGACGTGCAGGCTCAGCGGTCATGGCTCACGGGCCCAGCCGCTCCGCGGCATGTGGGATCCTCCCGGACCAGGGCACGAACCCGTGTCCCCTGCATCGGCAGGTGGACTCTCAACTGCTGCACCACCAGGGAAGCCCTGCCCTGACTTTTGCCTCAGATAAAGCACAATCAGAATCGCTGTTATTTTCTCCAATTTTGAAAATAGAGTGGCAAGAGTATAAAGATCTCTGCCATGATCACTTCTAAACACCATGTCCTTATTAGTAGGTCTCAGGGCCAAGATGACCCCAGAATGAAAAGGTAGTGCCTCATTAATTTCAATCTAATCTCAAATTTGTAAAATGCCATGCACTTTCCCAGTAATATCATAACTGTGCCATGTATAATAATCAAATCTTCACAAGAGAAGGGGAGCTTTGGCTAATTCTGTGAGAGTCTCCACTCTTGATATCTTGCTTTTATTGTTTGACTCAGAAATCTATACTGGGCTCCTGCTTAGTTTTCAACCTTGGCCACATCAAGATGATGTATTTTATCTGAAGCCACCTCTGGTATACCTGTTGGTGTTAATCATTGCCTTCTCTGCACTCTCAAAGTTCAAAAGTTATTGCAGACGCCTTCCAATTTATTGTTATTATTATTAATCTTGGCTGCTAAGAAATTGAAGGCAATGGTGGTACCTTGTCATTTTTGATTCTTTTCTTGGACACTTCCCGGCTGCAAAAGCTCAACAAGTTTTCCTGCTAACAGAGGTCTTTGCTTTTGCTTCATTTGATTCTTTCAGAAACTCTATAACACACCAGGTCAGCTATGATTTATTCCAATTTAAAAATGAAGATATAGGAGTCTCCAAGTAGTGTTATAAACCACCCCAATTTGCATAGTTTATGGGCAATATGGTAAAATAACAATTAAGTTTGTTTGATGCCAAGATGCTAGTACTCTGTCCTCTACACACTTTGTGGGAAGTTGAAAATGTGAATATCAATGACACCACAGATTTGGGCCTCTGCTTATCTTTCATCAGGTCTTTTCCAGTTCCATTACTCAGAAAGTTCAAGAGGTCTTTTGTCGCTGTTATGTAATAGGGCACATTTCATCTTTTGTATGTCTGCAACACTTCCATTTTCTTGAAGTAAGAGTTGGCATGCGTTTATTTAAGAACAGAGATAATTATATGGTAAAATTAAGATGGATCATTTAAGATGAGTGAAGTCCTCTCAAACGCTTAGAATCAGGTCTGAGAACCACAGTTCTAATGTTCTAATATCCACTGTACAGTTTAGGATTATTCAGAAGCAAAGATATTCCAAAATACAGAGGTTTAAATAAGTTCTTTCTTTCTCACAGAACATTAAGAGGTCAACAGATGCCAAGTCATCCTTCCAATTTTCAACTTACATTTCCAAATGTTGTGATAGTCATTGCTGTGATACCACACTAGACAAGTGGGGCAGTGTAAGCTCTCATCTATGCAATGTAGAATCCCTCATCATAAAGACTTCTTGAGAATCAACTGGGATGACATTGGTAAAATACTTTTTTGGTGCTTGACACCCAATGGGCACTTGATAAACTTATCACTTAGTTTCAATGATTTTATTTGTTATAGTAATGATGGTGGTGGTTGTCCCTACCTCTTTTTTCTTCTTCTTTTCCTTCTCTATCTTTATACTTTCATTTCTTAAAACCCAACTAGATAATATACTTTCCTAGTTAAGGACTGTAGCATCAAAGACAGAGTGAGGCGTTCGATTAGATACTCAAGAAATTCTTAGTCAACTTTTACCTGAGTTTCCCACCTACTCCATCTCATAATAGGCACTACCCAGTATGTTTAGAGCTTTAGTAACTTTAATATCCAATTGGTTAGATTCTGCCTCTTTTACTAAAATCATTCCTATAGCCATTCCTCAACACTTGTTTGTTTTTAAAAAAACACACACAAGCCGTCAAAGTCAGTAAGGTTCAAGGTACAAGAGACAGTTACACATTTTTTGATTACATACTGCTTGTTCATCCAATGTATAATCATGCTGGGTTCTTCTTCCTTCCCTATATAAACCCATCACACACACAAAAAGATTTTTTTTTTAACATCTTTACTGGAGTATAATTGCTTTACAATGGTGTGTTAGTTTCTGCTTTATAACAAAGTGAATCAGTTATACACATACATATGTCCCCATATCTCCTCCCTCTTGTGTCTCCCTCCCACCCTCCCTATCCCACCCCTCTAGGTGGTCACAAAACACTGAGCTGATCTCCCTGTGCTATGCGGCTGCTTCCCACTAGCTACCTATTTTACATTTGGTAGTATATGTAAGTCCATGCCACTCTCTCACTTTGTCCCAGCTTACCCTTCCCCCTCCCCATGTCCTCAAGTCCATTCTCTACATCTGCGTCTTTATTCCTGTCCTGCCCCTAGGTTCTTCATAAACTTCTTTTTTTATATTTCATATATATGTATTAGCATACGGTATTTGTTTTACTCTTTCTGACTTACTTCACTCTGTATGACAGACTCTAGGTCCATCCACCTCACTACAAGTAACTCAATTTCATTTCTTTTTATGGCTGAGTAATATTCCATTGTATATATGTGCCACATCTTCTTTATCCATTCATCTGTCGATGGACACTTAGGTTGCTTTCATGTCCTGGCTATTGTAAATAGAGCTGCAATGAACACTGTGGTACACGACTCTTTTTGAATGATGCTTTTCTCAGGGTATATACCCAGTAGTGGGATTGCTAGATCATATGGTAGTTCTATTTGTAGTTTTTTAAGAAACCTCCATACTGTTATCCATAGTGGCTGTATCAATTTACATTCCCACCAACAGTGCAAGAGGGTTCCCTTTTCTCCACACTCTCTCCAGCATTTATTGTTTGTAGAATTTTGATGATGGCCATTCTGACTGGTGTGAGGTAATACCTCACTGTAGTTTTGATTTGCATTTCTCTAATGATTAGTGATGTTGAGCATCCTTTCATGTGTTTGTTGGCAATCTGGATATCTTCTTTGGAGAAATGTCTACTTAGCTCTTCTTCCCGTTTCTAGATTGGGTTGCTTGTTTTTTTGATATTGAGCTGCAAGAGCTGCTTGTAAATTTTGGAGATTAATCCTTTGTCAATTGATTCATTTGCAAATATTTTCTCCCATTCTGAAGGTTGTCTTTTCATCTTGTTTATGTTTTCCTTTGCTGTGTAAAAGCTTTTAAACTTCATTAGGTCCCATTTGTTTATTTTTGTTTTTATTTCCATTCCTCTAGGAGGTGGGTCAAAAAGGATCTTGCTAGGATTTACATCACAGAGTGAAACTAGAACACTCCCTAACACCATACGCAAAAATAAACTCAAAATGGATTAAAGGGGCTTCCCTGGTGGTGCAGTGGTTGAGAATCTGCCTGCTAATGCAGGGGACACGGGTTCGAGCCCTGGTCTGGGAGGATCCCACATGCCGCGGAGCAACTAGGCCCGTGAGCCACAACTACTGAACCTGCGTTTCTGGAGCCTGTGCTCTGCAACAAGAGATGCCACGATAGTGAGAGGCCCGGGCACCGCGATTAAGAGCGGCCGCCGCTAGCCACAACTAGAGAAAGCCCTCACACAGAAACGAAGACCCAACACAGCCAAAATAAATTCATAAATTAATAAACTCCTACCCCCAACATCTTAAAAAAAATGGATTAAAGACCTAAATGTAAGGCCAGACACTATAAAACTCTTAGAGGAAAACATAGGCAGACCACTCTATGGCTTAAAAAGTTTTTAAATTAACTTAGTATCTCTTGTGTAGTTTTATCTGTCTTCCCTAAGAATGCACATTCTAACCTCTGTCTATATCATTTTCTCCACTGCGCCACCAGGGAAGCCCTCTGGACTTATTTTTTATTCCCTTCTATTTAAGACTAATGGCATGCTTTCTTAAAATGAGCCACTTCTCTCTCTCTTTTTTTTCCTTTACAATAGCTGTCAGCTTTATACAATAACTGCAGTGTCATGGAACCCTGAGCAAAGTTTAGGTTAAGATAAAGAGGACTGGAATCTTACTCTGGTATTTGTTATGACCCATGAATTTCCAGGGACTCTATAAGTGGTTTCTTTTGAGAACCATCCATTTATGAGTATCTACTTCTAACTCACTTCCCCTTGCCAAAATGTCAGGTGTCATTTACCTGCAACTACAAGATAAACAAGTTAAGATTCTGCCACATGATACTGAAAATAGTTTTGTTCTATGGACACCCATATGCCAAATGAAGGCATCTTCCTGATTAATGTTTATCTCTAATAATCGATAACAATTGATAAACAGTAGGCATCTAGGAAAAGTCTCATAATGAAATTATATATAAATTACAAACAGGATATTCAACAAGCTGTAGGTTCTCATGGTTCTCCAGCAGTGGTGTAGGTAATTCCATGACTTAATGATCTCTCGTGAGAAGTGTTCAAGTTAAGATTACAAAACCATTTCCCAAAAAGTCCAGATAATCCCATCATATCTGTCATTCTCAAATTATGGTACACAGTTCATTGGTGGGCTACAGAAGTACTTTTGGTGGGTTGTGAACTAAAATGAAAAATCATTTTCATTTGCTACTTCAAGGTGAAGGATAAACAATTTCACACTTTTTAAGGTTGATTTATGAATTATCTTCTGAGAGGTGCAATGACGGTCACCAATATTTGATCTTGGTAAATTAAAAATTAGTACCTAGCTAAAATTTACTGAGGACTCTACTTTATTGCTCCATAAAGATGTCTGGTGTCATGTGACCCCTTGCAATGTTGAATATCTCCCAGGCACATGAGCACACCTGGAGAGCTGGAGTCTCCAGAGTTTTGAAAGAGATATCATTGTGTCATTGGTGTTATCTTAAATCAGGTGTGGCTTTCAACTGCTGCTATGTTTACCATTAAGTCTGGGTAATTTTGAGTTTTGAAAGAGATATCATTGTGTCATTGGTGTTATCTTAAATCAGGTGTGGCTTTCAACTGCTGCTATGTTTACCATTAAGTCTGAGTAATTTTGAGTTTAGCTTACTGTGAGTTGTTACTTAGCTATCTTTATATAGTGCAGTGGCCTATATTGTACCACCATATATTGAGTCATGCATTAATTGTGGTTCAACTAAGATCACCCATTTACCTCTTGGAAGATCTGGTTTCTAATAACCTTCCCTTTCATACTCCTTGATCGCCTAACTATTCTCTATTCAACTGACCTTCCAGTTGATTCCTGCCTGGAGTTGGTTTTTCTAAGAAAAGGAAAAAAGGGATTGGGCCAAACATAAACAGACCATAACCAGTATCTGTGAGCTACTTTATCCCTGCTTTATACATTCTTCTTTCTCAGAGCAGTCACATTGTCTGTTCTTGCTTCTTTAGTGCTAGACTAGTGCTCAGCACATAATAGATTTTCCAAAAAATATAGTAAACAAATTAATAAATATAAGTTATAAAAATAAATACAGGTACATATTGAAATATATATATTATTAACTAATTTACACACTAAAAATTCTTCTAATCCTTACAGCAACCTTAGATACTTAACAATGCAGCTAATGTTATGATTATGTACATTTGCAGATCTAAAATTGAGAGCTCGAGATAATTCCCCAGGTTGAAGAATCTATTTAGTGACAGAGCTGAGACTCAAACTTAGATTTTCCTAGTCTTCTTTTGGTAGCTCTTTTCACTGGCTTCCTCCCACATCTCAGACTTAGTGATTCAAAGTGGAACCCAGGATGCCTTGCCGGATCCCCTTGGCCCTACCTCCTCTCTCTGGTCCCCTCCAAAGACATCCTGGGCCACCGCTGAGCTTCCTCCAACCAGAGAATCCTTAAGTGCTGAAAAACACAGCACGGCTGAGCTGACTCCTCAGCCAGTTGGCACTTTTTCAAATGAGCCACTGAATGGCAAATGCACAGATAACACTGGGATAAAATGAGCTCCTCTTATTGATTCTTCCAAACCAATATGGCACGGGTGCTCCCTCTTTGTGCCATCCCCTCCCTCTGCCTGGAGGCATTCTCCGCCCGTCCATCATTTTAATTAGACATTACACCTGGCACAAATGCTGAGTTGATTAACCTTAAAGGAGCTGAATAGGTTCTCTGATTGTTAACATAGGGCCCCTGACATATTATAACTCATGTTAACATGTGCTGTTGCACAAACTCACAGCTTCTTCAGCCCACTTTCCAAAGCCGCCGGGGAGGGTAATAGCATCTACAGAGAACTCTTCATGAAGCGTGCTCCCATAATAATGCCAAGAAAAATCAGATTTAAAAGGTGGATTGGTGTGGCCTCTGCAGATACCACTTTTCCATGTTTATATAAAAGCACCTTCTGTGTCAAGGGGGGTTCTGTGTCAAGGGGGGTCCTGAGGAATGGTCCCTTGTGTTAGAGTGTTGTAGAGGAGGGAACGCTGCTTTTGGGGATGAAAAACATGGGGTTTAATCCTGTGTTGCCTAGGATCTTTGAGTCTTTCTTAATTTCTTTGGATCTCAAACTCCTTATATGGAGAATGCAGATTGAAAGGAATGTGAGGGTGTCCTTGTGTTGTCTATAACTGGGGGCCATCAGCATGCCTCTCTCCTAGGGTGGGGATTCCAGGGATAGGGCACTGAGACACTAGAACAGCCTTATTTTTTATTGCTGGTTAAGTAGCTGCTGATTCAAATAATTAATCCTTTGCTGGTGAGATAGTTAGTATGCCATAAACATATAAAAGAGTTCTCTTTCTTCTTCTTTTTCTTCTCCCAGATAAGCTACACAAATCAACCCTTACATGTTCCTCCCATGGGTCCTGACTTAATACTTTCACCTCACCAAAGCTAAAACATCACCCTAATAGAAGCCACACCTGCACCTAATCTCCCATTGTATCAGGATGGAGAGAGAGAAAAATAAGCCCATGGGGAAGAAGAAAGAAAAATTTTAAGATCCTTTCCCTTTCTCATCAAAGTTTGCTCCTTTTAGTCTAAGAAAAGAATTATTTTTCGATGGGACGTCTGGGATTCAAGTCATGGACACATCCCTCTGGTTTGCTCTGAGGGTCAAAATGACTGGTAAGTTGGACTGTGACCATCATGATTTCACTGATTTATTTGGATTTAACTGATTTATTTGGTACCGCTAATGCTAAGAACAATGCCACATAGACAACAGACACAAAGTATGTGCTGACTGAATTGCTTAAGATCATTGGAACTTGAGGAAAAAGCAGAGACTGATGGTAAACATGTCTGTGTCTGAATGTTTTTATTCCTCAAATAGCATTATTTTGGTGGCAAACTATTCACTTATAATTATCTTGGGGGTAGGAGAAGGGATTCATTTCTGTGAGAGGCCGTCTATCCCACTAGTTAGGCTTGAGCACTGTTATCAGACCTGGGTTTTCTTAGCTGTGTGACTTTGGTCAAGTTACTCATCTTCTCTGAGCCTTATTTTCTTCCTTATTGCATTGTGAGAGTTAAAAGAGCTAATATGTATAACGTTCTTGGCAAAGAATCTCACACAGTCAGTATTAAGTAATTAGCACTTCATTTTAACAGGCCAAAGTGAAAAGAGAAAAAAAGAAGATGGAGACAATCCTTTGAGTTGCTGTCAATCAACGTTATAAATAAGCAGAGGATAGAAAAAGGTTAAGTTCGTCTGCTTTGCCTTAAAGTATAAGGAGAAATCAGTCTCCTAGGAAGTTCCTGGAAATAAGAATTTTTGTTCCGACACAGTGATCTTATTTCTTATACTCTTGTCTGGGAATCAAAGGCAAGGCCCGGAAGATAGGCCTCTGAGCTCCTCTTTTCATCTCCTGAAACTTAAGGACTTCAAAGATGTCCCACTTAAACAAAATCCCTGACCTCCAATCTTTGTCCCTTTCTGTAGAAGGGTCAACCTGTCTCTGGCTTGTGGCAAACGAAGTACATCCAGTCTTGCAGGGAAGCTTCATAGATTGGCGCCTGTGCTGTGCTGAGTTACTAGGCTTCATCTTTGAAGAGTACAGGAACTGGGGTTTCTTAAAGACCTGTCATCATGCTACCCACCCTGCTAAGGAAATGCCCACTTTTCCTCAGTTGCCACAGTACACAGCCAGGACCACAGCGATGGTGTCACCAACTCAGGATGCTCTCCTTGCCATCTACCCTGACCTTCCTAGGTAACGTGCCCTGGTGTCCTCCTTAGCAAATTTTATACCTCTGCTTTACACTTGCTGTTTGGCTGTGACCATCTAGCTTCTTTATGCATCCCTGATTTGACTGTAAGCTGGGACTCTTCCATATTTTATTAGTCTTTGCCTTACTAGCACCAAGCACAGTGTTTGACACTGGAGAGACTCCCGAGAATGGATTTTTTTTTAATAACTAAAGAAATGAACAAATTAACCAATAAAACAAGACAGTGCATTGGGGAAGACACCCTTTTCACTAAAGAAACACTGAAGTCATACACTGGCTCTTCTACCAACTGACTGTGTGACCTATGAAGCTACCAGTTTTCTCCAGATCATAGCTTTATCATTTGTGAAATAAGGATAAATATACACACTATACTAGTTATTAAGCTATTGTCTCTCAGCTTGGAACCTACTATTCTATACTGTGCAAAATATGTGTCTTCTCTGCCATCTGGGGGTGAGAGTCCTGGAGGGAGGCACCATGACAAGAGATGGAAGAAAAGACACAGTGCATCCTATTTTGTTCTTATTCCTTTTAGTGTAACTCAGCAACATGTATTCAACCCTGGCTGGAGCAGTTTGTTCACATAGCAGCAGCTGACTGCTGTTTTTCCCATACTCTCAGAAACAGCCTTACATTCACTCTCAGAGATTCCAGCCATTGCCGGTCAACGGTTCCTTCTCAAAGGCCTGGATCCCAGCTCTGTGGAGCCCATACTCCAAGCTTCTCAGCTTTAATAATTCTGACCTCCTTCCTTTTGCCCTTGTTGTAGGAGAGAAACCTCAATCTCATTTTATTTTTTTATCCTCTTTTCTCCTTTTCAGTTCTCCATAATATGATTAACAATTTTTCATATTAAATTCTCTCTTTTCAAGTCACTGGTGCAGTTTCTATCTCCTGATTGGACCATGACTGATATACCACCTTGTAGGATTGTGGTATATGTGAGATGCCACATTCATAAGGCACTGAATGCAATGCTCATCATGTAAGAGTGACTTACCAAACAGGTTGTATTATTGCTATTTATTATTATTTATGTTGGCTCGCTTTTTATTATGATAAAATATACAGAACACAAGCTTCACCATTTTAAGCACTTTTGAGTGTACAATAAAGTGACAATAATGATTGACATTGTTGTATAGCTACCGTCATTATCCATCTCAAGAACTTTTCATCTTCCCAAACTGAAACTTTGTACCCATTCAAAAATAACTCTTCATTCACCCCTTCCCACAGCTCCTGGTAACTACTATTCTACATTATTTCTCCATGAATTTGAATATTCTAGGTACCTCATCTAAATGGAATTATATATTATTCGTCCTTTTCTGTGTGGCTTACTCCAATTAGCATAATGTCTCCACATTGCAGCATGTATCAGAATTTAGTAATTTTAAGGCCAAATAATATTCCACATTTTTGTTTATTCATTCATCTACCAGGGAACATTTCAGTTGCTTTTACCTTTTGGCTATTGTGAATAATGCCGCTACGATTATGGGTGTACAAATACCTGTTCAAATCCATGTTTTCATTTTACTCCTAGAAAAGGAATCACTGAATCATAAGGTAATTCTATTAACTCTTTCAGGAACTGTCATACTCTCTTCCACAGTGGCTACACTATTTTTCACTCCCACCAGCAATGCACACAGCTTTTGATTTCTTCAGCTCTTCACCAATGTTTATTATTCTCTGTTTTTTGGACGACAGCCACTCTAATTTGCGAGAAGTGGTATCTGATTGTGATTATTATTGTTGTTATTATTAATGTCATTATTTCTAATTCACAAACACCTTGAAAAGAACAATCTCCCATATTAAAACTATGCACAGATGCTGTCATTTCAGTCCTGGAAAGACCAGGTGAAGAGGAATGGTTTAAATGATGGTGTTATCACCCTAAATCGGACACCACCACGATTATGTTTGTTAGGAAGGCACAAACCCTTTCTTTTGGCTCCATTTATATAACATAGATAAGCAAATATAAAAAATTCTCTGGTAAGATCAAGACAGTGGAGGAGGAGGCGGCTAGGCTCACCTCCCCTCACAAACACATCAAAACTACAACGGCATATAGAGCGACTCACTGAAATTGACCTGGGGAAAGGAAAATAGTTCTTCTGCAACCAAGGCTGTAAGGAAAGACCCACGTGGAGTCTGAGAGGAAAGAAGCGATCTGGCTGGGACCAGCACCCCTAGTGGGGGAAACGCAAAAGGAGGGGAATAGCACAGGCTTAGAGATCCTACCTGGGGAAGCAAGGGGTTTGAGCCACATATTAGGCACCCTGACCCTGGGGTCTGACCCCAGAGGACAAGCACCCTTGACTAGTCTGAAAGCCAGTGGGCCTTACCACCGGGCCCTACGAAACTGAGGCTGTACCCTTAAAGAGCACACACACAGAAGACTTGCTTGCTCCCATCACAGTGTGGAGGCAGCAGATTGAAACTGCCTAGGCCTCTGACTGGCTTGCCAGGACCACCCCAGCATGCCCACCAACCCACTCCACCACCGCTTCAGCACCTCTTGCTCTGGCACTGCTCCCCACTAAGGCTGAGGTTGCCTGTGCCAATGAGGGTACGCACACTAGGAGGGAATGGAGGCAGCTCAGACTCCGGCCCTGCATCTGACCAGGACAGAGGCAGCCATTGCCAGCTCGTGTGTCCCTGCACACACTCCAGGGCAGAGACAGCCACCATCAGTGTGCACTTGGGAGGGGGCAAGGTCAGCTCAGTGGTGTGGCACCAACTCCTCTGGCCCCAATCCAGCCTAAGGCACACACTCCAGAAGAAAAAGTAGAACCAGCACAGAAATGCAGCCCCAAGCCCCAAGGCCCCGGCCACATCCCAAATCAGGGTGGAGACTGTCATCACACCCAGGAGAAACTCAACTCCCTCAGGGCCCCTGCTCTAGCCCCTCAGGCCCTGACCCAACCCCTGATAGGGCAGTGATGGCTACTGAGCATAGGAGAAGCCCGACTGTAACCTGGCTCTGGCTCCAGCTCCTTCAACTCCAGCCCTACCTCCTACTAAGGTTGTGGCTGCCAGCACACTCTGGAGGAACACGCAGCCCATGCTCACTTCAGATACAGCTCTCCCACCAAAGCCACTGGCACATGCAGATGGCATAGGGACACTCCCACACAAGGACAACCCTTCAAGATGTCAATAGGTAACTGTTTCACCTAATTTCATAGAGACAGAGAAAGTTAAACAAAATGAGAAGACAGGGGGATATGTTTCAAACAAAAGAACAAGAAAAATGATCCTGAAATAATGCCATTTGCTGCAACATGGATGGACCTGGAGATTGTCATACTAAGTGAGGTAAGTCAGTCAAGACAAATATCATATGATATGGCTTATATGTGGAATCTAAAGAAATGGTGCAGATGAACTTATTTACAAAACAGAAATAGAGTCACAGACTTAGAGAATTAATTTATGGTTAATGGGGGGATGTGGTGGCAGGGATAGATTGGGAGTTTGGGATTGACATGTACACACTGCTATATTTATAACAGATAACCAACAAGGACCTACTGTATAGTACAGGAAACTCTGCTCAATACTCTCTAATAACCTAAATGGGAAAAGAATTTGAAAAAGAATAGATACATGTATACGTATAACTGAATCACTTTGCTGTACATCTGAAACTAACACAACATTGTTAATCAACTATACTCCAATATAAAAAATAATTTTTTTTAATCCTGAAAAAAACCTAATAATCCTGAAAAAAGCCTAATAAAATGGAGATAGTTTACCTGTAGTTTACCTGATAAAAAATTCAAAGCAATAGTAATAAGAACACTAACTGAACTTGAGAAAAGAAAAAATGAGCACAGTAAGAATTTTAGCAAGGAACTAGAAAATATAAAAAAAAAACAGTCAGAGCTGAAGAATATAATAACTGAATTGAAAAGTATGCTAGAGGGAACTAACAGCAAATTAGGTGATGCAGAGGAATGCATAAGTAATCTGCAAGAGAGAATAATGGAAATCACCCAATCAGAACAGCAAAAAGAAAAACAAATTCTAAAAAGTGAGAATAGTTTAAGAGACCTCTTGGACAACACTGAGCACACTAACATTCACATTATAGTGGGTGCCAGAGGAAAGAGAGAGAGAGAAAGGGTAGAAAATGTAGCTGATAAAATTATGGCTGGAAATTTCCAAAACCTGAAAAAGGAAACAGATGTCCAGGTGTAGGAAGCAAAGAGAGTCTCAAACAAGATGAATCCAAAGAGACCCACACCAAGACATGTCATAATTCAAATGGAAAAAGTTAAAAATAAAGAGAATTCTAAAGGCAGCAAGAGAAAAACAAAGAGTCATATACAAGAGAACCCACATAAGGCTATCTGCTGATTTTTCAGCAGAAACTTTCCAATCCAGAAAGGATTGGCATGATATATTTACAGTGCTGAAAGGGAAAAACCCCTACAACCTAGACAATTCTACCCAACAAGGTTATCATTCAGAATTGAGGAAGAGATAAAGAGCTTCTCAGACAAGCGAAAACTAAGAGCCCATCAATATTAAACCAACCTTACAAGAAGTGTTAAGGGCCTTACTAAGGGAAAAAGAAAAGGCTACAACAAGAAATAAGCAATTATTGGAAGTGAAAAATCTCACTGGTTAAGGCAAATATATAATAAAGGCTGTGGTTCAACCACTTAAATAAGCTAATACAAAGGTTAAAAAGTCAAAATTTGTAAAATCAACTATAACTACGTAAATAGTTAAGGGATAAACATAAAGATGTAAAATATGACATCAAAAACACAAAACATGGGGGGAGGAGTGCAATATATAGAGCTCTGAGGATGTGTTTGAACTTAAATGACTATCAGTTTAAAACAAGTAGATATAGGTCAACAGTTATGAACCCCATGGGAGCCACAAATGAAAACCCTACAATATATATACAAAAACTAGGGAGAAAGAAACACAAACATAACACAAAGAAACCACATCAAACCACATCAAACCACAAGGGAAGAGACTAAAAGAACAAGAACAGAATAAAGAAGAACTACAAAAACAACCAGAAAACAAATAACAAAATGGCAACAAGTACATACCACTCAATAATCAGTTTAAATATCAAAGGACTAAAATCTTCCATCAAAAGACATACAGCGGCTAATTGGATAAAGAAATGAGACCTACCTAGATGCTGCCTACAACAGACTTCAGACCTGAAGACATACACAGATTGAAAATGAGGGAATGGAAAAAGATATTCCATGAAAATGGAAATGAAAAGAAAGGTAGGGTAGCAATACTCATATCAGACAAAGTAGACTTTAACACAAAGTCTATAATAAAAGAAAAAGAAGGGCATTATACAATGATAAAGGAATCAATACAAAAAGAGGATATAACATTTGTAAACATATGTGTACCTAATATAGGAGCACCTAAATATGTAAAATAAATATTAACAGACATAAAGGGAAAATTTGACAATAATACAGTAATAGTAGGGAACTTTAACACCCTACTTACATCAATGGGCACACCAGCCAGACAGAAAATCAATAAGGAAACAGTGGTCTTAAATGTCACATTAAATCAGGTGGACTTAACATATATCTACAGGACATCACACCCCAAAACAGCAGAATACACATTCTTTTCAAATGCACATGGAGTGTTTTTCAGGACAGATCACATGCTAGAACACAAAACAAGTCTCAACAAATTTAAGAGGATAGGAATTACATCAAGCATATTTTCCGACCACAACAGAATGCAACCAGACATCAATTACAGAAAGAAAAATGGGAAAGCACAAACACATGGAGACTAAACAACAGGCTACTAAAAACCTATGAGTCAACAAAGAAATCAAAGAGGAAATCAGAAAATATATCAAGACAAGTGAAAATAGAAACACAACTTTCCAAAATCTACGGGACAGAGCAAAACAGGTTCTAAGAGGGAAGTTGATAGTGACACAGGCCTTCCTTAAGAAACAATAAAAGTCTCAAATAAACAACATAACCTACCATCTAAAGGAACCAGAGAAAGAAGAAAAAACAAGGCCAAAAGCCAGCAGAAAGAAGGATATAATAAAGATCAGAGAGAAAATAAATAAAATAGAGGCAAAAAAATAGGAAAGATCAATGAAACCAACAGCTGGTTTTTGAAAAGATGAACAAAATTGATGAGATTTTAGCTAAGCTCATTAAAAAGAGAGAGAGAGAGAGAGAACCCAAATAAACAAACAAAATAAATGAAAGATGAGAAATTACAACAGCTTTCACAGAGAAACAAAAAATAATAAGACTACTACAAACAGTTATATGTCAACAAATGGTTAACATAGAAGAAATGGATACATTTGTAGAAACATTCTATTGTTCTAGACTGAATCAGGAAGAAATAGATAATATGAACAGACCAATTACTTGTATTGAAATTTAATAAGTAATCAAAAAACTCCTAACAAACAAAAGTCTAGGACCACACAGCTTTACAGGGGAATTCTACCAAAGAAGAAGAGTTAATACCTATACTTTTCAAACTATTTCAAAAAATTGAAGAGGAGGGAACACTCCCAAACTCACTCTATGAGGCCAACATTACCCTGATACCAAATCCAGAAAAACACACTACAAAAAAAGATACAGGCCAATATTCCTGATGAATATGATGAAAAGATCACCAACTAAATATCAGCAAACAAAATTCAATAATATATAAAAAAAGGATCATACACCATGATCAAGTGGGATTCATTCCAGGCATGCAAGAATGGGTCAATATCTGCAAATCAATCAATGTGACACATCGCATTAACAAAACAAAGGATAAAAATCTCATGATCATCTCGATAGATGCAGAAAAAACATTTAACATCCAGGAGGAGCTTCAAGCTGGTGGAAGAGTAAGACACGGAGATCACCTTCCTCCCCACAAATACATTAGAAATACATCTACATGTGGAACAACTCCTACAGAACACCTACTGAACACTGGCAGAAGGCCTCAGAGCTCCCAAAAGGAAAGAAACTCCCCACGTACCTGGGTATGGCAAAAAAAAAAAAAAAGAAAGAAAAAGCAGAGACAAAAGAATAGGGACCAGACCTGCACCAGTGGGAGGGAGCTGTGAAGGAGAAAAGTTTTCCACACACTAGGAAGCCTCTTCACTATCGGAGACTGCGGGTGGCGGAGGGGGGAAGCTTCGGAGCCACGGAGGAAAGCACAGCAACAGGGGTGTGAAGGGCAAAGCGGAGAGATTCCTGCACAGAGGATTGGTGCTGACCAGCAATCACCAGCCCGAGGGGCTTGTCTGCTCACCCGCAGGGGCAGGAGGGGGCTGGGAGCTGAGGCTTGGGCTTTGGAGGTCAGATCCCAGGGAGAGGACTAGGGTTGGCTGCGTGAACACAGCCTGAAGGGGGCTAGTGCGCCACGGCTAGCCAGGAGGGAGTCTGGGAAATAGTCTGGAGCTGCCGAAGAGACAAGAGACTTTTTCTTGCCTCTTTGTTTCCTGGTGTGATAGGAGAGGGGATTAAGAGCGCCACTTAAAGGAGCTCCAGAGACGGGTGCCAGCCACGGATATCAGCATGGACCTCAGAGACGGGCGTGAGACGCTAAGGGTGCTGCTGATGCCACCAAGAAGCCTGTGTGGGAGCATAGGTCACTCTCCACAATACCCCTGTCGGGAGCCTGTACAGCCCGCCACTGCCAGGGTCCCGTGATCCAGGGACAACTTACCCCGGAGAACACACGGCGCGCCTCAGGCTGGTTCAACATCACGACGGCCTCTGCAGCCGCCTGCTCGGCCTGCACTCCATGCCCCTCCCTCCCCCCAGCCTGAGTGAGCCAGAGCCCCCGAATCAGCTACTCCTTTAACCCCGCCCTGTCTGAGCAAAGAACAGGCGACCTACACGCAGAGGCACGTCCAAATCCAAAGCTGAATCCCGGGAGCTGTGAGAACAAGAAGAGAAAGGGAAATTTCTCCCAGCAGCCTCAGGAGCAGTGGATTAAATCAACACAATCAACTCCATGTACCCTGCATCTGTCGAATACCTGAATAGAAAATGAATCATCCCAAATTGAGGAGGTGGACTTTGAGAGCAAGATTTATTATTTTTTCCTCTTTTCCTCTTTTTGTGAGTGTGTATGTGTATGCTTCTGTGTGTGATTTTGTCTGTATTGCTTTGCTTTTACCATTTGTCCTATGGTTCTGTCTGTCCGTTTCTTGGGTTTTTTTTTTAATTATGTAAAAAAAATTTTTTTCTTAATAACTATTTTTTATTTTAATAACTTTATTGTATTTTAATTTATTTTATTTTATTTTATCTTCTTCTTTCTTTCTGTTTTTTCTCCCTTTCATTCTGAGCCATGTGGAGGACAGGTTCTTGGTGCTCCAGTCAGGCGTCAGGGCTGTGCCACTGAGGTGGGAGAGCCAAGTTCAGGACACTGGTCCACAAGAGACCTCCCAGCTCCATGTCATATCAAAAGGTGAAAATTTCCCAGAGATCTCCATCCCAATGCCAAGAACCAGCTCCACTCAACGACCAGCAAGCTACAGTGCAGGACACCCTATGCCAAACAACTAGCAAGACAGAAACACACCCCATCCATTAGCAAAGAGGATGCCTAAAATAATAATCAGGTCACAGACACCCCAAAACACACCACCAGACGTGGACCTGCCCACCAGAAAGACAATATCCAGCCTCATCCACCAGAACACAGGCACTAGTCCCCTCCACCAGGAAGCCTACACAACTCACTGAACCAACCTTAGCCACTGGGGACAGACACCAAAAATAACAGAAACTACAGCCCTGTAGCCTGTGAAAAGGAGACCCCAAACACAGTAAGTTAAGCAAAATGAGAAGACAGAGAAACACACAGCAGATGAAGGAGCAAGGTAAAAACCCACCAGACCTAACAAATGAACAGGAAATAGGCAGTCTACCTGAAAAAGAATTCAGAATAATGATAGTAAAGATGATCCAAAATCTTGGAAATAGAATGGAGAAAATACAAGAAACGTTTAACAAGGACCTAGAAGAACTAAAGAGCAAACAAGCAATGATGAACAACACAATAAATGAAATTAAAAATTCTCTAGAAGGGATCAATAGCAGAATAACTGAGGCAGAAGAACGGATAAGTGACCTGGAAGATAAAATAGTGGAAATAACTACTGCAGAGCAGAATAAAGAAAAAAGAATGAAAAGAATTGAGGACAGTCTCAGAGACCTCTGGGACAACGTAAAACACACCAACATTTGACTTATAGGGGTCCCAGAAGAAGAAGAGAAAAAGAAAGGGACTGAGAAAATATTTGAAGAGATTATAGTTGGAAACTTCCCTAATATGGGAAAGGAAATAGTTAATCAAGTCCAGGAAGCACAGAGAGTCCCATACAGGATAAATCCAAGGAGAAACACGCCAAGACACAAATTAATCAAACTGTCAAAAGTTAAATACAAAGAAAACATATTAAAAGCAGCAAGGGAAAAACAACAAATAACACACAAGGGAATCCCCATAATGTTAACAGCTGATCTTTCAGCAGAAACTCTGCAAGCCAGAAGGGAGTGGCAGGACATATTTAAAGTGATGAAGGAGAACAACCTGCAACCAAGATTACTCTACCCAGCAAGGATCTCATTCAGATTTGATGGAGAAATTAAAACCTTTACAGACAAGCAAAAGCTGAGAGAGTTCAGCACCACCAAACCAGCTCTACAACAACTGCTAAAGGAACTTCTCTAGGCAAGAAACACAAGAGAAGGAAAAGACCTACAATAACAAACCCAAAACAATTAACACAATGGGAATAGGAACATACATATAGATAATTACCTTAAATGTAAATGGACTAAATGCTCCCACCAAAAGACACAGACTGGCTGAATGGATACCAAAACAAGACCCATATATTTGCTGTCTACAAGAGACCCACTTCAGACCTAGAGACACATACAGACTGAAAGTAAGGGGATGGAAAAAGATATTTCATGCAAATGGAAACCAAAAGAAAGCTGGAGTAGCAATTCTCATATCAGAAAAAATAGACTTTAAAATAAAGACTATTAAAAGAGACAAAGAAGGACACTACATAATGATCAAGGGATCGATCCAAGAAGAAGTTATAACAATTGTACATATTTATGCACCCAACATAGGAGAACCTCAATACATAAGGCAAATACTAACAGCCATAAAAGGGGAAATCGACAGTAACACACTCATAGTAGGGGACTTTAACACCCCACTTTCACCCATGGACAGATCATCTAAAATGAAAATAAATAAGGAAACACAAGCTTTAAATGATACATTAAACAAGATGGACTTAATTGATATTTATAGGACATTCCATCCAAAAACTACAGAATACACATTTTTCTCTAGTGCTCTTGGAACATTCTCCAGGATAGATCATATCTTGGGTCACAAATCAAGCCTTGGTAAATTTAAGAAAATTGAAATTGTATCAAGTATCTTTTCTGACCACAACACTATGAGACTAGATATGAATTACAGGAAAAGATCTGTAAAAAATACAAACACATGGAGGTTAAACAATACACTACTTAATAATGAAGTGATCACTGAAGAAATCAAAGAGGAAATAAAAAAATACCTAGAAACAAATGACAATGCAGACACAACGACCCAAAATCTATGGGATGCAGCAAAAGCAGTTTTAAGAGGGAAGTTTACAGCAATACAATCCTACCTCAAGAAACAAGGAATATTTCAAATAAACAACCTAACCTTACACCAAAAGCAATTAGAGAAAGAAGAAGAACAACAAAAAATCCGAAGTTAGCAGAAGGAGAGAAATCATAAAGATCAGGTCAGAAATAAATGAAAAAGACATGAAGGAAACGATAGCAAAGATCAATAAAACTAAAAGCTGGTTCTTTAAGCAGACAAACAAAATTGATAAACCATTAGCCAGACTCATCAAGAAAAGAAGGGAGAAGACTCAAATCAATAGAATTAGAAATGAAAAAGAAGTAACAAATGACACTGCAGAAATACAAAGGATCATGAGAGATCACTACAAGCGACTCTATGCCAATAAAATGGACAACCTGGAGGAAATGGACAAAGTCTTAGAAAAGCACAACCTTCAAAGACTGAATCAGGAAGAAATAGAAAATATAAATAGACCAATCACAAGCACTGAAATTGAGACTGTGATTAAATATCTTCCAGCAAACAAAAGCCCAGGACCAGATGGCTTCACAGGCGAATTCTATCAAACATTTAGAGAAGAGCTAACACCTATCCTTCTCAAACTCTTCCAAAATATAGCAGAGGGAGGAACACTCCCAAACTCATTCTACGAGGCCACCATCACCCTGATACCAAAACCAGACAAGGATGTCACAAAGAAAGAAAACTACAGGCCAATATCACTGATGAACATAGATGCAAAAATCCTCAACAAAATACTAGCAAACAGAATCCAACAGCACATTAAACGGATCATACACCATGATCAAGTGGGGTTTATCCCAGGAATGCAAGGATTCTTCGATATACGCAAATCAATCTACGTGATAAACCATATTAACAGATTGAAGGAGAAAAACCATATGATCATCTCAATAGATGCAGAGAAAGCTTTCGACAAAATTCAACACCCATTTATGATAAAAACCCTGCAGAAACTAGGCATAGAGGGAACTTTCCTCAACATAATAAAGGCCATATATGACAAACCCACAGCCAACATCATCCTCAATGGTGAAAAACTGGAAGCATTTCCACTAAGATCAGGAACAAGACAAGGTTGCCCACTCTCACCAGTATTATTCAACATAGTTTTGGAAGTTTTAGCCACAGCAATCAGAGAAGAAAAGGAAATAAAAGGAATCCAAACCGGAAAAGAAGAAGTAAAGCTGTCACTATTTGCAGATGACATGATCCTATACATAGAGAATCCTAAAGATGCTACCAGAAAACTACTAGAGCTAATCAATGAATTTGGTAAAGTTACAGGATACAAAATTAATGCACAGAAATCCCTGGCATTCCTATACACTAATGATGAAAAATCTGAAAGTGAAATCAAGAAAACACTCCCATTTACCACTGCAACAAAAAGAATAAAATATCTAGGAATAAACCTACCTAAGGAGACAAAAGACCTGTATGCAGAAAATTATAAGACACTGATGAAAGAAATTAAAGATGATACAAATAGATGGAGAGATATACCATGTTCTTGGATTGGAAGAATCAACATTGTGAAAATGACTCTACTACCCAAAGCAATCTACAGATTCAATGCAATCCCTATCAAACTACCACTGGCATTTTTCACAGAACTAGAACAAAAACTTTCACAATTTGTATGGAAACACAAAAGACCCCGAATAGCTAAAACAATCTTGAGAACGAAAAACGGAGCTGGAGGAATCAGGCTCCCTGACTTCAGACTATACTCCAATGCTACAGTAATCAAGACAGTATGGTACTGGCACAAAAACAGAAAGACAGATCAATGGAACAGGATAGAAAGCCCAGAGATAAACCCATGCACATATGGTCACCTTATCTTTGACAAAGGAGGCAGGAATGTACAGTGTAGAAAGGACAGCCTCTTCAATAAGTGGTGCTGGGAAAACTGGACAGGTACATGTAAAAGTATGAGATTAGATCACTCCCCAACACCATACACAAAAATAAGCTCAACATGGATTAAGGACCTAAATGTAAGGCCAGAAACTATCAAACTCTTAGGGGAAAACATAGGCAGAACACTCTATGACATAAATCACAGCAAGATCCTTTTTGACCCACCTCCTAGAGAAATGGAAATAAAAACAAAAATAAACAAATGGGACCTAATGAAACTTAAAAGCTTTTGCACAGCAAAGGAAACCATAAACAAGACCAAAAGACAACCCTCAGAATGGGAGAAAATATTTGCAAATGAAACAGCTGACAAAGGATTAATCTCCAAAATTTATAAGCAGCTCATGCAGCTTAATAACAAAAAAACAAATAACCCAATCCAAAAATGGGCAGAAGACCTACATAGACATTTCTCCAAAGAAGCTATACAGACTGCCAACAAACACATGAAAGAATGCTCAACATCACTAATCATTAGAGAAATGCAAATCAAAACTACAATGAGATATCATCTCACACCAGTCAGAATGGCCATCATCAAAAAATCTAGAAACAATAAATGCTGGAGAGGGTGTGGAGAAAAGGGAACCCTCTTGCATTGTTGGTGGGAATGTAAATTGATACAGCCACTGTGGAGAACAGTATGGAGGTTCCTTAAAAAACTACAAATAGAATTACCATGTGACCCAGCAATCCCACTACTGGGCATATACCCTGAGAAAACCATAATTCAAAAAGAGTCATGTACCAAAATGTTCATTGCAGCTCTATTTACAATAGCCCGGAGATGGAAACAACCTCAGTGTCCATTATCGGATGAATGGATAAAGAAGATGTGGCACATATATACAATGGAATATCACTCAGCCATAAAAAGAAACGAAATTGAGCTATTTGTAATGAGGTGGATAGACCTAGAGTCTGTCATACAGAGTGAAGTAAGTCAGGAAGAGAGAGACAAATACCGTAATCTAACACATATATATGGAATTTAAGAAAAAAAATGTCATGAAGAACCTAGGGGTAAAACAGGAATAAAGACACAGACCTACTAGAGAATGGACTTGAGGATATGGGGAGGGGGAACGGTAAGCTGTGACAAAGCGAAAGAGAGCATGGACATATATACACTACCAAACGTAAGGTAGATAGCTAGTGGGAAGCAGCCGCATAGCACAGGGAGATCAGCTCAGTGCTTTGTGACCGCCTGGAGGGGTAGGATAGGGAGGGTGGGAGGGAGGGAGACGCAAGAGGGAAGAGATATGGGAACATATGTATATATGTATATGATTCATTTTGTTGTAAAGCAGAAATTAACACACCATTGTAAAGCAATTATAATCCAATAAAGATTTTTAAAAAAAAGAGAATCTAATAATCATTTAGTTGACAAGATGAAAACAGCATGGAGTGTAAAACAAGGCCTTGATGGCATCACTTAGACACCTATATCCAATTATTTCTAAGCTGGATCCACCCCCTTGCAATTCCCAGCTACGAGAACCAATAAATTTCCTTTATTGGCTCAAACTGGCTTAAAATGGACTCCCAACATTTGTAGCTTGAACGGCGCTAATGAGGACACTGAACCTCTCATAGATCCTTGAAGCTCTCTTGATGATTCTTGCCTCAGTGCTCTTGCATATGTTATTTCTACCCTCTAGAAGGTGATTTTTACTTACTAAGTTTTTGCCGCATAACAAGCCCTTCCAATATTTCGCAGCTTGAAACAGCACTCATTTATTTGCTTCATGATTCTGTGTAGAAATTTGGAATGAGCTCTCCTGGATGGCTCTTCTGGTCTCGGCTGGGATCACTGATGCAGTTCTGCAGCTAGGCTCTCTGCTTCTGGAGGTGGGTGGCTATTATCTGGAGTGGTTGAGCCACATGGCTTTTGTCATCCAGCAGACAAGCCTACACTTGTTTGTACGGTTGTCTCAGGATTCCAAAGAGAGAGTGAAAGCATGCAAGTCCTCTTGAGGTTGAAACTTAGAACTGATACAACATTACTTCTTCTGTAGTCACTTGGCCAAAGCAAGATCTGGTGGCCATCCCAGATCCATGGAGGGAAGAGCAAGGTAGGAAAAAATGTAGACTTTACTTCTTCATGAGAAGAGATACAGAATTAATTTCAGAGTCTCAGATACAAAGAAAGGAACAACTGCAGACATCTTC
This sequence comes from Aethalodelphis obliquidens, assembly GCF_003676395.1. Taxonomy (NCBI): domain Eukaryota; kingdom Metazoa; phylum Chordata; class Mammalia; order Artiodactyla; family Delphinidae; genus Aethalodelphis; species Aethalodelphis obliquidens. The sequence goes on from NW_020837951.1 coordinate 15,350,135, forward strand.
ACCAATTATCTACCACAGAGTCCAACTAGTAAAGTTCTCTTCACCCTTTAAAACACTGCTCAGTTGTGCTTCTGTCTTCAAAATCTTTCCTGATCCCACATCTGGGCAAAACATCATTTTGTTTGACACATAGTTAGCACTCATGAAATATGTGGTGAATGAACAAATGAATGAATGAATGAATTTCTTCTCTGTGAATCCTTATTCGTACTATTGTTGTACACATAACCTTCCACTGTCGTCTTCCCTTTAGAATGGAGAGCTTTTTTAAAAAAAATTAATTAACTAGTATTCATTTTTGGCTGCGTTGTGTCTTCATTGCTGCACGTGGGCTTTCTCTAGTTGCAGCGAGTGGGGGCTACTCTTTGTTGTGGTGCATGGGCTTCTCATTGTGGTGGCTTCTCTTGGGCTCTAGGTGCGTGGGCTTCAGTAGTTGTGGTGCGTGGGCTCAGTAGTTGTGGCTTGCGGGCTCTAGAGGGCAGGCTCAGTAGTTATGGCACATGGGCTTAGTTGCTCTGTAGCATGTGGGATCTTACTGGACCAGGGATCGAACCCACATCCCCCACATTGGCAGGCGGATTCTTAACTACTGCACCACCAGGGAAGTCTATAGAATGGAGAGCTTTTTAATGAAAAAGCCCATATCTTTCTCATATTTCTATCCCTGGTACTGTTGTGTGCAGAGTAGGCATTCAAGTGTGCCCGGAGCAAACTTTCCATTACCTTCCTTACCAAAAATGACCTGGTGATGTGGCTGGAGACTCTGTTCACTGACAAACTGGATTATAGTGTTTCAGAACCACAAAAAGTACAAAACTCAGTTAATCATAAATAAATTAGCTCAGTGAGTCTCCATCTAAATCAAATCAAATATCCATTTTGTAGGCTTATAAACAGATACAATCATTCTTGCAACCAAAAGAGAGCCAGGGAGAACGCAAGTGCCAGCGAGGATGTGAAAGGGCTGATGTATCTTTATGTGTCACCAGGGACTGAGAGGTAAAATATAAATAAAGGCCCACATAAATTAATTGCAGTGGTTTGATATAACCTAATCAATTTGTGACTGGGTGGATGATGGAATTCAGTAGGCTGTGCCAGAGAATGGACAGAAATAAATAAATTCTTTCACTTCACATGAAGAAATTATCAGAGATAAATGAAATCTGACACGAAACTCAGCCAACAATGTGTAGAAATGAATTTTCTCTTAGCTTATTCTTTGGCATATATACGTGGGTATATATACATAAACACATAACTGAAAAACATATAGTTAACTGCTTTTTAATTAGGTCCCTATTTTGACATTTATCCAACATGAAAAGGATTCTTCAAAGAGTTCCTACATCTTTGTTCATGTGTGTGGGAAAATGGCAGGGTGGAAACTGGGAGTGGGGCAAAGTGAAGCTGTAAGGTTGAGGCATTCTTTGGACAAGGAGAGAGGTGATTTCAGCTATCAATGACCTCAGTAAAGTATTTAGCATTCACTCTGTGCTGCACACTGTTCAGCCTCAAGGATAACAAATAAATCTTGGCTCTTTTCTTTCAGACTTGAAGATGATGACCTCCATTTTGTGGTAGACTGCCAACACAGAAATCTGGGATACCAGTGCTAATGTTAGAGATCCCCCAACTTTTATTACCCATACTGGCATCTGTATTAATTATAGTAATCATAATGACAATAACTAAAATCATCACTCCAGAGGTTACCAAATATTTTCATAAATTGCACTCTAATGCTCACTACTGTGCCATGTTGAGATCAATATACCCATTTTACAGTTCAGAAGAAAAATGAGCCTAATTGACACAGCCAAGATCACAGCACTACATTTATGGAAATAACTGATCCACACAACAAGCTGCTTTAGTCTAGGTGGTACAATTAAGTACTAGAAAAAAAGAGTTTATTGGGACATTAGACTATATGTCCTCAAAATAGTGTTTTTCTACACTTTGTTTCCTATCAGTTCAATTCAATGAAAGGCAATTCATCTAAAAATTTACAGAGACTGACTTACTTGCTATCATCTCTTTACCTTCCCTTCCATACATTCTCTATTGCCATAGTGATCTTTCAAAAATGCCTATCTGATCATTTCTCCTCACTGGTTAAAAATATTCAGTGGCTTCCAATTAATTTTCTAGAGATTAACAGTTCAATTTTCCTAGCAGGGCATTTAGATCTCTTAATTATTTCTTTTCTCTAAACTAGCCGTACTGTTTCTCAGTTCCTTGATTTTGGAAGCTTCATCTCTCTCTTGTCCACAGGACAAATATCTAAGCTTCTTTCAGGTTTCCACTTGAAAATTTTATTTATATACTCATTCAGTTATATGTTCATTCCATCATTTATCCCTTCATTCATTGAACTAATGTTTATTGAACACCAACTACATATGAGGCACCAATGTATATGGTGTACAAGTACTAGGGATGTAGTGAAAAGTGTAAAGACACAGACTGTGATATTGTAGAATTCCACCCTGAAGCCATCCTTGGCTCCTGTAACTCCCTCTTTTGAGTAACGTAATCATAACAATTATTAACATATTTTACCATAAGAAGAAACTTTGTGTAAATGTTTCTCCAACTCTAGACTGTCAACAATTTCAAAGGATATTGTGACTGCCTTACCTGTTAAGCATCCTTACTGTCTAGCATTGGACTGTTCATATATTAGAAGTTATGTAAATGTTCATTAAATGAATGAATTGTGAAATTGACTCAGCCTTCATATGTTCAGGTCCTCAGGTGGGCATGATGTGGCTAAGGGTTCAGGCTTTCAACTGAGGCATCCTAGGTTCAAATCTGGACTCATCCATGTACTAGTTGTATAACCTTTACTGTGTTATCGAACCAATGCAAGCCTCAGTATTTTTTATGTATAAAGCAGGGGAAAATAGCACCACCTCATAATTCTTTTAAGCAGATTAAATAAGCTATTCAATATGTGATTTTATCAGTATATTTGATATAAAATATACATTAAATAAATGGTACCTAATATTACCAAAGAAAAAGAACCATTTATGCATTATCACAAGACAGATTTTAAAATAGTAGTTGCTAAATATCACACATGTGGGTGAGGAGTAGAAAAATCTAGATTTTCGTTTTTCACACAAGCAAGGCTTTTGTTTTTTCTCTTCACATATGTGTTCTAGCTTTGTTTATCTACTTAAGACTGAGAACTCTTAGTGTACGTGGGAGTCCTCCACATAGCCCTCCTCCTGTCCCACCCTCATTTCCATAACTCAGTTTTAAGAGGCCCATCTTAAATGCCATGAGACAGTCAGTGGAGTGATGGAAGTAGGTCTCATTAGCAGAACAGTCCAATTATGTCCATCCTTCCCCACACATAAAAGCAGCCTGTTTCATGGGCTATACAGAGATGTAGGGGTTTTCAGGATTACAAAAAAAGATATTTATGTTCAGGGTCACTGGAAGAGGCTTTAAATGGGAAATATCAAAAGAAGGGAGATCTGTGAATGCTTTTCTTTAACAATATCCTTGGGCTCCCGTTAAATGATGACTGTGTATAATTAAAATGAACAAAGTATATGACAATGTTCCATCTTCGCATTCACAGCACTTTCTCTCTCCCTTTGTTTCACTGCTTTGTTCATCTGAAACTGGTGTTAAAAAATAACAGAAATAGAAGTCAAACGTACGGCTACAGGGCTGTATTTTTAGTAGATCATCACTTTTCAGAAGAGGCCCGGAGGTTGCAGAGTCTAATTATGAACCAAGGAAGTGGTGTTGGGGAGAAAATGGGCACCGGAGTGAGAATGGAAAGGAAGGGCGTAGGGTAGGCTTTAGTGGGTGGTCCGCTTCCTGCTAAACTCCCACCAGAACTAACCACAGGCTCCCTGGTGAGTGGAGGATTAATGGTCAGGAAACAGGAAGACACACTGGGTTTGTACATCCCTAGCACAAGTTTTGATCTACAAATTTTCTAACTGGTTTTAAGAGGAAAAGCAACCTCTCCTGTTCACCACCCTCAAAATGATATCCAAAGTAAGCTGCTTCCAGGGTGAGATGAAGCAAGATAAAGCAGTCCATCAGGGAGATGGTAAACAGCATGATGACTAATCGTGCAGACAACGATTGGGAGGTGCTGAGAGAGTAACAATAGAGAGGGTGTTGAGGATGAACTTTTTATATCTTTATTGATGATCACAAAGAATTAAATAGCACTTGAACGCAATTTATTATTGGTATTGATTTATAAGTTAGCATGTATATTTATAGCTCTTCTATATCTGCCAAGTTCTTCGCCATCACCATTTTTAGTGTTTTATGTTTCAAAGACACTACAAGGAAAGTATTCCGGCAGGCAGTGAGAGGTGGATGTCATTCATCAAGTTAGAACTTTGTCTATGGGTAAACTGAGGCATTTAAGTAGTGATAAGACAGTCTGCAGGGAGATTCTGAATTAAGAACTAAGATAAAATAAAGTAGGTCAAATGGAAGAGAAGTAAAAAAAGAAAAAAAGGTCTCTGTATTGATCAAAGCCTAAGAGGACAGAAACAGGCACTAGGAAATGTGAGATGCAGCAAAACAAACCAAATTACAGCTGGACCAATGATGAAGAAACACAGGTATTGAATGGGTGAGCAGGGTTTTGGTCAGAACAGCCACGACTTGATAAAGTCAGCAAGTCTTTTAATGCCAGATGACAAAGGTGCTTTATGCTAAAGAAAGCACCACTGTGCCCAGCTTTCTCTAGCTGATTCTAAAGTAAACAGATGCCTTATTATAATAGATCATACTTAAAGTCCCAAATTATTACTTCTTGCTTGGTCTACTGCAGATGCAGACTCAGAGTAGGCATGCATCATATGATTGTTCAATGAATGAATGATGCAAAAATGAAATAGGCAGCATGAAAAAAATGTGTTTTTCCTATTGCTCTCTTTATAGCTAACTTATCTACTATCGCACAAAAAGCCATTCTAAGAAAACTGATGGCTGAAAACAAGCGACAACCATTTAATACTGCTCATGAGTCTATGGATTAATTAGGCGGTTCTGTTGATCTAGTTAAGTTTGACTGGTTTCAGTTGGGTTTACTCATGTCTCTGTGGTCAACCGCAGCTTGGGTAGACAGGCACTGGCCTAAGGCCTCATGCTCACATTTGATAGTGACTGACTGTTGACTTGTGCTACAAGGGTGAGTGGGCCACATGACTCTTATCCTGCAGGCTAGCCCAGGTTGTTCATGGGGCAGAGGCACAGGACTAAAAGAAAGTGGAAGTGTGCAAGGTCTCTTGATGCTTAGCCTCAGAACTGGTGCAACATAATTTCTGATACATTAATTGTCCACATAAAGTCACAAAGCCAGCTCAAATTCAAGGGGAGTGCAAACAGACTCCACTTCTTGATGGGAAGAGCTGCAAAATCATGCGGCAAAGTGGCAAGGAAGTGGGTAAGAAAAAATTACTGTCTTTTTGCAAACAACCTACTACCACACCTGGGTTGAATTTCTTGACTCTTAACTAAGTGCTCATGAAGATCATTCTGGTAAAACATTTCTATATGCCACAAACAGAAAGTTAGACTGAGCCAAAGTACGTATCAACTGAATTATGAAATAACTGAATGCATACCTTTATGTATGCACTCTAACACGAGCTATACGATTAAGAACAACTGAAGCAGAATATGCAAGGTTACATGCACAGTATTTGAAGCCTTACAGCTTAAATTGGTTTTCTTCAGATTCACAGACAAAGAGAACAGACTTCTGGTTGCCAAGGCTGGGTGGGGGAGAGATGGACTGGGAGTTTGGGATTAGCAGATGCAAACTATTATATATAGAATGGATAAACAACAGAGTCCTAATGTATAGCACACGGAACTATATTCAATATTCTGTAATAAACCATAATGGAAAAGAACATGAAAAAGAATGTATATATATGTATAAATGAATCACTTTGTTGCACAGCAGAAATTAACACATTGTAAATCAACTATACTTCATTAAAATTAATTTTAAAAAAAGAAAATTAAATTAAATTGGTTTTCTTTACCATTCATTAGCCCTTATTTATCCTCTCTAATTCTCAATTTCCTGGTCTAAAAATGGTAGTCATACTAGTACCGGTCATATGGGGCTAACATGGAACACTACATGAGATAATGCCAAATGAATTATACTTTTAATCCCAGTGAACTGCCCAGGGTAAGTGGCTAATATGTATTGGTTATCAGTATCTATAAGGATCATACTTTAAAGACAATAGAAGAATAATGTTCTTATGGACATTGATATGATAAGGTGCATTTTTTCTTTATTGCAATTTTATTCACCTTAATGATTTATACACCAAGCAAGTTAAAACTTCTCTAGGTATTTCGAAAGTTATCAATATCCTTCTCAAATTTTAAGGTCTATAACCACTCTTATGAATCTAGCCAAATTGATAAGTTTCTAGAAAAAGAAAAGTTGTTCTTTTTTTCTTTTTTAATATTTTTACTGGAGTATAATTGCTTTACAATGGTGTGTTGGTTTCTGCTTTATAACAAAGTGAATCAGTTATACACATACATATATCCCCATATCTCTTCCCTCTTGCGTCTCCCTCCCTCCCACCCTCCCTATCCCACCCTTCTAGATGGTCACAAAGCACTGAGCTGATCTCCCTGTGCTATGCAGCTGCTTCCCACTAGCTATTTATTTTAAATTTGGTAGTGTATATATGTCCATATATAATCACCACTCTCTCACTTTGTCCCAGCTTACCCTTCCCCCTCCCCGCATCCTCAAGTCCATTCTCTAGTAGGTCTGCATCTTTATTCCCATCATGCCCAGGGCATCTTCATGACAATTTTTTTTTTTTAGATTCCATATATATGTGTTTTTTTAGATTCTATATATATGTGTTACTATGATTGTGTTACTGTCGATTTCCCCTTCTATGGCTGTTAGTATTTGCCTTATGTTTTGAGGTGCTCCTATGTTGGGTGCATAAATATTTACAATTGTTATATCTTCTTCTTGGATTAATCCCTTGATCATTATGTAGTGTCCTTTTTTGTCTCTTGTAATAGTCTTTGTTTTAAGGTCTATTTTGTCTGACATGAGAATTGATTTCCATTTGCATGGAATATCTTTTTCCATCCCCTCACTTTCAGTCTGTATGTGTCCCTAGGTCTGAAGTGGGTCTCTAGTACACAGCATATATACGGGTCTTGTTTTTGTATCCATTCAGCCAGTCTGTGTCTTTTGGTTGGAGCATTTAATCCATTTACATTTATCGATATGTATGCTCCTATTCCCATTTTCTTAATTGTTTTGGGTTTGTTACTGTAGGTCTTTTCCTTCTCTTGTGTTTCTTGCCTAGAGAAGTTCCTTTAGCAGTTGTTGTAAAGCTGGTTTGGTGGTGCTGAATTCTCTCAGCCTTTGCTTGTCTGTAAAGGTTTTAATTTCTCCATCAAATCTGAATGAGACCCTTGCTGGGTAGTGTAATCTTGGTTGTAGGTTTTTCCCTTTCATCACTTTAAATATGTCCTGCCACACCCTTCTGGCTTGCAGAGTTTCTGCTGAAAGATCAGCTGTTAACATTATGGGGATTCCCTTGGATGTTACTTGTTGTTTTTCCCTTGCTGCTTTTAATATTTTTTCTTTGTGTTTAATTTTCAATAGTTTGATTAACATGTGTCTTGGCATGTTTCCCCTTGGATTTATCCTGTATGGGATTCTCTGTGCTTCCTGGACTTGATTAACTATTTCCTTTCCCATATTAGGGAAGTTTTCAACTATAATCTCTTCAAATATTTTCTCAGTCCCTTTCTTTTTCTCTTCTTATTCTGGGACCCCTATAAGTCAAATGTTGGTGTGTTTTACGTTGTCCCAGAGGTCTCTGAGACTGTCCTCAATTCTTTTCACTCTTTTTTCTTTATTCTGCTCTGCGGTAGTTATTTCCACTATTTTATCTTCCAGGTCACTTATCCGTTCTTCTGCCTCAGTTATTCTGCTATTGATCCCTTCTAGAGAATTTTTAATTTCATTTATTGTGTTGTTCATCATTGCTTGTTTGCTCTTTAGTTCTTCTAGGTCCTTGTTAAATGTTTCTTATATTTTCTCCATTCTATTTCCAAGATTTTGGATCATCTTTACTATCATTATTCTGAATTCTTTTTCAGGTAGACTGCCTATTTCCGGTTCATTTGTTGGGTCTGGTGGGTTTTTATCTTGTATCTTCATCTGCTGTGTGTTTCTTTGTCTTCTCATTTTGCTTAACTTAATGTGTTTGGGGTCTCCTTTTCCCAGGCTGCAGGTTCGTTGTTCCCGTTGTTTTTGGTGCCTGTCCCCAGTGGCTAAGGTTGGTTCAGTGGGTTGTGTAGGCTTCCTGGTGGAAGGTACTGGTGCCTGTATTCTGGTGGATGAGGCTGGATCTTGTCTTTCTGGTGGGCAGGTCCACATCTGGTGGTGTGTTTTGGGGTGTCCGTGACCTTATTATGATTTTAGGCAGCCTCTCTGCTAATGGGTGGGGTTGTGTTCCTGTCTTGCTAGTTGTTTGGCATGGGGTGTCCAGCACTGTAGCTTGATGGTCGTTGAGCGGAGCTGGGTCTTGCAGTTGAGATGGAGATCTCTGGGAGATTTTTGCCATTTGATAATACATGGAGCTGGGAGGTCTCTGGTGGACCAATGTCCTGAACTTGGTCTCCCACCTCAGAGGCACAGACCTGACACTTGGCTGGAGCACCAAGAGCCTATCATCCACATGGCTCAAAATAAAAGGGAGAAAGAAAGAAAGAGGAAAGAAAGGAAGAAAGAAAGAAAGAAAGAGATAAAATAAAATAAAAGTTATTAAAATAAACAAAAAAATAATTATTAAAAAAAATTTTTAAGTAATTAAAAAGAAAGAACACCCAAACCAAAAAACAAATCCACCAATTACAGGTGCTGAAAACTATAGTAAAAAAAAAAGAAAAAAAACCCGACAGACAGAACCCTAGGACAAATGGTAAATACAAAGCTATACAGACAAAATCACACACAGCAGCATACACATACACGCTCACAAAAAGAGAATAAGGGGAAAAAAATATATATATCGTTGCTCCCAAAGTCTCCTCCTCAATTTGGGATGGTTCGTTGTCTATTCAGGTATTCCACAGATGCAGGGTACATCATGTTGACTGTGGAGATTTAATCCGCTGCTCCTGAGGCTGCTGGGAGAGATTTCCCTTTCTCTTCTTTGTTCTTACAGCTTCCAGGGGTTCAGCTTTGGATTTGGCCCCGCCTCTGCATGTAGGTCGCCTGAGGGCATCTGTTCTTCGCTCAGACAGGACGCGGTTAAAGGAGCCGCTGATTCGGGGTCTCTGGCTCACTCAGGCCGGGGGGAGGGAGGGGCACAGAGTGCGGGGCGAGCCTGCGGCGGCAGAGGCCGGCGTGACGTTGCACCAGCCTGAGGCGCACCATGCGTTCTCCCGGGGGAGTTGTCCCTGGATCCCGGGACCCTGGCAGTGGCGGGTTGCACAGGCTCCCAGGAGGGGCAGTGTGGATAGTGACCTGTGCTCGCACACAGCCTTCTTGGTGGCCGCAGCAGCAGCCTTAGCGTCTCATGCCTGTCTCTGGGGTCCACGCTGATAGCCGCGGTTCGCGCCTGTCTCTGGAGCTCGTTTAGGCGGTGCTCTGAGCCCCCTCTCCTTGCGCATCCCGAAACAATGGTCTCTTGCCTCTTCGGCAGGTCCAGACTTTTTCCCAGACTCCCTCCCGGTTAGCTGTGATGCACCAACCCCCTGCAGGCTGTGTTCACGCCGCCAACCCCAGTCCTCTCCCTGCGCTCCGACCGAAGCCGGAGCCTCAGCTCCCAGCCCCCGCCCGCCCCGGCGGGTGAGCAGACAAGCCTCTCGGGCTGGCGAGTGCTGGTCGGCACCGATTCTCTGTGTGGGCATCTCTCCGCTTTGCCCTCCGCACCCCTGTTGCTGCACTCTCCTCCCTGGCTCCGAAGCTTTCCCCCTGCGCCACCCGCAGTCTCCACCCGCGAAGGGGCTTCCTAGTGTGTGTAAACCTTTCCTCCTTCACAGCTCCCTCCCACTGGTGCAGGTCCCGTCCCTATCCTTTTGTCTCTGTTTTTTCTTTTTTCTTTGGCCCTACCCAGGTACGTGGGGAGTTTCTTGCCTTTTGGGAGGTCTGAGGTCTTCTGCCAGCGTTCAGTAGGTGTTCTGTAGGAGTTGCTCCACATGGAGATGTATTTCTGATGTATTTGTGGGGAGGAAGGTCATCGCGTCTTACTCTTCCACCATCTTGTAGCTCCTCCAAAGTTGTCCTTTTTAAAGATTGGGATGGTGTTTTCCCATCCCAGACTGGAGATTAACCTGATTGTAAGGAAGGGTGGCAATGTATGGAATTCCACAGACCTTAAATTGCATCTCCTTTTGTTTCTATCTATCTGCTTTATGTGATGTGACTTCCTGGCTCCACAAGTAAAAACAGGCACATTGAAGAGGCTCAAATCCCATCTGCCCACAAGTCCAGAGATAAAAAAAAAAAAAAAAAAAACAGAAGGGAAGGAGGAAGCAGAGGGAATCACCAAGGATTTGAAGAATGATGAGAGTGATTGTGTTTTCCAGTTTGTACCCATGTCATCCATGATTCCAAGATACACAGGCATTCTGGAAAAAAATCTAAATTTTCTGTCTCAGTAAGTAATTATTTAACAAAAATAGAATCTGGAGCTCTGTGATGTCAAGTAACTTGTCAAAGAAAATATACCAAATCTGTGGCAGAATCATGTTCCTACAAATCCAGAGTATCAACTTCAATCAGTGTAAACAAAAAATTAGTTTTAAAAATTAGTATTAAAGAATTTTTCTTTTTATTTCCTTATCATTGCAAAGCTTTTATCAATGCTTTGGACATTTTTTTTACTGTATATATATATATATTTTTTTTTTTTACTGTATATATATATATATGCATGCACATGTGTGTGGTGTGTACTGTGTGTGTATGTGTGTGTTTGAGAGAGAAAGCAACAGAGAGAGAGAGACCTTCTAACCATGTGACTATGTAATATAATTGAAAGGACATTACTTGAGAATCTGAAGATCTAGATCTACACCTTACTAGATTTACCATTTTAGTAATTACTTGGACTACTCTTATCTTCATACTCCTTTTTGGGTGGAGATGACAAGGTAGGTGGATTTAATTTTTTTTAAGTTATGTACATTCCATCTTATTACCTTATAACGTTGTTGTAACTATTAATAATTCTTAATATTTTGAGAGACAGTTAACGTACATGATTATTTTATATAGACCAGAGGCTGAACCAATGGCAAATGGTGATTTTGGTCTACACTCTAACAGCTCAGAGTGTAGCCTGTGGATTTTGATACCATCAGTGGTTTCCTAGTGATGTAGCTTCTCAAACCCCACCTCTGGTCTACTGAATTACAATATGTTCATGTTGACAAGATTCTTGAGTAGTTAGTATGCAGGAGAAAGGAGGCACTTGTGTATACCACATGGATGCCCTAAATGAACCCCTAGAAGTGTGTGCCGAGCCCTGTTGGTGTGCTCATAGAAGTGCTCTTCCTGGCTAGCAGGCCTATTGCACTCATATGCTCTCAGAGAGGTCTTGGAAGCAGAAAATATCTAAGAACCAGAACTCAGTTGCTTTTTAATTGCATGAAGATTTTCAGAGTAATGGAGAAATCTTAATTTTGTTCAATATTTAATGGGGATTGTTGTCACATAAAAGCAACAAAAGAAGGAGGAGAAAGAGAGAAAGGGATGAAGAAGGATGGGGAAGAAGAGGAAGAGGTAGAGGAGGAAAAGAAAGGAGAAGGGGAAAAGGGGGAGAAGGAGGAGAAGAGAAGAAAGAAATGGGGAAGAGGAAAAAGAAGTGGAAGAGCCCAGATAGTCTACTCGCAGCCCTTGAACAAATGGTGAATGTGATGGAATTTAGTTGAAAGGACGCAGGAATGGGAAGCTAAAGGCCCAGCTTAGAATCTTGCCGCTAAGCAAAAATCTCTGTATGACCTTGGAAAAGTCACCTCAATATCCTGGAACTCAATCTCTGCTTCTGAAAGATAAAGATGTTTAACTATGTCATTTCTAAGATCCCTTTCACCTTTAAGATTCTGTACATGCTTTCTACCCTCACTAAGCTGTCAGCCAAGACTCTAGTCCAGAATCCAAGGTTTGTCTCCTTCCCACTGCTAGAACAGAGATGGAAAGATAGACTGTTCCCCCAGAATTTGATCATGGATTTGGAGTGACTATATTTTAACTACAGATAGATATCAGAATATGTTTTTTTGAGGGGGGGGGTGAATAGAAAGTTAAAACTAGAAGGAGAAATAGTTAAAATCTTCTGAATTAAGAAAAAATGGAGAAAGGTTGTAGTTTTACTTATCTAATTGTGGCAGGAAAGAATGATCAAATTTCTCCCTGAGGTGTTGTTAGGTTTGGGACAAGGAGACAAAAAAAAGTTTACCAAAGCAAATGTCCATCGACAGAGGAATGGATAAAGATGTGGTACATATATACAATGGAATATTACTCAGCCATATAAAAGAATGAAATAAGGCCATTTACAACAACATGGATGGACTTAGAGTTGTCATACTGAGTGAAGTAAGTCAGACAAAGAAAGAGAAATATCGTATGATATATGCGGAATCTAAAAGGAAATGATACAAATGAACATATTTACAAAACAGAAATAGACTCACAGACCTAGAGAATGAACTTATGGTTACTGGGGGGGAAGGGTGGAGGGAAGGGATAGTTAGGGAGTTTGGGATTGACACGTACACACTGCTATATTTAAAAAGTATAACCGGGCTTCCCTGGTGGCGCAGTGGTTGAGAGTCCGCCTGCCGATGCAGGGGACATGGGTTCGTGCCCCGGTCTGGGAGGATTCCACGTGCTGCAGAGCGGCTGGGCCCGTGGGCCATGGCCGCTGAGCCTGTGCGTCCGGGGCCTGTGCTCCGTGGCGGGAGAGGCCACAACAGTGAGAGGCCCGTGTACCGCCAAAAAAAAAAAAAAAAAAAAAAAAAAAAAGTATAACCAACAAGGACGTACTATATAGCACAGGGAACTCTGCTCAATGTTATGTGGCATCCTGGATGGGAGGGGAGTCTGGGGGAGAATGGATACATGTATATGTATGGCTGAGTCGCTTTGCTGTGCACCTGAAACTGTCACAACATTGTTAATCAGCTATACTACAATGTAAAATAAAAAGTTTAAAAAAAAAAGCATATTCCAAGGAACACTAGTGCAACAGAAAACCAACAGGTGTTTGGTGAAATGTCTACCCTTAAATTTCCAGAGAATGGGATTGAAACCATTTAAACAACTTTTCTTTTTCTGCAGGATTTCTCAGAAACTTAGCTATGTTTATATGCAACATAATTTGTTAAAAGATATAGAAGATCCACCTGTTTGTAACCAGCTTTCAGCATGAGCACCTTTTAATCTGTCAGCATTGTCATGCCCAAGCAGAACTTATCTGGGGAAATGCTATATGACTTTTGGGAAGTCACTTCTCACTTAGTGTCATTTTCTCCTTCTGCACAAATAAGGGGGTTGGATTAGAAATCTCTAATGTTCCTGGACTTCAGTGGTTGCGCACTGTGGTGCAGTGGTTAAGAATCCACCTGCCAATGCAGGGGACACGGGTTCGAGCCGTGGTCCGGGAAGATGCCGCGGAGCAACTAAGCCTGTGTGCCACAACAACTGAGCCTGCACTCTAGAACCTCCGAGCCACAACCACTGAAGCCTGAGCACCTAGAGCCCATGCTCCGCAACAAGAGAAGCCACCACAATGAGAAGCCTGTGCACAGCAACGAAGAGTAGCTCCCACTCGCCGCAACTAGAGAAAGCCTGTGCACAGCGATGAAGACCCAATGCAGCCATAAATAATAAATAAATAAAATTTTAAAAAATACACATAAAAAAAGAAATCTCTAATGTTCTTTCTAGGTATAAAATGGTATAGTTAAGTAACACCTAAAAAATATCATTAGCTGAATTTGAGACAATAATTAGTCAATGCAAGATACAGAACAGGATACTACATGTGCCAATTTGTAGGGGTACAGATGATCAGTGCTAGGAGAGGTCAGGCAGACTAGATTTCAGTGTAGGCCGAAGCTGTTAGAACAGACTGGACCAGTAGGCAAGGGAGAAGAGAGAAGGGTATTTTAAGGGATTATCACTTTGAATTGAAGTGTGGGAAAAAGGAAGATTTTAGTTATCAGAATATTCGGGGTCGCCAGAGACAGAACCCATGTGAATGTGCTTCAGTAGAAAGGGGAATTTAGCAGAATGACAAAGGACATGCCATATGATTAGGGCAAGTGTAGAGTGCTGATGACCTCGGGAATGATTAGAATCAGGAACCAAGTCACCGCCAGAATGTTTGGTCTGTTTTCTCTGTGTATCTTCTTTATACCGTCTCTGCATATCCCTTCCACTACTCAGCAGGAAACACGGCTAGCAGCAGCTTCTGAGCCTCACCTTCCTTGTCTCACTACCAGAAAAGGACTGGCTCTCTTCCTTCATTTCCAAGTCAGATTCTCCTAGGGAATGCCTCCGACTGGTCTACTTGGCTCAGGTAACTGGACTAATTATCTGTGGCCAGAGGAGCAGGGTCACCTAACATAGACATGACAGCTGATGCCTCTGATTTTCACACATGAGAAAAATCACTGTAAACTGGGAAGTGATACTAATAATCTACATTAAAACATCAAAGAGATGGCCAAAACTTTGCTTAAGATACGTCCAGGCAGCTGCTGGTGTGGATAAAGTAGGAGAGATCAGTTGAGTGCAGATCTTGAAGGATGTTTAATGCTCAGATAAAAGGGTCTTACTTGATCTATTTATTATTATTATTTTTATTTTGCCCAGTGGTTTTGAAAGTCAGGCCAGTGTCAGGCTGCAGACATGAAAATTACTTGCGGGAGAGGGGTTTTGCTTACTATAATACTGATTCCTGTGCCCTGCAGTTCAATAGATTGGGTTGGAACATGGAAATCTATACTTATTAAAAATCCCGTAGGTAACACTGACGATCAGCCAGTTTTAGGAGTCACTAATCAATCTGGTATAACTTTACTGTGAACTTATTAAGTATACTATTTTTTTTATTTGCTAGTTTCTGAGAGATAGAGTTTGCTAGTTTTTGAGACACATATTCACAAAACATTTATCCTTTCCTTAAGAAATTTAGCTATTAGGGAATACATAGCTTATAAATAAATAGCCATAAATGACCAAAAATCACTTGAGAGCTTAGAGGGAGTGTTAGAACTGGAGGTGGTATGGAATTAGCAAAGATTTGGTTGAGGAGACAATGTCTGAGTAAAGTCAATGATGGATTTATTTAGAATATTCAGAGGAGGAAGTTGATTCCAGGTAAATATAAGAACATAAAAGCAAAATACCTGAAGGAGGAAAATCTGGAGCAGGATTTCTTAATCTGGCACCCAAAGAGACCAAAAATATTTCTTTATTTTTAGTAATATCTAATGGAAATTTAGTAAGTCCTTCAATTTGACTACAAACAACACTGGATTTAGTATTACCTGTAAACATGTCACCATTAGAAATTAGGTATTTTTATATTTGATTAAGATTTTAGCAGATATTTTGTACTCCCATTTTTTTTCGCTCATCGCTAATTCAAAATTATAGTAGCCATAGATCTATTAATAGCTCTTCTTATTTAATGAGTTAATAATAAAGTTTAATGAGTTAAAATCAATTTTTATCTTGCTTTATTTTATTTTATTAAAGTATAATTCAGTTCAGTAAACTAATACAGTTTATATTAGTTTATTGAAGTGTACAACACAGTGATTCGATGGCTATGTACATTATGAAATGATCACCACTGTAAGTCTAGTTACCATCCATCACAATGCAAAGTTAATACAATACTATTGATTGTATTCCCCATGCTGTTAGTTATATCCTTAAGACCTACTCACTTCATAATTAGAAGTCTGTACCTCCTGATCTCCCCATCCATTTCAAGTCTCCCACCCAACATCACTCTGGAAACTTCTAGTCTGTTCTCTATATCTATATGTCTGGTATGGATCTGTTTTAGCTGTTTGTTTATTTTGATTTTTAGATTCCACACATAAGTGAGACCATATGGTATTTGTTTATCTCTGACTTATTTCAATTAGCATAACACCCTCAAGGTCCATCCATGTTGTCACAAATGGCAAGATTTCATTCCTTTTTATGACTAATATCCCATTGTGTGTGTGTGTGTGTGTGCACGCACACAACTCATTTTCTTTATGTACTCATCTATCAGTGGACACTTGGGCTGCTCCCATATCTTGGTTATTGTAAATAACTCTGTAATGAACATAGAGGTGCATATATATTTTCATATTAATGTTTTCATTTTCTTTGAAAAAATATCAGAAGTGGAATTGCTGGATTGTATGGTAGTTCTATTTTCCATTTTTTGAGTCACCTCCATACTGTTTTCCATAGTGGCTACACCAATTTACAGTCCCCCCCAACAGTGCACAAAGGTTCCTGTTTTTCCACATCCTTGCCAAGACATTGTTTCTTTCTTTTTCTTTTTGATAATAGTTATTCTGACAGGTATGAGGTGATATCTTATTGTGGTTTTGATTTGCATTTCCCTGATGATTAGTGATGTTGGCATCTTTTCATGTGCCTATTGGCCATCTGTATATATTTAAAATCAAAATTTTAAGTATTTTATAACTTTTAATATAATTCATTTTCTTTGTAATTTTATAAGTTTTATTTCATGCATTTAAAAAGATTATTCCTAGAAAGTGTTCTGGTTAGCTTCTGTTGGGTAACAGATCATCCTGAAATTTATCAACTCAAAATAACCACTGTATTTTCTCATGATTTTGTGGATCAAGAATTTGAGAAGGGTCCAGGTAAGTGGTTGTCATATGTGATCTCTTATGTCATTGTAGTTCAATCATTGGCTAGGGTTGCAGTCACCAAAGGCTCAACAGTGCTAGACATCTGAAAGGGCTGGGAGTTCAGATGGGGTTGTCTATCCATCAATCTCACCTTGTAACATGGGCTTCTCACATCATAATAGCTGAGTTCTGAGAGGGAGCATCTCTAAAGGTAGTATTCAAGAGGAGAGTGTTCCAAGAGATCAAGGCAAAAGAAACAAGACTTCTGACTTGCTTCACATGTCATGCAGCGTCACCATCACTCCTTTCTCTTGGTTAATGTGAACCAGTAAGGCCAGCCTAATTTCTAGGAAAGGCAAAATATTTCCCTGGTTTTGTTGGAAGAAAAATCAAAGATTGTGGCCATCTTTAATCTGCTACAGAAGGATTCCACAGGCTTTACTAGAATGTCAAAGATGTTTGTGGCATAAAAATCATTAAGAACACCTGCTCTAGAATACGTGCTTAAGTAAAGAGTGCAATCAATAAAAAAGATGAGTGTTCCTAATTAATATTAACTTTGGAGGGTATCCAAGGTAGCCAGTAGCCAGAAGCCAATCTATACTGAGCCATTACGTACAGATTTTCCAAGCTGTATTGCTCCACTAACGGTTAGAAGAAAGAAAGAATGAAAAAAGGAAAGAAAGAGGAAAGAAAGAAAGAAAGAAAGAAAGAAAGAAAGAAAGAAAGAAAGGAAGGAAGGAAGGAAGGAAGGAGGAAGGAAGGAAGGAAGGAAGAAGGAAGGAAGGAAGGAAGGAAGGAGGAAGGAAGGAAGGAAGGAAGGAAGAAGGAAAGAAGGAAGGAAGGAAGGAAGGAAGGAAGGAAGGAAGGAAGGAAGGAAGGAAGGAAGAAGAAAAACATTCTACTTAACCTTGATGGGTCAAAAAATGACAGAACTGAGCTTTGCCCCCCAACCAGAAGAGCAAGCAAACAGTTTCGTAACGGTGAAAGCATCTTGCTTATGGGGAGATAAGACTTGTCTTTCTCTGTTGAATATAATTAGAGGAGATGAGAAAGAAATGTGAAGAGGCCCTGTATCTCTTCTCAAACATGCTGCAGTGATGGATCAAAGAGATGGGAACTGACACTTTCCATCTCCGGGACACCCAGAGTAGATATACAGTCAATAAGACAGCCTGCTCATTGATGTGCAAGGCCTCTTCCCCTATCAGAGGAAGAAGGATGAAACCTGACAGAACTCCCCTCACTAATTCCTCACCTCTTTCCACCACTGTTGGAGGTGGAAGAAGCCTTTGGGTGGAAATACTTGAAGTCTGTGTCCACAGAATCTTTAGGTGGGATTTTTATCTAAGTCTTTAGCCAAGGGCTTTATCATATCCATCTACAGCATGTGATACAGATGGCTAGGGGAATTGTTAGCATGGGAGAGAAGCAGAACTCCTTAGGTTAGGAGACTTGCAGTCACAAGAATCTGATGTATCTTAACTGTTTTATTTAGGAGATGTCTCCTTAATGGATCACTGTCTACCAGGGTTTGGGGGAACACATAGCTCAGGATTCTTGCATGTGCTCTCGGGATATTGAGTATTGTAGAGTCTCCAATTATAACTGCAAACCCCTTAAAGGCAAAGACAATTCCACATGCCTAGTATCTATCAGGGGCTGGTAGACAGTAGGCTTTAAATGAGCGATCAATAAATGAATAAATTATGGTTGAATGAAACTATAACCTAGGCTCCTAAAGAATAAAGTATAAGCTAGTTAGCTGATCTCTGAGTCCCTGTATTATCTGGCCTCTAACTAGTTCTCTAGTCCAATCACTTATTATTCCTCCATCCTCTCTTGCTCACCAAACTAAAAAAACACAAAAAATGTATATGTCTTAACATCTTTGCCCGTGTTGCTCCAGCTCCCACAAAGTAGAAAAGGCTCATTTCCATTAGGTGGTTGGAGAAATCTCTCTGTGAGAAGGCAATACTGGAGCAGAGATGCAAAGGACAAGATGAAGCCAGCCACATGAAGACCTGTAAGTGGGGGTGGCGTGCAAAACCCAGATCCAAAGGAAAGAAAGTATAAAGGCAATGAATCCGGAGTAATCTTGAAGGTTCTTTTCTTTTCAACAGAAAGACAGCTGTGTAGCAGAAAGATAGTGAATGAAGGGGCAGAGCAATACAAGATGAGGTCATGGATGAGAGTGTAAGGTAGGGGCCAGCTCACTTAGAACCTTGAAGGTCCATGTCAGGAGCTTGGACTGTGTGGAAGTGGAATAAGGAGTCATTCAACTGTATTAAGCAGAATGGGCATGATCCAATTGTCTTTGAAGAAGAGAACCCCTTGCCGGAAGACAAGTGTGGATGCAGGTAACCCAGTTAGAAGGAGATCTCAGCAGTGAAACAGTGGTTCAGATTAGGATGATAGCAGTGAAGAGCTACAGAAGTAGAGACATTTAGTACATATGTTGGAATCAGAGCCAACATGATTGTCTGATGGGCTGAAGGAATAAAATTTAAATGACCAATTAATGAGAAAGGTGTTTACATTTACTGGTAAAGAAGAAGACATTCAGATAAATAAAACAACACTGAAATGGCATTTTTTTTCTCGTATCAAATTGGCAAGTGCTTTTAAAAAAATGGTAAAATCCTGAAACTGCATGAGCTTTGAAAACCAACCTAATTGCCCAACAATCGAGGATCAGTTAAATAAATTACAGGGCATGCATATGTTTAAATGCCCCATGGCCATTAAAAATGATTCTGTGGAAGAACACTTAATGACACGGAAAATGTTCACGGAAAGTTTTATCTGTTCAACAACGAGCTGTCAGGGTCCATGCTTCTTGTTAAGTACTAAATGGATTTGTATTGAAGGGATATGTTAATATCTTTAAAATTTGCTGTAGAATTTCCCTAAAGGAGAGAATACTTTTTTAAAGAAATATGCCTGTCAAATTTCTTGGGGTGACAGTAAGACTGTGAAGACATGCACCATCAAGATGCAAGGTTAACAGAAGAGGTGAGTAAATTCCTCTGCAGTAGGAATAGAAATGCTCGGAAAGGTAAGCACCTTGGGCCAGTGGCCTTCGGTGTGGAGTTTGAAAAAAGATGGCTATATCATTTTTGGTCTGCAGCAATGCAGGATGAACCAGACTCCCCAAGTTCAGGATAGCAAGGCAAGTCATAAATTTAATGAGGGTGTACGAATAGTCACGAGAAGAAAGCTCTCCCCTTGCTCCATCCTCCTTAGAATTTGCAGAAAACCTGACGAGGCCTTTCAATTTCCATAGTATATAGCAGGGTGTTTTGAACAACTTTTCAAAAGGCAAAGAGATCTCATCTCAACTGTGAAAAAAATAGTATCCCAGGTTGTAAAATTTAACTATTTTCTAAGGATAAAGACTTAGAATGTAACCGGCACAGAAGGAAAGGTCTATAAAGAATATGTGATCCAATCTTATGGTTAGTAAGATAGAAACTTAAGTTCCCATAAAGGTAAAAGGCAGAAAGTTCCAATAGATGTGTGTCCACAGGTTAATTCTAAGTGTGAAAGGTATTAGAGCTGGCTCCAAATACAAAGTAAAGCTGATTTCAAAGTGAAATGGAGTGTCTGCCACTCAGTGCTGTGACGCGTCATTGCTAACAGACAGTATAGAACTTATTACTCACTCCCCATGTATAGATGACTTTTGCAAACTCATGGAAAGAGCCACAGAATTTGTTTTCAATTTGCTGTCTTCAGTCTCTGTATTGCCTGTGGTTCCAGGCAGTCCTTAAACAGAAAGCCCATGGCTCAGCTAATATTTCATCTTGGAGATACCAGTACATACAGCTATCCTGCCATCACTGAAAGATTACTATCAATGCTGGCTGTCATTTCTACTTAGCATGTTTGAGGAAGGTGGCCAGGTGTGAGGAATCATTCTGGACCAGCCCCGCACTGGAAGGCAAAGGCATGGCTCAGTCATTTCTGAGTCTGGTGAATTTGTACAAAGCCCTCAAAGTCATAGGTCTTTGTTTCTTCATCTGAAAACAGGGACCATGAACTCCTTCACATTGCGAGTATTTATTTGATAAGCAATGGAAGAGCGAAAGATCCTTGTGAACTTTAAATACCTATTCAAATATAAGGAAAGAAGAATGTTCTTAAACCTAGAGGGCTTTGTCTTTCAAACACCTGGGCTTTGCCATGAAAACTCCATCCCCACATGCTGTTGCTCCTCTCTGCAACTCTAACTCTCTTCATTCTGCATTTCCACATATAATAAGGTCTATCTCTCCATGTCTTCCTCCCCTGGGTCTATCATATTCCACTCATCCCTTAATCTTCTAAGTGGGAAGTTTTGAGTGCCTTCTGATTTCCCAAGCCATGTTATTGGAACATCTTGAAATTAACATTTCCCAACTTGTGTCATAGTTATGTATCATAGGAATAGCTGTCAGCCCCTGTGCTGAGTTTGACATTCATTTTCTCATTTAACCCTCAACCACCTTAGAAGGCAGATATCACATGCTTTATCTTATTTAGGCAGTAGTTCTATGAATATAGGGTAGGTGTAAAATTCATTTTTATACCTTCAACATGGCCAAAATAGGACTCAATAAATGTTATTATTATTAGAAATTATTATTACTATTGTTCTATAAGTCATTAATTACTAGTATATAATTATCTAATAATTTAATATCACTATTACCATTATTCCTATTTATTAAGTTTTATATCATTAAAATATCAGACGCTATGCTAGTATTTTTCATGCATTTCTATCACAGTTAGGCATGATTATCCCCTTTTTATACATGAGGAACCTGGGACTCAGAGAGGGAAAGCTGCTTTTATAGTCAATAATGACAGAATCAGGATTTAGATCCAATTCTGTCTGACTTCAGAATCAGTGCTTTCAATAGCCACCCTTCACTGTCCCTTTTGGCAGTATCTGGGTAGAATACTGGACCATCTTTATCTGATGAAATGATCTTGGTCAAAGTTTAGGATACGGTTTTCTCCACTACACAGATTGATGTTTGCCTCGTGACATCCCCAAATCATGTTTGCTCTTTGCACTCCCCAAGGTGATTCCCAGACCACCACCATCTCCATACGTCCTGTCTGATGGTTACCATTGAAGAAGAAATGCAAAAAAACAAATGTATTCCTTCTGCTAGAGAAAAGATCACAGTAGATCAAAATTCTTATCCATCTGCCAATAGCCCCATCTCTGGCACAATATCAAGTACACCTACAAATAAAGCAATCCATGGATATCTTGGTTGTCCAGAGAAATGGCTCTACTCCTGATCACTGGCTTTGAAGAGGATGGTCAGTGCAGCAGAGCACATGCATTGGTCAGCCTTCCTGGTTCTAACATTGACTACAAACAAAAGTGCTGCCCAGCATCAACACACTGTCACTGCCATTAAACACCCTATGGGAGAAAAAGAAGCTGATGTACCTTTCGGAGGAGCCCAGACACCCTGGTGTGGAAAACAGCTCTCGTTGTTGCAGAAACCAGGAAAATGTTTCACCAAGAATACAGGGCAGCTAATGAAAAAGAAAACCAGGCATAGTATTAAGTTATTTGGGAGAAATAATTTTCTGAGCCTCATACTGGTATAGGTGGTATAAAATAAAGTTACTTTAGAGTAGTGATTCCTTTTCATGTACAAGGTCTTGTAAAATATGCTGGTCAAAATTCTTCATTTCGTATAGATAACAGGGATAACTTTTTGCAGCAGCTAACAAGAGACAGAACCATAGACCTGCTCACTTAGTCATTATTCATTGACTCATTGAATCATTAATGCATGTATTTTTTCATCATACCACTCGTTTCTAAAGAAAATCGAGGCAGCTTACAACATCCTACACTTAATAAAATCGGATTTCAAAAGGAAACAAATACAAGAGTCAGTAAATACAGGATATAGGTCCAGAAAATACAAGACTTGCTAAGTTCTTGACCAGGAAAAATGGAGCTGGCATACTAGAATCAACTGGGAAGTAATTTTCTAAAGATGCATGTTCCTCTGTCAAGGAAAGAACATTCCTTGGCTGAGAATTTTAACAGAATAATTGAGGGAAAGAATAATTTAGACACTTCAGAATGATTCTAATCTTTGTCTCCATGAAGAGCAGTTAGCTAAGGTAAGGGTACTGAAATAATACACAGTGCCTAGTTTTGAGCTTCCTACAGGTAATGGTAAAAAGGGAAACTCAATATATGATATATAATAATGAGAATTTTAAATTTTCATTTATGCTGCTTTGAATTTGGAAAGAAATTGATCACCCAAGCATTTATCTAAGCATCTAAAAGACGTTCATAAGTAGTAGAACAGAGTCGGAGAGGAAGAAACCTTTCTTCTTAAAAAATGATCATTTTTCTATAAAATTTGAATACCATTATCACAGCCAATAAAATTTTTAAAATTCTAATTATCATCAAATGTCACGTCTATATTCAGATTAAACCATTGTCCCCCCAAATTATACAGCTGGTGTACTCAATATTATATACGGAATCGTATCAGTACCATGCTTAAGGTTGAATTCATAATCTTCAGGATTTCAGAAACACCAGGGCTTTGGGAAACAGGAGTGATTCTCCTGGGTGGAAATCTCCAAACTTGATAAAGATGACAGGATTTATTAAACCTTTTCTAAGGTAAGTTGTAGAAAGGTTTATGGGAAATATAATCTTGGCTCTTTTTTCTTAAAAAAAATAAGTAATACAATTTTTGTTCTTTTTATAACTGAGGTAAATTTTACATAAAATGAACAAATGTATAATTCAATGAGTTTTGACAAAAATATACTCTTTTCTTACTACCACCCCAAAAGTTCTCTCATACTCATTTGGAGTCATCTCCACTCAATACATACAACTGACTTCTATTACCGTAGAAAAGTTTGCCTATTTTTAACTTCATAACATATGGCATCATACAGCATGCATTCTTTGGCATCTGGCTTTCTCTTTTTTTAATTTAAGATAATGCTATTTATATTTTTTTCACTGTTTTTTTTGCTTTGCACTGATTGTTTTCTTTGTTTTATTGCTGCACACTATTCCATTGTGTGAATAAATCACAATTTGTTTGTGATTCCTGTTGATAGGCATTTGGGTTGTCATTTGCTCTAATGAATGAATCTTCTATGAATATTGTTATATGGTTTTGTGGGTGTACAATTTCATTTATCTTGGTTAAATGCCAAGGAAGGAATGAAACCACTAGGTAAGTGCGTACTTAAATTTGTAAGGAACTGCCATTTTCCCAAGCGGTTAAAACCATGTTACACTCCACCCACGAGGAGTCCAGTAATACCACATTGCTATTTACATTTCATAGTGCCAGTCATTTTGACTTTAGCCATTTTAGTGGATATATAGGGTGTCTTAGTGATGTGGTTGAAAATATTTTCACTTCATTTTTAATGATAAAGTCCTATACCCATTTTACTGAGTTATTTATATCTTATTATTGTGCTAAAGGAGTTCTTTATATATTCTGGATATAAGTCTTTTAAAGTAAACATTTTCTCCCAGTTTGTGGCTTGCACTTTCATTTTTTAAAATAATTTCTTTTAAGAACAAAGGGGTTTTAATTTAATGAAATTTGATGTATTTTTTTTACATCTTTATTGGAGTATAATTGCTTTACAATGGTGTGTTGGTTTCTGCTTTATAACAAAATGAATCAGTTATACATATACATATGTTCTCATATCTCTTCCCTCTTGCGTCTCCCTCCCTCCCACCCTCCCTATCCCACCCCTCCAGGCGGTCACAAAGCACCCAGCTGATCTCCCTGTGCTATGCGGCTGCTTCCCACTAGCTATCTACCTTACGTTTGGTAGTGTATATATGTCCATGCCTCTCTCTCACTTTGTCACAGCTTACCCTTCCCACTCCCCATATCCTCAAGTCCATTCTCTAGTAGGTCTCTTTATTCCTGTCTTACCCCAGGTTCTTCATGACATTTTTTTTTCTTAAATTCCATATATATGTGTTAACATATGGTATTTGTCTATCTCTTTCTGACTTACTTCACTCTGTATGACAGACTCTAGGTCCATCCACCTCATTACAAATAACTCAATTTCGTTTCTTTTTATGGCTGAGTAATATTCCATTGTATATATGTGCCACATCTTCTTTATCCATTCATCCGATGATGGACACTGTTCTAGCTTTTATACCTATATTTATGATTTATCTCAAAATAATATTTGTATGTGGTATGAGGTAGGAGGCAAGGCTCATTTTTCTTCCAGATTAACGTACTACTGTTCCAGTACCATTTCTGAAGAAACCATGTATTCCTACTGAATTACCTAAGTGACCTTGATGCTTAGTCTTTCTAAAATATCAATTGACCAGATATGTACATATTTAAGTCTAGACTCTCCCCTCTGTTTTATCAATTTATTTATCTATTCCTAATAAAACAGCATCTTGACTACTGCAGATTTACAGTAAAACTTAAAATCAGTGACTATAAGTCCTCCAAATCTGTTCTTTAACATAGATAGATTGGCTATTCTACATTGTCTTCCTAAATTTTAGGCGCTGGGATCAAGAAGTTCCAACTTTTTTTATTTTTTCAGAGCCAAGTACAATTTAATAGAGAAAAATAAAATAAATATTATATTTCTTGTACCCAAACACAGTGAAGGAAATTCCTGCCTCTTTAGAAAATGAACAGGATGAATCTTATCATGATTCAAATCGTAGTACAACCCTCCTTGGTTACTTTTACTGAAACCTTTACACCCACTGCTCTATCTATTCCATCTGAGCCAATCTGCCTTTGATCCCCTTTCTCCTACAGCCTTTCACTCATGTTGGTGATCAGCAAACTACCCTACATACTCAACTTCTTCTTGGAATAGCTCCTCCACTTTCCCATTTGATTGAAATCTGATTACCTCTTGAGAACAAAGCATCCCTGGATAGGCTTTCTGTTACAAGCTGTTCTTGTCTTAAGTCTCATGTTGTGGTGGGTGGGTTGTCCTCCCTGTTTCTCATTGCCATGTCCACCCCATTGCACCGTCACCCTCTTACAAACCCCCTATTCTGTTAGGCTATGCCATCTAACTATTTTTTTTCTTTCTTTTTTTTTTTTTTTGCCACACTGCATGGCTTGCAGGATCTTAGTTCCCCGACCAGGGATGGAACCCTGGCAGTGAGAGCACAGAATTCTAACCACTGGACCACCAGGGAATTCCTGTCTTTCTAAATTTTAGAATGATCTTGTCAATTTCTACTATGAACAGCTACTGGAAATGGGACTTGTATGGCATTAAATCTATAGATCTGTTTAAGGAGAATGGATGTCTTAAGAATATTAAATCTTTAATGATCATGGTATATCTCTTCATTCATTAGATTGCTCATAATTTCTCTCTCATGTGTTTTGATTTTCAATGTGGAGGTTTTCCACAGTTCCCATTACATTTATTGCAAACTATTTTATATTTTGATGCTAATTATAAGTAATATTGTTGGTGGGAATGTAAATTGATATAGCCACTATGGAAAACAGTATGGAGGCTCCTTAAAAAACTAAAAATAGAACTACCATATGACCCAGCAATCCCACTACTGGGCATATACCCTGAGAAAACCATAATTCAAAAAGAGTCGTGTACCACAGTGTTCATTGCAGCACTATCTACAATAGCCAGGTCATGGAAGCAACCTAAGGGTCCACTGACAGATGAATGGATAAAGAAGATGTGGCACATATATACAATGGAATATTACTCAGCCATAAAAAGAAACGAAATTGAGTTATTTGCAGTGAGGTGGATGGACCTAGAGTCTGTCATACAGAGTGAAGTAAGTCAGAAAGAGAAAAACAAATACTGTATGCTAACACATATATATGGAATCTAAAAAAAAAAAAAGAAAAAAAAAGGTTCTGAAGAACCTAGGGGCAGGACAGGAATAAAGACACACATGTAGAGAATGGACTTGAGGACACGAGGAGTGGGAAAGGTAAGCTGGGATGAAGTTAGAGAGTGGCATGGACATATATACACTACCAAATGTAAAATAGATAGCTAGTGGGAAGCAGCCACATAGCACAGGGAGATCAGCTTGGTGCTCTGTGACCACCTAGAGGGGTGGGATAGGGAGGGTAGGAGGGTGACGCAAGAGGGAGGGGATATGGGGATATATGTATGTGTATAGCTAATTCACTTTGTTATAAAGCAGAAACTAACACACCACTGTAAAGCAATTATACTCCAATAAAGATATTAATAAATAAATAAAATTCACTTCCCCAGTTATTCGTTGCTAATATTTAGAAATGTATTCTTTTTTCTTTTTTGCGGTATGTGGGCCTCTCACTGTTGTGGTCTCTCCCGTTGCGGAGCACAGGCTCCAGACGCGCAGGCTCACGGGCCCAGCCGCTCCGCGGCATGTGGGATCCTCCCGGACCGGGGCACGAACCCGCGTCCCCTGCGTCGGCAGGCGGACTCCCAACCGCTGCGCCACCAGGGAAGCCCAAGAAATGTATTCTTTTGTATATTGAATTTGCACCCTGCAAAACTGCCTAACTCACATATTAGTTCTGGGAGCTTATTTATAAATTCCTTAAAATATTCTACATTAATATCATATCCTTAGTGAGCAAAAATACTTTTATTATTTAAACATTTCTCTTTTTAACTGGTATTAAAAACTATAAATGCCCCTTTAAGGACCGCATTAGTTATATCCCTAAATTGTTGATATGTTGTGTTTTTCTTAACATTTAGTTGAAAATAATTTCTATTTGCTTTGTGTTTTCCTCTTTAATATATAAAGAAATGAGTTGCTACTTTGAAAATATTTGTAACGTTTTCTAGATGTCTTACTGTTTTTTAATTTATGATCTAAAACTATTGTGGTCAGGAAACACACTCTGTATTACTTCAACCCTTTGAAATCCAGATACTCATTTTATGGCTCAGCATTGAGTCTATCATTGAGCACTGAGACTCTTCCAGTGCACTTGAGAAACATATACATCCTGCAGTTATTGGATTAGTGCCGCTTGTTTAAATGTCAACTATGTCAGAATCATTCATATGTTGTTCAAATCATCTCTAGTATTTACTGAAATTTGTCTGATTTTCCTATCAATTACTTAAAGAAAAATATTGAAATCTCCAACTATGACTAAGTTTTAGGGTATTTCTCCTGTACTTCTGCCAAATTTTTCTTCATGCATATTGAATCTGTTATTAGCTGCTTTCATGTTTAGGATGAATTAACACCTAACATTGTAAAGTGATCTACTTCATCTCTGGTAGTACTTTTTATCTTGAATTTTATTTTGTTCTGATATTAACATAGCCACACCAGTTTCCATATGCATATATTTGCATCATTTAAATCCATTTGTTTTCCACCTGTCTGAGTTTTCATGGGTTGAATGTTTCTGTCATTAACAGCCTAGAGTCATCTCCAGTCTAGCAACTGCTGCTTTTTGCTTGGAGTGTTTAGTTCCATTATATTTAATATAAAATTAAATTACTATACACATGTTTATTTATTTTTTATGTCCTTTTTTTTTAATTTTTATTTTATATTGGAGTAGAGTTGATTAACAATGTTGTATTACTTTCAGGTATACAATAAAGTGATTCAGTTATACATATACCTGTATCTATTCTTTTTCAAATTATTTTCACATTTAGATTATTACAGGGAGTATTGAGCAGAGCTCCCTGTGCTATACAGTAGGTCCTTGTTGGTTATCAGTGTGTACATGTCAATCCCAAACTCCCAATCTTCCCCTCCCCCACACCCTTCCCCCTGTTAACTGTAAGTTTGTTCTTGAAGTCTGTAGGTCTGTTTCTGTTTTGTAAATAAGTTCATTTGAATCATATTTTTAAAGATTCCACATATAAATGATATCATATGATATTTGTCTTTCTCTGACTTACTTCACTTAGTATGACAATCTCCAGGTCCATCCATGTTCCTGCAAATGGCATTCTTTCATTCTTTTTATGGCTGAGTAATATTCCAGTGTATACAGGTACCACATCTTCTATATCAATTCTTCTGTCAATGGACATTTAGGTTGCCTCTCTGTCTTAGCTATTGTAAACACTGCTACAATGAACATTGGAGTGCATGTATCCTTTTGAACCATGTTTTTCTCTGGATATATGCCCAGGAGTGGGATTGCTAGATCATATGGTAGTTCTATTTTTAGTTTCTTAAGGCACCTCCATACTGTTCTCCATAGTGGCTGTACCAATTTACATTCCCACCAGCTGTGTAGGAGGGTTCCCTTTTCTCCACACCCTCGCCAGCATTTATTGTTTGTAGACTTTTTGATGATGGCCATTCTGACTGGTATGAGATGATATCTCATTGTAGTTTTATTTGCATTTTTCTAATAATTAGCAATGTTGAGCATCTTTTCATGTGCCTCTTGGCCATCTGACTATATATACATGTTTAGATCTACCACCTTTCTGTTTATATTCTCTAGCACCCTCTTTTTGTTTTTCCTATCTTCCTACATATCCCATAAGTTTTTAAGTGTGCGAGTCAGTGGCCTCAAGTGCTTTCACATTGCTGTGCAACCTTCACCACCATCCATTTCCAGAATTTGTTTCATCTTTTCAAACTAAAACTCTGTATGTATGTGTATATATATATCTTTTGTTGATTTTTTTGGTATTATAATATGTATTTTCACGTTTCACAGTTTAACTTGAATTAATTATATGTGACTTCACATATAATAACCTTGTAGCAGTATAATTTCATTTATGACTTCCATTCATTTGTTATTATTGTCATACATTATTTTCACTTTAATGAATTGACTTTAAAAGAAATTAACACTTTTATATTGACTCATATATTTATTATTTCTGGTTCTCTTCAATTTTCCCTATAGCTCCAAATTACCATATTGCATTATATCCCTTAAGTCTGAAGAATTTCAGGTCTTCTTGTAGTGTTTCTCTGCTACAAAAATTTTTTTGTTCTTGTTTATCTGAAGATGTCTTTATTTTGTCTTCACTTTTGAAATATATTATTATATGTATGAAATGCTAGACTGACAATGTTTTATTTTTTTCTCTCAGAATTTTTAAGGTGTCAATTCATTCTCTTTTAAACTCATTTTTGTATGAACAAATGCCAGCCTAAATTGTTATTATTATTCTCTTGTATATAATGTCCTGGTTTTTTTTCTGGCTTTTAAGATTTTTTTCCTTTCTTTGAGAGCCAAATCCTATGCAGTTTCTTCCTGCTTTTGACCACTTTCTAGTGTCTCAAAATCATTGTTTTCTAGTTTTCATCACTGTTATCATCTGGACATTTGGTCTTATACAAGGTACTCTATCACTACTAGAAAACAGGATCCAAGTTTGTCTGTTCCTAATATTTACCACTTATTTGTATTTCTGGTAAGCTTCATTCTTTTCCATGGACTCATGCTTTTGTCGTATCATTTTCATTCTGACTAAAAACATCTTTAATATTTCTTTTAAAGCAGTTGAGCTAGAATGCTCTCAGCTTTCCTTGTTTGTAAATGTAGTTCACCTTTATTTTCAAAGATGCCTTCACTGGGTATTGAATTTTCAGTTGACAAAACTATTTTCTTTCAGCACTTCAGAGACGTGGTTTCATTATGGTCTGGATCGCAAATCTTTAGACAAGTTGGTGGACATTCTTATGTTCATTCCTCTCAATGTAATGTGTCTTTTTCTCTGGTTGAACTTAAGAATTTTACCTTCATCATTGGCTTTTAGGAATTTGATTGTGATGTGCTTTGGTGTGGTTTTCTTTGTGTTTAAACTTCTTAAGTTTTTTCATCTTCTTGGATATGTCTGTTTATAGTTAAAAGAATTTTTTTTAAACCTTCAGCCATTATTTCTTCAAATAATTTTTCTGTACCTTTCTCTATTCTCATTTTAAGATTTGTATGTTAGACAGTTTGATGTGGTCCAACAGGTCACTTTGTCACTGTGCATTTTGTTTTCTTTTGTTTTCCTCTCTGTGCTTAAGTTTGATAGTATCTATTCCTTGAATTCAAGTTCTTTCATCTTTTTTTTCCTCTCCCCACTCCCATGGTATTTAATCTATTACTAATTCCAACAGGGAATTTTTTTTTTGTTTTAGTATTCATGGTGCTTTATTATTCATCTCTAGAATTCCCATTTGTTTCTTTGTCTATATCTTGCATTTCCCTCAATATCATACCCATGTTGTCTGGGAAGTTACAGAGCACACAGAATGGATTTATAAGAGCTATTGTCAAATCCTGGTCTGGAAATTTAATCATTTCACTAATTTCTGGGTTTGTTCCTATTTACTTATCTTCCTTCAGCTTTTGTGTCACATTTTCTTGCTTCTTGAGATGACAGAAAATTTTCAATGGATTTGGACATGGTGAACTTTACATCATAAAGTGATGGATTTTATAGGGTTCTTTTAAAGAGTGTTGGACTTTATCACTTGTGGAATAGATTGATCTTCAAGTGAGTCATTTTTTAAAAAAGAATTTTGAATTTGGGGATAGAGTAATTCTAGGGCTAGTTATTATCCATTAATATTAATCCAGACAGATAATATATTTTTAATATTGTTAATATATTATCTGTCTGGATTATCCACTAAAAGCACACATGTTCAGTACGTTTTCTTCATTCTGGCTGACTAGAACTTGAATATCTCCCATCCTTTTGTCAACTCTGGAACCTTTTCAACTTACAGCACCCATTCATTCTTTAGGCTTTTGGAGTGTTACATTTTGCAGGCATGTCTTACTATCCACAAGAGACTAAATGATGCCTCTATGTAAATATTTTTTTTCTTCCAAATGGAAAACATGGCTCTAGCACCATATATTGAATGACACTTTTCTTTTTTCTTTCTTTTTTTTTACCACTGATATAAATACTTTTGGTATTTCCTAAGCCATGGTACACATCAGGGTCTGATTTTGTAATTTTTATATTCCATCTCTTTCTGTCTATATTCTAATACTAAAAACACATCATTTTACATACTATAGCTCTGAAATATTTTTAATATCCATGAGATGTAATTCCTTTCTAATTCTTCTTTTTAAAAATAACATAATCAGTATTGCATAATTAATCTTCCAGATGAATTTTAGAATAGTTCTAAGGTCTTCACCTATTTCCTTTGGAATCTATAGTAGAAATCCTTGTTTCTAAAATTTAAGAAAGACTTGACAGCTTTAAAACATTAAAATATTTTTCCATTAAAATTTTTTTATCTGTTAGGTTTTTTTTTTTTTTTTTCCTGTATGCAGGCCTCTCACTGTTGTGGCCTCTCCCATTGTGGAGCACAGGCTCCGGACGCACAGGCTCAGCGGCCTTGGCTCATGGGCCCAGCCACTCCGCAGCATGTGGGATCTTCCCGGACCGGGGCACGAACCCGTGTCCCCTGCATCAGCAGGCAGACTCTCAACCACTGCACCACCAGGGAAGCCCTATCTTTTAGTTTTTTTGTTTTTCCTCTGGCTCTTAATATTATTTTAGAGTATCTGCTTTTTTCTTGTTATATTTATTCTTATATCTTTCAGTGCTCATATGTGCCAATCACAATTATAAATGTGTTCCTTTCTTCAATTTTATTTTCTCTTTATTACTTTTATATATGAATGATTGATTCTATATGTAAATTTAAATGTATATAGTTTATTAATATAGTTTACTGATATATTACCATTTATTAATTTTGGAATAAATTAATGAATGAATCTAAATTAAATAATAAGAGAATTATCTTAAGCTCTATTGAAGAAATTGAATGATGATCTACCCAAATAACAACATATTTTCATGCCTCTCATGACAACATTTCTTGTTAGCATGCTTCTTAAAACAGAATACTTTTACATTACTTACCCCATTTGATCTTTAATTTTTTTGGAGATATGAAATCTGAGATTCATAAAAGTGACAGAACTTACTCAGGAGCCCACAGTGACAAAAGGCTGAACTTGGATTCATATCAAGTTCTCCTAAGCCCAGACTCAGTGCCCATTCTCACATACATACTCCACTATTCCTCATCAGATGTCTGACTCCTTTGAAGATTTATCCCAGAAATATCCAACTAGAAATTGGAATAATGCATTTGAGCTCTCTTTGAGATTATGCCAATGATTTTTTCATATGTGGAGGAAAGACAGTCTTGAAAGTGCTAGCTGAGTTGATATTCAGCCCCTAGAGAGAAAAAAAGAAGGATCTGGGATTATAGTGAGATGGAGTATGACAGACCCACATAAACTGGTAGAGATAAGATGCATCTCATGTGTCCAAGTGTATTGAAGGACCTGTCACTCACATGTTGGTTTCTGAGGTAGAGGTAAGTTAATTCAAGTTAATATGCAAAAATGTTTCTAATAACAACCTGTCAAGAGTGTAGGGGGACATATCAGGAGAGAGAAATGAGAAGAGAAAAGGAATACTAGAAAAGAAATGAGAAATCAGCCAAGGGAACAGAACAATTCTCCACTATAATCATAAGAGAGGTGACTAGCATTACTTTCTCACTAGCAATTCATCTTAGAGTTAATAATGTTCTGTATTTGAGAAGTTGAACTATAAAACCACATATAAGTGGGTTCAGATCCTGCGTAAACTACTTAGCGTTTCTAAAAGCATCAGTTTCTTTTTCTTTAAGGTGGAAAGAATGATGTCTAATTGAAAGGCTGTAGGGAATTCTCTGCTGGCTCAGTGGTTAAGAATCCACCTGCCAATGCAGGGGACACAGGTTCAATCCCTGGTCTGGGAAGATGCCACATGCCACAGAGCAACTAAGCCTGCAGCCACAACTACTGAGCCCACGAGCTGCAACTACTGAAGCCCGCGCACTCTAGGGCTGGTGTGCCGCAACTACTGAGCCCATGTGCTGCAACTACTGAAGCCCGCACGCCTACAGCTCATGCTCTGCAACAAGAGAAGCCACTGCAATGAGAAGCCCGTGCACCGCAATGAAGAGTAGGCCCCGCTCACCACAACTAGAGAAAGCCCACACTCAGCAACAAACATCCAACGCAGCCAAAAAAAATTTTTTTTAATTAAAAAAAAATTAATTGAGGGGCTGTGAGGATTACCTGAGATTATACACACATTTGAAACATGTATAAAAATACTACTATATGCTCTTTAAGGGAGTGGAGTAGTAGATGTTATCTATATAATTTATCTATGATGAGTAAGTACTAAATTATCTTATAAAAAAGATATGATGGCCTTAAACTTAAATGGATAGACAATATAACAATAAATGATAATGACCAAGAGTATATGAGGACTCCATTCATTCATTCAACAAATGTTTTTCAGTTACCTATTCTGTGCTCTTCACTTTTAAAGTTATGTAGAAAAAAAAACATTAAATATTTGACACAAATAACTAATAATCTTAAAAGTATAACACTTGAATTGAGTTTGAATGAAGTGGAAGTTAAGCTTATGTACAAGAAGGCTCAGGAGCAAGTGGTTAGCTTCAAATAATTCAAGGAAGGATAGTGCTGTTTTTGGAATGTCCCATAGGCATACAAGCCTATGAATTTTAATTCAAATTTTTTTTTAAGTTAGAGCTGTCCAAAGATGAAATAACAATAATGCTAGTATATGACTAGAATGACTACATGCCAAGATCTCTGCTGGGTAAGAGGTTGGCATTATATCATTTGATCCTCAAAATAACCCTGTGAGATAGGCATTATTTTTCTCACTAAAACCAGGGAGGAAACTGAGATTCAGAGATGCTATGTAGCTTTCTCAGTGACACAGAGCTAATTATCACAGAGCCAGCATTCACAGTTATCTTAACTTAACTTATCAAGCTCTTAATTTCCAATTTACGCATTCTCATTTGGAAAGATGAGCAACATGTCACTCAGGTTATGGAGTATAGTTTTCAAAGACCTCTTGACCACCTAGGATGGCGTGGATGACTGAAAATGAGGAAAGAAAATAGGTATTAAGGCTCCTTCCAAGCCTAAAATCTAAAGATGTTATGCCTTAAAACACATAACTTAGTATCATTTAATGCTATATCATTTAATGCTATATGAAAAGCAATTTTACCTTCCTGAGACTAATCATTCATCTGCAAAATGGGAATAATATTGGTACCTGACTCTAGGATTGTTTAAATAAGTACATGGGCAATGATTATTAAGTATTCATATGTATTTAACGATTGGCTTGTGCTGGAGGGAGCTCTGACTCACCGTGAATACCAGGTGTTTGAACACAATGAACACTCAGGAAATGCTAGTTTGTTACATGTTTACGATTAGAAAATTCATGTCATAAGTATAGCAAAGTAAAAAATAAATCTATTAAAATGTGTAGGAAAAGGTTTACAGCAAGGAACCCAGAGCCATGTTTTCATGGTCTCCATAAATATAAAATGATTGTGTTTGAATGCATACCATCAACGGGGGAAAAATCTCATTAGAATTATTAATCGTTGCAGGATTTGAACCAGGACTAACAGACAGGAGAAAGACTAATGCAGTGATGTCATAAATTGATCAATTATGTTATCTGGAAAGTATATATGAAGCAACCATTTCACTCACAAGTATATGGTCATTTGACTTTTTCAAAATATGGCACACTGCAATTCAATTTAGGGAATGTGGTCTTTCAAAAAAGTGGTAGGTGGGGGCTTCCCTGGTGGCGCAGTGGTTGAGGGTCTGCCTGCCGATGCAGGGGACACAGGTTCGTGCCCTGTTCTGGGAGGATCCCACATGCCGCGGAGTGGCTGGGCCCGTGAGCCATGGCTGCTGGGCCTGCCGTGTCCGTAGCCTGTGCTCTGCAGCGGGAGAGGCCACAGCAGTGAGAGGCCTGCGTACAGCAAAAAAAAAAAGTGGTAGGTGGGACTTCCCTGGTGGCACAGCGGTTAAGAATCCACCTGCCAATGCAGGGGACACTGGTTCAATCCCTGGTCTGGGAAGATCCCACATGCCGCGGAGCAACTAAGCCCGCGAGCCACAACTACTGAGCGCATGTGCCACAACTACTGAAGCCCGCATGCCTAGAGCCCGTGCTCTGCAACAAGAGAAGCCACCACAATGAGAAGCATGTGCAACGTGACAGAGTACCCACACTCGCCGCAATTAGAGAAAGCCTGCACACAGCAACAAAGACCCAACGGAGCCAGAAATAAAATAAATACATTTTTTAAAAAGGGGTAGGTGAGCAATTAGATATCTATAGAGAAATAAATGAACCTTGACCTCTACCTCTATTAGGTACAAAATTAATTTGACATAAATCCTAGGCCTAAATGTGAAAGGCATAAGATTCTAGAAAAAGATGTAGGATATTTTTAAAATCAATATTGAGTGGGCAAAAATGTCCTAAATAGGACTCAAGAATGACTGACCATAAAAGAAAAATATTTTCAAGATTAAAAATATCTGTTTATCAAACAACATCCTTAAGCAAGTAAAAAGACAAGTCACAGACTAGAAGTAAATATCTGCAATACATATATCTAACAAAGGATTCATACCTGTTATGTAACAGACTCCTACAAATCAAGAATAAAGCTAAAAATCCAATTAAAAAAATAAACAAATGACGCGAAAAAGCACTACACAAAACAAGATATATGAAAGCCGATAAAGATGCAAAGGGATTTATGATCATTAGCTAACAGGAAAGTGCAAATCAATCCACAATGAGATACCTCTTTACCATCAGAAAGATACCTCTTATCAGGGGTAGTGACTAATTTTTTTAAAAATGGGCAATATGAAGTGTGGGTTAGGATGAGAAACAACTAGAACTCTCATATTGCTGGTGGGAGTGTAAATGGTAAAACTACTTCGGAAAACTGACGGCAGTTTCTACTAAAGTTAAACACAAATGTCCCTTATACCTAAGCACTTCCACTCCGGTATATACCCTACAGAAATGAGTGCAGGTGTCCACACAAGATTGTGCAAAAATGTCTGTAGGTTTATTCATAACAAACAAAATCTTTAAAAAACCCAAATGCCCTTTAACAGCACAACGAATAAATGAACTTGATAATTCATATAAGTATATGAATTGTCATATACTTATGTGAAGAAATATATAGGGAAAGCAATAAAACAAACTGTTGGTAACAGAGATAAAACCCAAAAACATGTTGAGTGAAAGAAGACAGACAAAAGAATAGCACATATAATGTAGATTTCATGTGACTTTAGAAAAGAAATCAAATTGAAGACAAATAATTTATTTACAATTAAGTTAGAAGTTAAAATACTGGCTACCTCTTATGGTAGGCAGAACAAGGGCTCTCCAACAATATTCACATGCTAATCCCAGAACCTGTGAATGTGTCAGGTTACATGGCAATGGAGAGTTAAAGTTGCTGATGGAATTATGGTCAATAATCAACTGATCTTAAAATAAGGAGATTACCCTGGATTATCCAGATAGGCCCAATGTAACCACAAAGGTCCCTATAAATGGAAGAGAGAGGCAGAAGAGATTCAGAGAAAGAGCTGTGACAATGGAGACACTGCCAGAGAGATGAGATGTAGCTGGCTTTAAGATAGAAGGAGGCCATGCCCCGAGGCACATGGCAGCTTCTAGAACCTGGAAAAAAGCAAAGAAACAGATTCGCCACAAAGGCCTCCAGAAAGGAATGTAGCTCTGCTGACACCTTGAGCTTAGTCTGGTGAGACTTGTGTTGAACTTCTGACTGTAAAACAGTAACTGTACATTGTTTAAGTCACTAAGTTTGAGCTAATTTTTTAATGGCAGCAGTAAGATACCAAATAGACCAGGAAGGGTCACAAAGGAACCATGGGGTGTTGCAAATTCTATTTTGATAGTGGATGGTCATACAGGTATACCTCAATGTAAAAAACCCTTAAGCTGTGTAAGTATGATCAGTGACCCTTATGCCTACATTCTATGCATGTTACCCCTCAATTTAATAAAAAAATCAGTCATCAACAGGCAAAATTTTTTCTAACTGACATTAACTTACGTTGCGAAAATTTGGGGAAACAGTCACTTTAACTTCTGAATTGAAGTTTGAATTTGTTCAGTCATTTAGCTGGTTAGTTGCATAGTAAAGCTGAAGATTTCTCTTCAACTTCTCTCTTCTCTAGGTAACACCCCTTAGAGAAATTATTTCATTTATATCCAAAAGACAGATATACAAGAATGTTCACTGAAATACTGTTTGTAAAGGTGAAAAAAGGAAAACAAATTACTCATCAAGAAGGGAATGAATTCGTAAATTTTGGTGTGTTTTAATGAATAAAACGGACCTTCATGTATCACAACAGGAAAGGGAACTCTCAGTATATAAAGTTGAATGAGACACAGGCATTATTCAGTGTGATATGTATATAATTTATTAGCACTTATCAAAACATGTAAAGCACACTATCCATTGTTAGACACATATGTAGTAAAAATGTAAAACCATGTGCATGAAGAAAACATATACATTCAAATTAAGGTTGAACTCTGAAGAAGAAGAAAAGAAAATGAGATGGAAGAAGGTAATGAAGGGAATTTCAAATGGATGTTGGATCTTTTCTTAAAAAGGGTCCCTAACCCCAACCCCGGGAGAGAATGGTGTAGAGAGCTTTGGAAAAGAGAAGAGAGGTCTTTCCCTGCAATAAGAAATATTAAGTCTAAAGATACCTATAAGAGTGGTTCTCAACCAGAGGTGATTTAGAAATATCAGGAGACATTTTAGTGATATCTGGAGACACTTTGTAATATCTGGAGACATTTTTTTTTTTTGCGGTACACGGGCCTCTCACTGTTGTGGCCTCTCCCGTTGCAGAGCACAGGCTCCGGACACGCAGGCTCAGTGGCCATGGCTCATGGGCCCAGCCGCTCCGCTGCATGTGGAATCTTCCCGGACCGGGGCACGAGCCCATGTCCCCTGCATCGTTAGGCGGACTCTCAACCACTGCGCCACCAGGGAAGCCCCTGGAGACATTTTTTATTGTCATGACTAGAGGGACATGTTATTGTCACCTTGTTGATAGAGGCCAGGGATGCTGATAAACAGCCTACAGTGCAAAACACAGTTCCACATAGAAAACAATTATCCAGCCCAAAGTAATGCCAAGGTTTTAAAAAATCTGCTCTAATTTTTTTCTAGTAGTAACTATCATGGATGAGACAACTTCTGAAGGTACATTCTGGCCTTTTTGTATAAGGCTAATATTTATGACTTACTTTTTGGAGTGGGGTTGCTAAAATGGACAGGATAAGAGGGACTGGCAGTTGTGGAACAGAGAAACTATTTGGAATAACTGTTTAAGAAAATGAACCACACACTGTTGGTGGGAATGTAAATTGATACAGCCACTATAGAGAACAGTATGGAGGTTCCTTAAGAAACTAAAAATAGAACTACCATACAACCCAGCTATTCCCCTACTGGGCATATACCCTGAGAAAACCATCATTCAAAAAGAGTCATGTGCCACAATGTTCATTGCAGCTCTAGTTACAATAGCCAGGACATGGAAGCAACCTAAGTGTCCATCAACAGATGAATGGATAAAGAAGATATGACACACATATACAATGGAATATTACTAAGCCATAAAAAGAAACAAAACTGAGTTATTTCTAGTGAGGTGAATGAACTTAGAGTCTGTCATACAGAGTGAAAGTCAGAAAGAGAAAAACAAATACCGTATGCCAACACATATATATGGAAACTAAAAAAAAAAAAAAAAAAAAAAAGGTTCTGGAGGGCCTAGGGTCAGGACAGGAATAAAGACACAGATGTAGAGAATGGACTTGAGGACACGGGGAGGGGGAAGGGTAAGCTGGGATGAAGAGAGTAGCATGGACATATATACACTACCAAATGTAAAATAGATAGCTAGTGGGAAGCAGCCACATGGCACAGGGAGGTCATCTCGGTTCTTTGTGACCACCTAGAGGGGTGGGATGGGAGGCTGGGAGGGAGTCGCAAGAGGGAGGAGACATGAGGATGTAGGTATATGTATGGCTGATTTTCACTTTGTTATAGAGCAGAAGCTGACACACCATTGTAAAGCAATTATACTCTAATAAAGATGTTAAAAAAAAAAAAGAAAGAAAATGAACCACAGTGTCAATAAGGGGTAAGTAGTTGAAGTGACAGCAGTGGGCAGAGGGCCTAGTTAGCTCAGTATACTCATCTGGGTCCACCTAATGGTGTCAAGTTGTGATTCATTAACCATACTAGATGTACAATCAACGCTGAGGACTCAGCACACGCGACCAGAATTACTGTTGCCTTTAAGTAGCCTGTAGAGTGAAGTCAGAAGTGTGAGTAGATGGGTAAGCACTTACTCGGTACTATGAAGATTTGAGTTCT
Organism: Aethalodelphis obliquidens; assembly: GCF_003676395.1. Lineage (NCBI taxonomy): Eukaryota > Metazoa > Chordata > Mammalia > Artiodactyla > Delphinidae > Aethalodelphis > Aethalodelphis obliquidens. The sequence continues at coordinate 15,390,405 of NW_020837951.1, forward strand.
AGTCTGAGTAGACCCAAGAATTCTGTTTGCTGAATTCAGAATTGTACTGTCAATTTATAACTCAGCCTTCTTTTTCAATACTTTAAAAGATGAGTGTGGTGAATTGGAGGATTTGATGGGTGATGCAAAGAGCTATCCAGGTCCCTCCCACATCAGAAATAAAGGACTTATTCTCCATCTTCCGGAGGACAGAAGACAGTCCTCAGCTCCCAGGACCTTTGGGAACTGCCTCAGCTGAAGACAACTTCCTCCCCGAAGGCTGTACTCGCTTCCTGGAATAGCCTACAGCCAATGACTGACTGACTCGCAGGAGTGGAAAGTCCTGGCTCTCTTGCTCCAACTCAAGACAGATCTAAAGTTCATACTATCGTTAGAATGTCCCACGGTGTTGGCTAAGGTGTCCTATTGAGCCTGAACCATGGGCTGACTTTCCCCTCTTCCCAATCCCAAACCTATTGCCTCTTCTTGTCTTCCACAGTTGCTGATACCAGGACACTTTCTAATTAACCTTGTCCATGCTAATCTCCATCTCAGAGTCTGCTACCTGGGGAACCCAACCTGTAACAGATTACCTTCAGGCTCTCTGCCATTTATCACATTTCATAATCCCATGCCTCTATCTCTGGTCTTAATGTAAAACCTCCCACAGCAAGTACATGTTTAAGTGTGTGTGTGTATGTGTGTGTGCATGTATACATAACAATCATCACAGATAACCCTTATCCACACCATCTTTTGAAAATAAAACAGCCATAATTTTAATTCAAATGAATGTTTGCTGTACGCTTTGGCAAAAGATCACCTATACTAACTAAAAATACTATGTGGCCACACTTCACCACCAGCAAGTCAATAGAGGGGTTTTTCCCTTTAGTTGAGTACTTTACTGCCATTAACTCATTGCCAGTGCAATTGATACAATAGATCATTTAATTCTCCCTATTTTACAGATGGAGCATTTGAGGCTCAGATACCTTGAACGGCTGCTGATTTTGCACAGCAAATAACTAAAGGAGTCAGGACTAGTACTCAGTTGTTCTGAGTTTAACTCCACGGTTCCCTCTACCACATGGTAGACAAATAGGTTCAAAACTACTTAGGTAAATTCATAGATGATAGAATCATAGCCATTATCTTTCAGCTTGACTTCAAGGAGGACAATATCCTTTTTTAAATAAGATTCTATTCCTCTTAAGATGCAAGAAAATTTGTACTCATCTAAATAATTTGGAATTAGAAGGGATCATAGAGGGTATTTAGTACAGAAAATGCACATAAGCTCATTCTCACATGCCAACTGCACTGTATTGGCAAGTGCTTGCTGGAGCATCATATGGAGGATATTAATGCCACCTCTGGCTCAGTGCAAAGAAGTGTGATGATTGATTAGTGATGCCTGCCATGAGCACAGTAATCAGCACTGGTGGCTTCAGTGCCATGGATCTGCAGTCCTGGACTTACTGTAACCCTTTCATTCTATGAATAGGGATACTTAACCCCAGACAGAGCAAAAGAGCAGACATTTCAATAAAAGTGTTTTATATATATCCATACTAGTGGTATGGTCAAGACTCAAGTCCAAGTTGTCTGACTCTGAGAACAATGCCCTCTCCTTGTTACCTGTGTTGTTCAATACAATGTCCACTAGCCACATGTAGCTATTTAAACTTAATTACAATCAAATAAAATTTTTAAATTTAGTTTTTCAGTCATACAGATTATGTTCAATACGAGAGAGCACAGAGAACATTTCCAGCATCAGTGAAAGTTCTATTGGACACCACAGAAATGCCAATGGGCCTCTGCAGTTATTCTTATGTTCCTATATTTCCATGACTTAGTGAATACTCAACAAAAATTAAATGAGGGTGATAACTGATGTTAAGCGAAATTTAAAAGTCCTTTAGCTTATGCACAGGCACATTAAAATTATACATGCCCTGGGACAATTTTTGACCAAGGCTAACATTTTGCCTTTTGAAAGTACATAGGGATAAAAGTTAGTTTTAAGCTTCATGTATACCATATAGCTTGTAATGCATCGTGTGTCTTTCTGCTATAGACTCATGTTGTTAGAGTCTGAAGTGAAACCTCCATGGGAACTTCCCCAGTGTAAGGAAAGTGCCAATCAACGTTACTTGAGGTAAAAGAACAATACATATTTACTGAATTAGTTTTTCTTTATTGATTTAAATATTGATCATAACTATCTGCATAGGAAACATTTCATATATAAGGCCATACACATAGAAATTTCTGAGTAAGTTCAAACCTGCAATGTAAAGCACACTCTTCTTTGTGAGAGCCACGTTTAATGAGTAAGCACTGTTTACTTCCCATTATATAATTAATCCTCACAATGATCCTGAGAGGTAGAATTGTTTTTCTTTCACAGATTAAAAAAAAAAAAAAATTAAGGTAATTTTTCCCAAGACACAGAAGTGGTAAATGTCATGGAATATGATCTCAGGTCTGTGTGTCTGCCTTCAAGCCTCATGGTATATGCCATGAGCATATTCTCATGCTTCTTTTCTGGTAGGATACCCTATAGGACAACTTGTTTAACCAATTCTTAGTCCTTACGTAGTTCTGGAGAAAACTACCTTTGAAAACCACTGCTGGAGATACTAGCTATGGGATTTGGATGCATTATTAAAGCTATAAGGGACTCATCTTACAAAGCACCCTTTAAATTTCTCTGTATTGTCACCAAACACCAGGTAATAGATTAATTGTATGATGAAGGAAGCACTCAGATTAAGATGGAAAGAAAACTTAGTGTCCCAGAATCTGATTCAAACTCTGGTTCTTTCCCTAGCTGACCTGCATTGTTAAGGAAATCTTTTGCTTTCCCTAAACCTCAGTTATCTTCATACAAGCAAGACTATATATCATCAAGTTGTCTTGAGGGCTGAGAGTCTCTACGAAAGCACAAAACAGACTATATGGCATACTGTTGGTGTTTAACATATGTGTGCTCACATGCTGACCTGTGAGACAGATGATCTTTGGCTCTCGCCCCAACTTCAGAACTGATCTGAGTCCCAATACTACTGACTCTGGTCTCCTCATGCACACAGCATGGTGATAATTCCTACCCTACATTAGTGAGTTTTGTGAGGATCCAATGAGATGGTGTAAATGAGACCTGTAAATTAACAGAATTAAAGTGTGGCAATAACAGCTACCTTTATAAAGGCTTAACATTACCAGAACCTGTGTTAATCACTTTATGAGCATTATCTTGTTAAATCATCCTAATGGTCCTGTGGAATAGGCACTGGTATCATCTCCAATTTTTAGTTGAGAAAATTGAGTTAATATAGTTAGAAAGTAGTAAAGACAAGATTCTAAACCGAGCCAAGTGCATAGCCGGCACCCTTAACCATTATACTCTACAGCCTTCATTGCATGGGGAGGTGTGCATGAAGGTAAGTAGAACAAGGAAGCCTCAATTTTCTGCTGAACATTTTAAAGTATTATCCAGAGACAATGGGTCAGGCTACTTCAAGCCATGCTTCAACTTCCATACCAACCCCATCCCCCTTTCAGCATACAGGAGCTTGATTTCCTCATCCATCATTTCCTTTTTAATAACACCCTCCCATTCATCTACCCTTCCTTCTTCACACCCCCTGGCATGTTGACAGTGGCTGGAGTTTCCCATTAAAGCAGTCATTCTTGTAGAAAAAGGAGCTGACATGATTAATGTCAGTCAGTGACTAAAGGGAGCATCGTGCCTCTCTGAACTCAGGTAATTGGGAGGATGGCATGTCCCAGAAATATCTGAAATGCTTTCCAAAAGTTTGCTGTAAAACTGAGAGATCAAATTTTACCATTGCAGGGTTTCTTTCACATACCTTTATGTTTAGGAAATCTATAATCAAGGAATGTTAAAATCAACGGTGGTGTTTGAAATTGTCTAGTCATTTAATATGCAGAAAAAAATTAGGTACAGAGAGGGAAAGTAACTTGCCCAAGGTCGCTCAGATATTTCAATTCAACAGGCAGGATAAGAACCTGTTTCTCATGACTTACACCATTGCCTCCCAGATTTTTCACTATAAATCTTACCCATCTGCCTCTACTGCCTTACTCTTCCATCTGCCTCTACTGGGACCAGTAATAAAGCTGAACTGACTTCCATAAGTGAGTTCTCCGTTTTCCCCTAGAGGGAAGCTCCTTGGGTATCTAGCTGATAGAATTTTTAATAAGTATCTCTCCTTTTAAAAACACCCACTTCTTTCTTTGCCCAACATCTTCCTGCTGGTCTCCCGTGAACAGACCATTCCAACTGATACCAGAGTCTCTCTCTCTGCTTCACTGCTCCACTGCATTTTTTTAAGCTTTATCCTTCCAAAGGCACAAGGCAGCAACATGCCCTGAATTTAGAATGGAAAGTGGGAACTATCTGGACAAAATGACAAGGACGGGGGAAAAAAGGCACTTCCACCATGCATACCTTTTCAGAGACAGAATGAAAAATCATCCTTGCATTCCCTGGGAATAAAATTCACAAAGTCGACAGAGTTCTTCAGGGTCCTTTCTGTCTGATAAGTTTAAATGTAGTCTTATCACATGAAGTGAAACTTAAAAATAAACAAACAGTTCCCAGAACTCCACGTTTGCCATATGCTTACCTATTGGATTGTGTGCTTTCAGGCTGAGCGAGCTGTTTGACCATGAACAAATCACTTAGCCTCTCTAGACCTTAGTATCCTCATCTGTACAATGTGGAGGAGTGACTTGATATTTTCTAACTTCCGTTATGTCCTAATAACTTGAAACTGCATGTGTTAACTAAGGACTCAAGTGCTTAAAGGAGAAACAGGAGAGGAAAGGAAAGTTGGGGGCAGGAAGTGAAGGAGATACAAGGAGGAGAAGAAAAGACGTTAAGTCCACATTAATAGGTTAAAAGCCAAGGTAAAAGAGAGTAGGCACATGTCCCCTGTGCATTCTTTCATCATTCAAAGATGACTGCTTGTCTCTTATATAGCCCCAAGAGACTGAACTAGGGTCTGGGGTGGTTTAAGGGGACTTATTTTACATTGACATATGTGTGATTTTCTAGCTTTCATAGCTATCCAGGACATAAATTGGATGCTCCAAGAGATGAGGGGTCTTTTACCAGATATATTCAGCAGGAACTTGGTGATTTCAAGAGTTGATTCTTAGTGCTATTCAGTGAAGGTGTAACTTAATAATTTATAAGTCTGCTAGTCTTTGATTCCAAAATATATACGATCCCCTAAGTCCATGATCCTCTAGATTCAGTAATAATGGTTCGACATGCTGGTATCCCACAGAGCACGTGCCCAAACCAAGTCAGTTTTCATTGTGTTTTGTTTTGTTTTCCCAACCCTTGACTAAGGAACAGCAGTGTGGATTTTCATAGTAGCTGCCTAAATCATGCTTGGTCCTGATTTCACCGTTGAAAATAGAATAATGTAACAATGAGTTAACCTTTAATAAAATGCTTAATAGGTACTCAATATATGACAATGCGTTGTCTATGAATTATGCAATTGATTACAATAACCCTTGAGATTGATGCCACTGTATTATCTCCATTTTATAGATGAGATCTCTGAACATTACAAAGGACACAGAGCTCAGTGGAGATGCAGTGAATGATAGAGGGCTCTATAAAAATCAGCTCTTTGTCTTATCACATTATATTCATAATATCTTTTATAAGAAGCACTGTGGTACAATAAAAATAAAAAAGCCTTAGACATGAATTTAAGTCTTAGTTCTGCCACTGAGAATCAACATTAATAGTTACTTTATCTGTCTTATATTCCTCATCTATGAAATGGGAATGATCATGACTTATTTATAAATATTGTAATAATTCATCAAGATAATGAATGTAAAAGTCAATGGAAAGCTTTAGACTACTATAACAAACTACTGATAATTTGTCACTGTTATATAATTACCATATACTTATGGCTCAAGATGCCTTATTCCATTTAACTTGACACATGTCCTCTGACTGCTCATGCTACTAAATCTCTTCTCTAAAGTCTTATAGATTTTTGAAATATGGTCAACGTGATATTTGTGAATGCACGTTCAAAGGCAGACTGTCCAGGTTCAAATCTCTTCTCCACAACTTGTCCACTCTATCTTGGTTAAATGACTTAATATCTAAAGTCACAAATTTTTGTTATTTCTATAATGAGAATAATGATTAAATCTATATTTAGAGTTCAAATGAAAATTATATAAGCAAAATGTTAAAATACTCTGTGGGATAGAGTAAATGTTCAATTGTGTTGATTATCACCATTGTAATCTGCAGCAGCATTTTTCAGGCATAGATTATAAAAGTAGTTTGGGCCCAATAATATACAGTCTATACAATCACGTCTCTGTCTCACACAAAGCATGACCCTTATAGGTGTGATCAGTAAAATTTTGCTTAAGCTTTTTTTTAACATCCCAATAAATTCTGCACCATAGAATCACAGAATACTAGAATCAGAAGGAATCTTATTCTTTTTTTTTGATTTTCAAATTGCATTTGAATTTCTTTACAGAAATATTACCTACAGTGCTTCCCTGGTGGCGCAGTGGTTAAGAATCTGCCTGCCAATGCAGGGGTCACAGGTTCGAGCCCTGGTCCGGGAAGATCCCACATGCCACGGAGCAGCAAAGCCCGTATGCCACAACTACTGAGCCTGTGCTCTAGAGCCCCCGAGCCACAACTACTGAGCCCATGTGCCGCAACTACTGAAGCCTGTGTGTCTAGAGCCTGTGCTCCACAACAAGAAAAGCCGCCACAATGAGAAGCCCATGCACCCCAACGAAGAGTAGCCCCCGCTCGCTGCAACTAGAGAAAGCCCGTGCAGCAGCGAAGACCGAACACAGCCAAAAATAAAATAAATAAATTTTAAATAAATAAATAAAAGAAATACTACGTACAACTTTTACCATTAAGGATGACCTTTGAGAACCTATAGATCCCAGAAATCCCCAAACTATTTGTATAACCTGTATACTCTTAAACTGAGTAAATGAAGAATTTCCATTGCTATTGTTTGTTTGTGTGCTTGGATGCGGGAAATAGCTCCAGAAACTCCAGTAACATTTATAGAACATTGCAGCTTCAATGAGTCCAGGACGGTGAATTTATTCTCTACAGTATCCTCACCAATTAGTTGTCACATTGACACGTGAACACCTTCAGTGACTGGAGATTCATCACCCTTCAAGGGATGAAGCTATTCTCTATTAGTCAAGGGCTATTAATCTGAGTACCACAGACCCCTTAGACCTTTTAATGAAATATTACATGCCACACTACATATACATTCATCTATACATATATGTATACATATGTGTATACATATGTATGAATGTATTATATACAGGATAGATAGAAGAAAAGATATAGATACATATTTACATATATAAAGCTATGGAGTGTGCGTGTGTGTGTGTGTGTGTATGTGGTTAAAGAATGAGAAAGTGATATAGCTCCTCCTTTCTGACTTCTCAGACCACACCTGCATTTATTTCTGTACATCATATTTAAGACAGAAACAATCTAGAATCTGACTAGAGAACATGGATCAAAATATTTAGGAGACTTGAACTGAGCCCTGTTATATAACAGATAATAAAATTAGATAACATTTATAATATACTTACTATGTACCAAGCTCTTTTCATGGATTAAATCACTGAAAGATATTGAGTATATGTTGAATATATAGACTATGTATATAAAACGTCTATATCTCTATATATGTGTGTGTATACATATACATATGTACTTATATTTATACTATGAGTTTTAGAGTCTTAACTGGTTCTATAACCCTTAAATGATTAAGGCCATTACTTTAAATAATCTAATATTTGTAAAATACATAAAATAAATGCACATACACATCTGTGGGCATATGGGAGATACTATTACTATTATGATTGATTACTATAACTTTGTAGTAAGTTTGAAATTGGGAACTGTGAGTCCTTCAGTATTTTTCTTCTTCTTCAAGGTTTTTGTGGTTGTTTCGGGCCCCTTGTATTTCTATATAAATTTGAAGATCAGCTTTTTCATTTCTTCATAAAGGGCTGTTGAAATTTTCACATGAATTGCATCAAATCTGTAGACCACTTTGGGTAATACTGAGATGTTAACAATATTCAGTCTTCTTACACATGAACACAGTTATATTTACACTCATTTGGGTTTTGTTTAATTTCCTTCAGCAAGGTTTTGTAGCTTTCAGTATAGAAGTCTTTCACCTTTTTGGTTAAATTTATTCCCAGGCATTTTATTCTTTTAGATGTTATTATAAATGAAATTAGTTACTTAATTTCTTCTTTGAATTGCTCATTCCTGATGTTCAGAAACACAATTGATTTTTGCATGTTGATCTTGTACTCTGTAACTTCGCTGAAATTGTTTATAGTAGTTATATAGTTCTAGTAGTTTCCTTATGAATTCTTTGGTATTTTTCAAATATAGGATCATGTCATCTGTGAATAGAGATAGTTTTACTTTTTTCTTTCCAATATGAATGCCTTTGGTTTATTTATTTATTCCTTGCCTAACTGCTTTGCCTAGAACTTCCAATATAATGTTATATAGAAGTGGTAAAGTGGGTGTCCTTGTCTTGTTCCTGATCTTAGGGGGAATGTTTTCAATCTTTCATCATTAAGTATGATGTTAGCTGTGGTTTGTAAAAAATGCCTTTATCCTGTTGAGGAAGTCCCCTTATATTCCTAGTTTTCAGAGTGTTTTTATTACGAGAAAATGTTAGATTTTGTCAAATGCCTTTTCTGTTTCAATTGAGATAATCATATTTTCCTCTCTTTCTAATAATGTGATATATTACATTGATTTATTTTCTTATATTGAACCACTTTTGCATTACTGAAATAAATCCCATCTTGGTCACGGGGATAATCTTTTTGATAAGCTGTTGGATTTGATTTGCTAGTATTTTGTGAGAATTTTTGTATCTATAGTAATAAGAAATATTGGTCTGTACTTACCTTTTCTTGTGATATCTTTATCTAGCTTTGGTATCATAGTAATGCTCGTCTTATAATGAGTTAGGAAGTTTTCCCTCCTCTTTCTTTTCCTGCTTTTGGAAGAGTATGTGAAGGACCGGTATTAATTATTTAAATGTTTGGTAGAATTCATCATTAAAGCCATTGGATCCTGGACTTTGTTCCAAAGTTTTGAATACTGATTCAATCTCTTTAGGTGTTATAAATCTGTTGAGATTTTCTATATCTTTTTTAATCCATTTAGGTCATTTGCATATTTCTAGAAATCTGTCTGTTTCATCTAGGGTATCTGATTTGTTGGCATATAATTGCTCATGGTATTGTCTTATAATCCCTTTTATTTACTTATGGTTTGTAATAATATCCCACTTTTATTCTGATTTTAGTTATTTGCTTTTCTCTCCCTCTCTCTCTCTCTCTCTCTCGTGCACGCGCCCACGCTCTCTATCTCTGTCAGTCTAAGTAAAACTTTGCCAATTTTGTTGATCTTTTCAAAGAACCAAATTTTGGTATTATTGTTTTTCTATTCTCTATTTTATTTATCTCTGCTATAATATTTATTATTTTCTTCCTTCTACTAGCTTTAGGTTTAGTTTGCTTTTCTTTTGCTAGTTCCTCAAAGTGTAAATTTAGGTCATTGATTGTGAGATTTTTTTTTCTTTTTTAAAATAAGTATTTATAGGTATACATTTTGCTCTGAGCACTGCCTTTGCTGAATCCTATAGGTTGGTATCTCTTTATACATATTTTTATTTTTATACACAATTTTCCTAATTTTCTTTATTTCTTTGTCTATGTTTTCCCTTAGATCTTTGAGCATATTTAGATAACTGTTTCTTTGTTTAGTAAATCCTATGTCTGGGCTTCCTCAGCAATGGTTTCAGCAAATTTATTTTGTTTCTTTCAATGGGCTATACTCTCCTGTTTTTGTTTTTTTTTACATGCCTTTTGATTTTTTGAAAACTGAACATTTGAATATTATAATGTGGCAACTCTGAAAATCAGATGCCATTTTCCTGAGTTTCCTGTTTTTATTTTTCTTTGTTGGCTGTGAAAGTCTATAACAATCCATTATTTAGTGACTTTTCCAAACTATTCTTACAAAGATTGTATTCCTTGTCATGTGTGGTCATTTAAGTCTCTATTTCTTTAGTTCATGTTCAGCTATTAATTTGACAGAGATTTCCTTGAAAGCCGCGAGTTTAAAAAAATCAAAAACAAAAAAGAAGCATACATACACAAAATAAACAAAACCAAATACCTTTGCTAATTGGTTCTCCTGGGGCACGAATAGCCAGTGGCTTGCACTGAGCCTAGGGATCAGTCTAAGCTGAAATCTCAGGCTCTTCTCAGGTCTTTGAGCATGCATGTTGTCCTGGAGATGCATGTGGCTTTCTACATCCCTCCATAGGGATGGGTGTCATTAAATGTCTTAATTTCCCAAAAAACTCCTCCAGGTTTTCTTTCTGGGCATTAGGCAGTCTATCATTTGTCTCTATCAGAATTTTTTTGCCCAGGAACCTGTTGGTTGTGAGTTCACCTTGCAGCATTTTCTGGCAATGTTCACACTTTTCTGGCCTGAGTTTCATGTTAAGCACAACAAAGATGAGCACCTTAGTGTCAGTCCTTCAGTGGCCTCCAGACATTTTATTTTAACCCAGTTTCCATTTCTAGCCACAGTCTTAGCTTTTTGAATGCTGCCTACAGATACTGTACAGATATTTCATAAGAGCATATGGGTGGGGAAATTGGACAAAATTGGGCCTTTAAGTTGAAGGCAGTACTGAGCTTGTCAGTTGGTCATATAACCTTGAGCTCATTATGTGCAAAAGAAGAAGATCCTAGCAGTCAATATTTACAAAGAATACTCTGGGAATTTTTTTCTTTTAATAACATGGCCAACTAATGTTGACAGCAATGTATACCTTTCTCCTATCTTGAAGACTTGTAAGACATAAATGCATTATCAATTCTAAGAATCTGTGTGGTACATATATAATTATATGTAGCATTGTGCAAATGTATTTGCTTACCGAATTTTATCTCTTCTTTCTCACACCTCAAAGACTTTATTTAGAACTTCTTAGGGGAAAAAAAACAAAAACAAAAACTTGGCAAATTTAGTAATAATGCAATCTCAGAAGTCTTATACAGAGATTCCAGGAAGAAGTTAAGATGATAGTCTTCTAGAATAAGTCAGCCCCTTCTCAGCAAAAATAAATGTTTAACAATTCAAATACTCTACTTTTCCATTGCTTGTCTACATCTTTTTCTAAGCTAGGTTTTGTGGTTTGGCCGAGAAGGAAGTTTTATTACAGTTACTGTGCGCCAATACTGACATCTGGTGGTTTTATACTCTAAGTGGCCGGTCTGTCCCAGCTAAGCTCCCAATGGAGTGTGTTGGGCATGAGGGTGGGCTGGTGATAAACTGGGGTTATCTAGAGGCTGGGCTTATCATATATATTCTCCTAATAGCTTCCACATGCAGATGGTGGATGCAATAGCAGAAGGGCCATTTTTACATTCTCCATTCTCACCTGGCCATTCAATCTGTGAACTCACCCTTTTCACCCATGGGATGAATTATCCAGACTAACTAATTTCACAGCCAGTAAATTATAGACATACCCAACGAATCTCCGTCTCATTAGGGAAGGTTAATTTAAGTAGACAATCAACAAAAATACAGGAGAAAAAAACTCAGCTTGAATAGAAGATTCCTCTACATCTAGGACACACAATGAATTCACAACCATATCTGCCATCACCAGAGAAAACACTTAGGAAAAAAAGAGAAAGAAAGAAAAGAAAATTGACTCATTGCGATTTCCTCTGATGAATGGTGAATTTCCAATTAGCATTTTAATTACTCAAGCCAGACTCTCAGCTGTCTTCAAGATAACAACAAAACTCAACGGCAACTTTTCATATAGTTCTGAAACGGGAACTTGGCCCCTGACTTTGAAGTACAGTCCGTCAAGTTTAGTCAATCTCCCTGCATATCAGCTACATTACCAAGTGTTCAATGAAAGCTTTCATCACTTTATTAACTTGCTGGTAGCACCATTTTGCATACGTGTTCCAGGAAATACAATCTTCCCTCTTCCCTACCATATGACATTGAGCAAGCCTCTGCAAACATTTGGGCCTCCAGCCAATTATGAAAAATAATTTTTAAAAATGTTGAGTAAGGTGGTACTGAATACTATCTGGTCAACTTTCATGGAAGTTTCCATAATATCTATAGGTTTTTTCTTTACTTCAGAGCATTGGTTTTTCAATGAGTAAGAACATTTAAATGTCTTTGTTCCACCTTACTGTCTTTAGATATCTGAACAATTTTTTTAAAAGATCACTTTTTTGTCATTCTTGAAGGCCTCCTGAAAGAGAGATTTGGAAACAAAGATTCCATGCACATCTGTAGTACTGACCCCAGTTCTACATGACTCCCATCCATTTGTTTGTCTCTCCAAAGCATTCAGCGTTAGACTATGTTGGGAAAAGTGTCCACATCACTGGAATGTGAAGCGTCACTATATTCTGGTCATACCACAAATGATGAACTGTGCTCTGATCATTAACTCATTTGAGTTTTGGGGGGAGGGGGTTCAGGTTGGTAAAAGTCTGGAAATTCTGACTCATGAAGAAGGAGAGTTAGGGATATTTAATTTAGGGAAGACTTGATTGGGAAAGGAAACAGCAGGGATGATAGCTAGGTTTAATAATATAGGCCTACAATTTAGCATGTGAAAGGTACCAAGAGGGAAAGTTTGGCTTAATTCTCTTACCATTAAAATGATCATTTTTGAATTAAAATATGCAGCAAAATCTGCATGATTTTCAGCCAGGGAAGTTATATAGAGTATTTCTACACTGGACAAAAGGTTGGAGTAGACAGTTTTTGACATTTCTTTCCTCTCTAAAATACTGTGATTTCTAATTATGCTGAAATTAAAAATGATAATGTAAATCTATATTTACTGACATGGAAAGATGCCCGTGACATATTGCCGAGTGAAAAATAAAACAGGTTTTAGAACAGTATGTTCAATATTATTCCATTTATATAAAATCTTGTGCATATTTCTGTCCATATCCATAGAGAAATGCTTGATGGACTGCTCACCCAAACATTAACTGGTTATCTCTCAATGGCAGATTTCAGATGATACTAATTTCTTTCTTTGTTTATGTAAGTGGTTTGACTATTTATAATAACCACATATTAATTATCTTTAATAAACTTATTTAAACATTTTAAATTATTAGATAACTACATAATTTCTTGACAATATTTCTGGATTAGAACAAGCTGTCAGTGACTGAAACTGACTTGAAGTCAGGGTACTCTGATTGCCTACTCCTTTTCCCACTGTGTGGCTCTTAGAAAATAATTTTACCTCTCTGAGTTTCAGTTTTCACCCCTATAAAATGAGAAGTAAACACTACCATATAGTCTTGGATTGGTCAGGATTGATGAAGGTAAGATATAAAATGACCTTAATTAGTCTGAGTGCATCCAAGTACTTAACTAATATGAAGTACTTGGCAATTGAAAAGTGTCCCATTGTTTCATAAATGTTAGCTATTATTGTTTTGTTTTTAAATTAACAATGATATAATTTTCTAATTAATTCAAAAGTAGTTATTAAGCATCTGAGTGGGTTTGATGTTTGCCGCGAGGAAGAAATCTGCTTTGATTCTAAGGGAGTTTTTTTTTTTTTTTCAGGTACTGGGAGACTTCCTTTAACATACCCTTGCAAATAAGTCCTTGGTCAGCCCACAGACAAATAAGTCAGTCCACAGAAAAATTTGCCCAGTATTGATTTTCTTCCCTCAAAGTCCCAAACTGTAGATATCCCTTTCTTCATTTCCTACATGTAAATTTTCACTGGGGATATAGAGGCAGAGTCAGAGGCAAAATTATGTCCCTTGGATTTCCTTCAGGCCTCAGACTGGAGCCCCTGTCACCTGCGGGTTTGCATGCGTGCATGACAAACCAAATGTTAGCCACGATGAAGTGACATCCCAAAGGCATAAAGTGCAACTGGAGAAATATGGGGTGGGCCAGGGCTTTGCATCACCTCTCAGGAGTTGTCTCTCTCATCTCTCACCGTCCTGAACTGGGTGTCCTTTCTTCCACTCTGCTCTTTTAAATTTCAATCATCCTTTCTGCTCATGGTAAGAATTTGGTGGGATTTATCAGTAGCCAGCAAGAGGAGCCCTTTATTTCTACTGTGCTAACGGGGCTGGGGCACAGTAGGTTTTATTACACCATAAATTAGAGCAGGAAAAGCTAATATACTCTATACATTTGTCAAAAAAAAAAAAAAAAAGAAAAAAAAAAGCAGCAGCTCTTTACAGTGAAGTTCCCTGTAGCAAATCTGTCACTGCAGTGAGTAGGTTTTGAAATATCAGAAGTATTTACTGTCAGATGCAACCCTGGGATAGTATAGCAAAGGGCAGCACTCATTGGAGGACTGCCTCAGCACAGACTGAGTTCTCAGAGCAGAGAGCACCTGGCTTCTCATGATGCCAGCCCATGGTGCAGAGGGGGAATCTCCAAATGGACTGAGTGTGGGTGAGGGTATGGGATCAGAGTCATTTCCTTTAATGTGTTCTAAGGTTTCCTAATCCCTGGGAGAGAGCAATGACCCCTTCAAAGAAGACCTTGAAGTCTAGATTCAACTATATCAGAATGACTCTACTTGGCAGAGACAGGCAACATCAGGCCCCAAGATTTTTTTTTCTTGCCCAGCCTTAAGGTTCAAGGAAAGCTTTCCTGATGTCGTTTCATGCACACCATGTGAATTTTGTGCAGTTCTTTCATTTGTACATCAGCATGCCCTTACCGTAGTTCTGTGTTCTTGGAAGTGACTCAGGCTTGAATTCAGAGACAAATAAGACAAAATTCCTGTGCCCAGCAAGCTTATATCTTTGTCCGGGAGACAAGTACTCCTTCACAGTACAATATGGCAATCGCTCCTCTGTAGGATGAAACAGAAAATGAGGTATACACAACCTTAATTCCACTTGGGGAAATGAGAGAATTTACAGAAAAATACATTCCTTAAGCTTCTGTTAAGCAGAAATTTTCCTGATGTGTAAAGAGAGGGCATTTCACAGAGCAGAAACAAGATACGTAAAAGATCAGGGGTGGCATAAAAGTTTAAAAAATACACAACCGGTTCAGCATTGTTATGATATAAAAATGGTAAAGAAGTAACCCAGATGGAAAATGTAGAACAAAAGTGCTTCCCCACACCAATCAATCTGTTTCTTAAAATGAGTTGAGAGATGAACAGATTCTGATGAAGATTTAGTTTCCACAAAGACAGGTGGTGGAATAAAGCATTACCTTGTTTAAATCATAGTTCTGTTTTTCTGAGACATTGGATAAACCATGTAACTTTGTTAAGTCTCAGTTTCTTACCTATGAAGTGGGGATTATAACGCAAAGCTCAAAGGGTTTTGGTATGAAACCTCAAATTTTTAAGTGGGGATTTTTATGAGGATTAAAAGATAATATGTCTACATGTCTAGTGCCATTCTGGACTCAAGTAGGCACTCAGCATACATCTGCTAAATCTGAATCTTGAACTCAAGATCCTTCCTCAAATTCAGCCCTCATCAAACTCCACCTACCTGGTAGTCCATTTCTTTCTTCGACAAAAGGCTTAAAATAAATCAAGACCAGTGGTGTAATCTTTTAAATTTCCTTACATAGTCAAAAACTAGCACAAATAATACACATCTTAATGGTTTTGGGAGAAGGGAAGAAGGAAAAATCAAGCCCTTTATCTACATCTTCTCACTCAATCTCCATAACACTGTGCAATAAGTGTTACTAGTTGTTTTTTAAACAACTTTATTGGAGTATAATTGCTTTACATTGTTGTGTAATTTTCTGCTGTATAACAAAGTGAATCAGCTATACGTATACATATATCCCCATATCCCCGCCCTCTTGAGCCTCCCTCCCACCCTCCCTATCCCACCCCTCTAGGTGATCAAAAAGCACCCAGCTGATCTCCCTGTGCTATGTGGCTGCTTCCCACTAGCTATCTATTTTACACTTGGTAGTGTATATATGTCCATGCCACTCTCTAGTTTTATCCTTTGATTTGTTCAGATCAAAAACTTGGAGTTGTCCTTGACTCTTCTAAATGGAAAAGCTAATCCTTTTGGTGCTGTCACCAAAATTACCCAGAATCCATCCCCTTCTCACCACCAGTACTCTTGCTGATATGGCCCAAGCCACCATCATCTCTCTTAAGATAATAAATGGTCTTTCTGTTCCATGCTTGCTATCTTTAGTCTGTTTTAACAAAGGGGCTGGATGAAATCTGTGAAAGTATAAGTCAGATCATGTCACTTCCATATTCATCTCACAGAGTAAAAACCAAAATATTTACCACAACCTCCAAGACTCTACAAGATCATAGCCTTCTAACTTCCTTTCTGATCTCATGTCCTACTGTCCTTCCTTTCATTCAGCCCCAGCCACACTGGCTCTCTTGTTCTCCTTCCAAGAGAATGGATAAGTTCCTGCCTCAAAGCCCTCGCCTGGTTTCTCCTTATTGGAAACCTTTGAGTTCCCAGACATCCACATGTGTTGCTCCTTCACATCCTCGTATTTACACTCAAATTATAATCTGAAGAATCAAGTGTTTCCCTGGTCACCCTTCCTAAAATTGCAAGCTTCCTTACCCCCCAAATCTCCCATATTTTTCACTGATTAATTTGCTTTTGCTATTTAATGCTATAACATACATATTTTATATTATTAATGTGTTTATTGCTTGTTATCACTCCTCTAGAATTTTAGCTTCATGAGGACAGGGATTTTTGTCTGTCTTAACTATTGTTTATCTTCACCACCTAGAACAGCATCTGTCATCTAAAAGGCAATAAATGGTTGACTATTAAATGACTGAAATTTTGCCAGTGAAAATAATGAGCCTTCAAGAGCAAAAGTATAATTTCTTGAATCAAAATCCCAGCAAGTTATTTTGTGGATATGGACAAAATGATTCTAAAGTTTATATGGAAAAGCACAAGTCCCAGAATAGCCAACTCAGTATTGAAGGAGAACAAAGTCAGAGGTCTGGCAAACCAACTTAAGTCTTGCTATAAAGCTACAGTAATCAAGATAGTGTGTTATTGAAAAGAATAGACAAATAGATCAGTGGAACATAATAGAGAGCCTAGAAATAGAACCATATAAATACAATCAACTGATCTTTGACAGAGGAGCAAGACTATACAATGTAGCAAAGATAGGCTTTTCCATAAATGGTGCTGGAACAATTGATGTTCACATGCAAACAACTGAATCTAGACAGAGACCTTAGACCAATTCACAAAATTAACACCCAATGGATCATAGATCTAAAATGCAAAACTATAAATACTCCTAGAAAGTAACATAGGAGAAACCTAGATGACCCTGTGTATGGTGATGACTTTTTAGACACAACACCAGAGGCATAGTTTATGAAAGAAATAATTGATTAGCTGGACATAATTAAAACTAAAAATTGTCTGCTCTGCAAAAGACAATGCAGAGATGATGAGAACACAAGCCTCAGACTGGGAGAAAATAAAGGACTGTTATTCAAAATATGCAATGAACTTTTAAAACTCAACCATAAAAACTCAATTTAAAAATGGACAAAAGACCTAAACAAATGCCTTATCAAAAAAGATACACAGATGGCAAATAAGAAAAGATGGTCCACATCACATGTCACCAGGGAAATGCAAATTAAATTAGCAATAAGATACCACTACATACCTATTAAAATTACCAAAATGCAAAATACTGACAACACCAAATGCTGACAAGGATGTTGAGCAACAGGAAGTCTCATTTGTTGTTGGTAGGATTGCAACTTTGGAAACCAGTTTAGTAGCTCCTTATAAAACTAAACATACTCTTACCATACAACCCATCAATCTTGTTTTTTGGTATTTATCCAAATGAGTTGATGTTTGTTGAAACATAACACAAAAACCTGTACACAGATAATTTAAAGCAGCTTTAGTCATGATTGCAAAAAATTAGAAGTAACCAAGATGTTCTCCAGTAGGTGACTGGATACATAAACTGTGGTATATCCAGACAATGGAACATTATTCAGTGCTAAAAAGAAATGAACTCACAATCCATCAAAAGATGAAGAAACCTTAAAACATATTACTAAATGAAATAAATAAATCTGAAAAGCCCACTTACTATGCGATTCCAACTATACGACATTAAGGAAAAGGCAAAAACTATGAAGACAGTAAAAAGATCAATAGTTGCCAGGGTTTGGAGAGGGGAAATGAAGAGCCAAACACAGGATTCTAGGGCAGTGAAGCAATTCTGTATGATAATCTAATGGTGGATGGATACATGTCATGATGTATTTGTCCAAACTCACAGAATGTACAACACCAATAATGAACTCTGATGTGAACTATGGACCTTCAGTGACAGTGATGTGTCAGTGTAGGTTCATCGATTATAACAAAGGTACCACTCTGGTGGGGGATGTTAATAATGGGGGAGGTTATGCATGTGTGGGAATAGGGGGATATCTGAGAACTCTCTGTTCTTTTGCTCTGAACCTAAAATTACTCTAAAAAATAAAGTTTATTAATTTAAAATTTCATATGAAGTTTAGAGATGTTTATTGACTGACCAGTTTTATTACATTAGTGTACAAATAACTGAGTTGATTTAAAACTAATTTCAAAATATAAAATAACTTTAAATATCATAAAATCATGCTATATTTAATTATCTGAACATTAAAATTTAATAAGTAGAATATTTATTTTTGGCCTATATTCATGTACTCTAATCAGTTTCTTAGCAATACCTCTTTCTAATACTGTGTTGCTGTTGTTTGTTTGGGTTTTTTTCCCCCTGGAGAATGCACTTTTATCACTGTGGTCTTACTATTTTATTCATGAAATTATTTCCAATCTTTTTCAAAGGTTCATGCTATGGCTAGCATATTTAAAGTTGTTGATATCACCTATGGACTCTGATCTCTATACTTTATCATTTCAGTTAAGGAAATATTCTCTCTGTGGATGCGAGATAACTCTAAACTAAGGGCAAATTCTGCTAATGGAGTATACTCTTATATTTTGTATATTAAGATGAATAAATATTTCAGCTAAATATTTTCACCGCTATTGTCTTTTCCCCTCCATTTAGAGAATCTTACTATGATAAATATTTTTACAAGACAAAAACCTGTCAAGGATGTTGCTCTATATATGGTTCTTTTTTAACATTTCACTAAATCAAATTGCTGCAAATTAGAGGACTTTCTCAATGTCATCACATTCCAGTACAGAATACATATTCAATTTTCTAAAAGTTAAAAATCTGAAGACTTTTTGGCACTCATATCATTAATACATTGTTAATGATTTTTAACAATATGCAGCCAAAATTTAGAAGACACATTTGAAAAATAAAATAGCTTACTATCATTTTAAAACACTCAGATTGATTTACAAAATAGTTCTTCCAAAGCTGAAATATTTCTAAAATCTGATTTATGATGAGCAGCAAGAAGAAAGCAGGCATTGCTAGTCTAATGAATTTTTTTAACTGCTTGAATGAACATAATTATGGACTATAAAGGGCACCAATAACAATTCCATGCACACTTCCTCTCCATAAATTTAGTAAAAACATAGGTTTTATCATCATCTGCTCCATCATAGTTTGTATTCATATTATCACAATGAAAACAACTAATTTTATTTTCAATGTTGTACTTTCACCTGAATTTACGTCATTCCCCCAAATGTCAGATGTTTAGCATTTGACTAATGAACTTCCAAAAGATTTCTTTTGATTTTAAGAAGAATTTTTTAAAAATCAAATCTTTATTAGAATTAACTAGTTTTCTATTTATAGCATATGGTGCTACCAATATAAAACTTGCTTAATTTACATGTGTGTGAAGTTTTCTTATATTAATGGAACCAACATGTTAACAACTATCACTTCATGCTTTATATTTGCAGGAGAAAACTCCAAATAAAAATGAGAGAAAATAGAATCAGCATGTGATTTCAATGTAAAGTCATGCTTTGCAGACAGATAAGGAAACATTTGCTGCTGCAGTCTCCTGAGTTACCTAGTTGTTTGTGGAAACATTCTTTTTTTTTTTTTTTTTTTTTTGCGGTACGTGGGCCTCTCACTGTTGTGGCCTCTCCCGTTGCGGAGCACAGGCTCCGGACGCGCAGGCTCAGCGGCCATGGCTCACGGGCCCAGCCGCTCCGCGGCATGTGGGATCTTCCCGGACTGGGGCACGAACCCGCGTCCCCTGCATCGGCAGGCGGACTCTCAACCACTGCGCCACCAGGGAAGCCCTGTGGAAACATTCTTCATAAATTAACTGCTAACTTGAAGCAACTCTGACTTTTCTCCAGCATATTTGTGTATTCCATTTTTCCGTGGTCAGTGATTTGCTGTGCTTTTCATGGTGGATGGTAAATGTTGACAAACGTTTTTTGAAGATAGCATTCATCATCAACCTTCTTTAGTAACTGGAATTCAGTATTAATTTTTAATTAAGCATTCACTTTTTAAATCTCATTGTGTCCAACAAGATTCATCAAAAAGAAACAAAGTGATTACCAGACATTAAATTATTTGAGAAGAATCGCTGTCGTGATTGTGGTCAGACAGAGAGAATGGTTAGTCACTATTTCCTGATGTATTTCATGTATATGTAACTTGCAATTTCCCAGATTGTCCACTGACCCTGGATGCTCGGCCCCAGGCATTTTAATTCCATGCCGTGGTATGGGGTACAGCACAAGCAGCTAGTACACCAAATGGCCAGCAGGGGCAGCAGGTATACTTCTTCCACCACACTAACACTAAATCTAAGTGCCTCAAGGCTCTGAAGAGAGATGTATTATAGTATAACACGTAGAAATGATCTGCAAAAGAGAGGTAGGTTATTTCTGGTCATTCTCCATGTATAGGCATTTGCTAAGGTGAAAATTTGCTTCTGGACATGCATCTCACAGGCTATTAGATGAAACCATAACAGAAACAGTAAGTGCAAAATAGATGTCTCTCAAACCTATTCTGGCTTGTTTTATTGCAAAAATAAGTAATAATCCTAACCCTAACCTGATGGGGAAACAAGGCAACAAACATAAACCAGGGCCATCTCATGTAAACTAGGAATTATAGATTCCTTGACCATATACTCCAATGGTGAAAATGGGGAATACAAAATGAGTGATGCAGTATAGCATAGAAGAGAATAAAAATCAATTCATGAGGGATCCCTCTAAGAAAGTCTATCCTTAAAAGATAATGAGTGCCTCAGGAATTCCCTGGCGGTCTAGTAGTTTGCACTCCACCCTTTCACTGCGGAGGGCACGAGGAACTAAGATCCTGCAGGCCGAAGGGTGTGGCAAAAAAAAAAAAAAAAAAAAAAAAAGATAATGAGTGCCTGAATCAGGATGCTTTCAGTGGGAAAGAACAGAAATGAGTAAAATGGAAATGAAAATAAGTTTGCAAATACATTGTGATAGGTTGTAAGAATGCCTACCAATTATTATTTTTCTATCTGTGCCCTTTGTTAGGACTCCTCCTTGGACTCTGTGACTTGCTTTGGGCAATATGATATGGATATATGTCACAAGCAGAGACTTATGAAGTGCTTCCACATTGGAGTTTACCTTGTTGCTTTGGGAGACCTGTGACTATGATGACGTCGATCTAAACTAGCCTGCTAAGTGGTGATCCACACATAGCCAATTGATCTCCATCACATCAGTGACACCAAGCCAACTCCTAAGACACGTGAGTGATTCTCCAGTTGAGCCAGCTGAGACAGTCCTGATCAGAAGAGCCACCAGCAAACCCACAAAATCATAAAAAGAATAAATGTTTCTTGTTTTAAATCACTTAGTTCGGGGGTGGTTCATTACACAGCAGTAGATAATGGATACAGAAGTGCTTGATGTGAGAAGTGATGCAATACAGTGCATAGATGAAGACAAATGGAATCATCTTCCTTCTACCTACCTCTGCTCTTCACCACCACCATCTTCACCTCTACTGCCCTAGGTAACCAACATTTACAGCCTGATATATATCCTAATATGCCTTTCTCCTTTAAATATATGTATTTAGAAGTATATATATACAGAAATTCGCTTCACACACAGAATGCTACTATGTGTTAATCTGCAGCTTGATTTTCCCCCCTTGGAAGCCATCACAAAATGGTACAGTCACTCAGTATAAATCTATACTACTGTAGGTTTTTTTGTAATTACTTCATCTGTACATACACACGGCTATATTTTACATTAGTAGAATTACATCAGGCATTTTTTTTTTTTTTTTTGGCGTTATGCGGGCCTCTCACTGTTGTGGCCTCTCCCGTTGCGGAGCACAGGCTCCGGACGCGCAGGCTCAGCGGCCACGGCTCACGGGCCCAGCCACTCCGCGGCATGTGGGATCTTCCCGGACCAGGCCACGAACCCGTGTCCCCTGCATCGGCAGGCGGACTCTCAACCACCGCGCCACCAGGGAAGCCCACATCAGGCATTTCTGTGCAGTCTTTTTTCCTTTGTCTACCTTTGCTTCCCCCCCTCCACTCCATTTCCTCTCACAAGATCGCATCCGTAACAACATGGGAGGTATCCTTCATATTTTGTCCATGTTTATGTACAGGGCACCAATATATACATACTAATACACATCTGTGTGTCTGTGTGTATGCAAGACCGAATGGGGATTTTTGCCAATTTTACTTTCCAAAATGGGACGTTATCTCACACATTATTTTTCTTATTATACATATTTCCCACTTCTAAGCTTCTAATCAAGAATGCCCTATAGAATTCTCTTTGTCAGGTAGCACAGCTCTAATCCATTATTTTTAATAGCTGTACCATAGACCCTTGGTGTAAATGTACTATAATTTATTTCATCATTTCCCCTATTTGTCACTTTGTTGCTACTTTCTGCCTTTATGAATAATGCTCCAATAAACATCTGTAGCCATAGATGTCTGTATCCTGAGTCTTTATTTCTGTGGGAAAGAGCCCAGGTAAGAAATGCTGGGTCAAAGGTTAAGTGTATTTTAAATGTTAATACCTGTTTCTATATTGCTTTCATAAAATACTGTAGAGCATGAGAACTATTTTTGTTCTGCATCCTTGCTAATATTTGGTATTGATAAACGTCTTAGATTTTGTTAATCTTGTAGCTATGAAAAAGCAGCTCATTGTACATGCATCCTATTCCTGATATGGTGAATATCTTTTCAAATGTCAAGGGCCACTTACATTTCCTTTGTAATGAAAAGCAGGATCGTATCTTTTCCCATGTTTCCCCTTTTTAATTTGTGCTGAGTTTTCTTATTGATTTATTAAAAATATTTATACATTCTGTGAGGTAAATCTTTGTCATTTATGTGGTTACAAATGTTTTCTCTCAGTTTGTGGCTTGTCTTTTCATCTCTTTATTGGGTCTAACAATGAATAGATGTCCCTAATATAACAGAAGTCAAATTGATGATTTTATTTATGCTTTGTTCTTTTGGGTTTTGTTTAAGAAATATTTCCCTCATCAGAAAACATAAAAGTATTATCCTTTTTTCTTTGAAAACTTTATTGATTTAGTTATCATACTTAGGTCTTTAAATTACCCAGAAATGATTTTTGTTTATGATGCAGGAAGAGCATCCCTTTTCATTTTTTCCCATGGGGAGAACTGCTTTTCACAGCAGCACCACTTATTAAATAGACTATAATTTTCCTACTAATCTGTTTTGCCAGTTTTTTTTTTTTTAATATAGTATATTTCCTTTTATGTGTAGGTTTCTTTCTATTCTGTTTCTCTGGTAGACTTTTTTAAGCTGTCCTTTATCCAGTTAAGGAAGTTCCTGTTTATTCATAGTTCAGTAAGAGTTTTCATTATGAATGATTGCCAAGTTTTATTGAAAGTTTTTATTGTAACCATTCAGATTTATTTTTCTTAATTGGTCAGTTAATACAACTAAATAAATTTATAGATTTTCTAATATTAATCACTCCTAGAACAATCTCATATTAACCATGATACATCATTTTTTTAATTTAGTGTTGAATGCTGTTTGCGAAAATTTTATTTAGAACTTTCATGTGCTCATGAGTAGCAGTGGTCTATTGTGTTCCTATCATATACTCTTTCTTGTGGTTTTGGTTGTAAGGGTGTAAAATTTAGTAAACCATATTTTTGAACATTTGATACATGTGAATAATTTTCCATTTATTAGAATGCTTATTACACATATTGCCTATCATTTCTATTAATCATTTTTGAAACTATAGTTATGTCTCCCTTTCTTAACATTGTGGTCTATGCTTTTTTTCTCTCATTCTCTCTCTCTCTCTCACACACACACATCTTTACCTTTATTATTAAATCCTCATTTCTTTAGGTACTTTCCTGCTGCTCTTTTACTAAAAGTTTTAATTAATTTACATTTTACCTCTTTTGCTTTAGAATATAAAAATTTTGGAACTATAAACTTCTTTTAAGTATCATTTTAGCTGCAGCACAAACATTGATAGATAGGATTTCCCTACTTAAACAGATCTAAATATTTTCTAATGCCCATTATAATTTCTTATCTGACCCATGGGTAATTTAGGATGTCATTTTAAATTTCTGAATATATGTATAAATGGGATTATTTCTGATATGTGTGTGCCTGAGTACACATCCATATATATTCATCTATTTATATTTACTTTTGTTCTTTTTATACTGACATCGAACTATTTCATTTTGGTCAGAAAATTTAGTGATCTAATATTAATTTTGTGAAACTTAATTGAGAAATGTTTTTGACACAGAAAATGATCAATTAATTTAAATTGTCCACAGTATATCGTTGGGGGCAGTACCCCACTAATCAAGCTCATTATGTATGTTGTTTGAGTTATCTATATTCTCTATTAATTACTGAGAAATGTATTACAGTTTCTCTCTATGATGTGGACTTGTCATCTTTTGCTTGAACGTCCGTAATCCTTTACTTTGCAGTTAGAAACTGTATTATTAGGTGATTACAAGTTTAAAATTTTGACACATTCTTAGTAAATTGAATTCATTTTCTCTACAGAACAACCCTCTTCTAAAGATCTTTTTTTATCCTTAGTCTCCAGATGATCTGAAGTTTGAACAACAAAGCCAGGTCTAAGTCTGTTAAGTATTTTGCTGTTATATTTTTCTATTGGTTTTTCAATCTTTACATTTGTGTTTAGGTGTTCTCTGGTAAATAGTCTATAGGTGGATTTTTTAAATACATTTTAATCTTTTAAATGCAAAGAGTAATCTATTTGCATTGATTATGATTACTGATATGGTTGGGTTTGAGCCTTTTTTTATTATGTGTTTTCTTTCTGTTCCGGTTTTCTATAATTTACTTTTCTTTCTTTTTTTTTTTCTCCTTTCTTTCAGAATGACTTAGTATTTCTTCTTAACTAATTTGGAAGTTATACACTCTACTGTTCTTTTAATGATTACCTGAGAAATTATAACATACATATTTAAGTTAATAACATATAAAATTAATCTATTCACCTCTCCATAAAAAATAAAATAAAATCCCTGAAGCACACTTATAAAACTTAATTTTGGTCATGTCCCTTCTGATTTACGAACTTTTGATGAATAGGATTGAGACATCAATGTAGGTCTTGTGTCTCCAAACCTCACAGAGACCCCTGTGGGCATTTTTCCTCCTAGTTCATCTAGTGATAGTGTTGCCACTCGGGGTCTTGGCTTAATGTAGATGATCTGCTTGAACTCACAGTACAAGGTTCCAGGCTTTCTCCTTTCATTTGGCTCGAAAGTGTCCTTAAAACTCTGGGTGTAGGCCCCGAGTAACGGGCAGATGCTTTCAGCAGAAAATTGTCTAGAAGGCTCTCATTTATCCACTTGTGTTCACACTTTCATGTAGTCTTTGGCTTCATTTTTTTTCCTCTGATTTTTTTAAGGTGCATAAAAAATTAAAAGAGTTAATATTTGTTTATTTAAATTCAGTGTACTAAATTCTGTGTACTGACTGAGGCTTCTGTTGCCCTCTAGTCTGCCATATTGCCAAAAATATATGTCTTTGGCCTTTTGCACATCCATGTGAACTATAGCATAATTGTATCCAATTCCAAAATAAAACAAAACAATTAAACAAAATAAATTAATAAATTCTTTGGATTATAATCGATGATCAATAAACACATTGTTAAGTTCGGATTGAAATGAAAAATTCATAATATTGTTTTCCCAGTTTTCTGGTTCCATGTCCAGAATTGAAAGGAGTTGATAACTGATTGAATATTAAGCTACTAGGATGTGTAGATTAATAAGCACCTTAATGAATTCATCTGCATTAAATCCCTGCACTCTGAAGTTCTTCCCTTCCTGGCAAATATAGGAGCCTGCACAAACAAGCACAAGCAAATGAAATTAGACTTTCAATCACTGCGCAGATAATTAAACATTAGAATCCTTGGCCTTTCTCCTCGTGTTTATTAGATGTTCTTCATTAATCAGACAGGGGACTGATGGGCTCCATCACTGTCAGCTGGTGTGACTCCCTGGACAGCTTTGGAAGCCTTTGCTCCTGGTGTGAACAATTTCACTGGGGAAATATACCTTCAGAGTTCCTTGTTTTGGTCTCCCTGACTTAGAAACCATGCCAAGCTCTATTCTCCAGGTAATCTTACTACAGCAGCATAAGATTGAAAAGTATGATTTTAGCCAGACCTGAGTTTTAGTCCCAGTTCTGCCATTTCAAACCATGTGAGCATAGGTGATTCTTCTCCCCGATACATCCATTTTTCCTTCTCTTTAAGATGAGGGATTTAAATCTTACCTCTTCCCAACCTTGAGTTTCTAGGAGTCTGAATTATTGTGGTCACTGTCTTGATATGCACCTCATTTTTTTATCCAGGAGCAAGAGAGTTAGGACAACCATGAGTCAGCAAAGAGAAGTCAATTCATACATATATATGATGGTTTTTCTCATTTCTCTCCTTGGTGGATGAACAACATGGAACAGCAAGATAAGAAGGCCTAGTCTCATATGTATGAGCTGAGGACCTTCCTGCCCAGAGTATTTGAGGGGTTCATTTTGACACAAAATATCTATGATGAACCTGGCAAGGAAAATCAAATGCATAATATGTCTACCATATTCTAGCAGATAAAAATATCTAATAACATTCTCACCCAAATCCTATGAGATAGGCATTCTCATCTTTATTTTGCAGATAAGAAAAACCAGGGCTTGGAGAAGCTAAACAGCCTAAACCTTGTAAAATGATAAGCACATGGAACTGCCGGGGGTGGAATGACATTACTAAACTCTACGGTCACTTTGTCTATCACCTTTCACTGTTATGGACTTGAGTTGTGGCCCTGCATCTATCCTTGGAGGGTTTTAGATGTGGGGAAGGGCCATAATCCTCTCTTGCCCTCAATTCTTCCCAAAATCAAAGATGAATAAGAGTATTATTTTTCTGCCACATCATTGATCATTTTTATAATGATTAAATTAGATAATAGATTGACAAAGCCTTTGAAAGGTTTAAATGCATAATAATCATGCTTATCCTTGGGAGATATGTCCTAATATCACAGTATTACTATGATGTAAAAATTAAGGACCCACACTCTGGATCTGAAGCGCCTAGATAAGAACACTGGCTTGCCCACTTATTTTCCCCATCTGCAAAATGAGGATAATAAGACAAGTGCATAACAGGGTTGCAGTGATACTTAAAAGAGTGAATACATATAAAGTGCTTGGCACGTAGTAAATGCTCAGTAATGTCAGCTGTTATGAGTCCCACTATGTGTCTGGCCATTAAGAGTATATTAACAGTGCTCTGTGCCTGTCTCCTTATATATAAAACTACTTCCACATGGTTGTAAACTGTAGTGTTATCTAAGAACTTTGCATAATCCCTGGCAAAGCTAAGTGGCCCATAAATCTTCCTTTCATCCTCCCTTCTTCCCTCATTAATGCCCTGATTTATTGCATCTTTCAACAAATAGTAATCATGTGCCTGCCTACCGTGTGCAGAAATCTCAAACAGATACCTTGGGAGAATGAGGAGGAGGAGGGGTCAAAGACAGGAGGGTGGAAAGGAGAACAGCCCCCTCAAGTAGGAGATGGAAGTCTTGCTACCCAAGACAAAGGCTTAGGCGGAGGAGTGAGCAGCAAAGGATTTTGTTCTCAGAAGCAAAGCCTCAGGGGATTCCAGCGAAGCTTCTCTTTTCCTTTTATTGGAGTTCTGTGCTGGAGCTATAAACCCTCCAAATGAGTTGAGATCATTAGGGAAGCTCCACTGATCACTGGTGAAAAAATATAACAATTAAAACCTGAAGCCTCAGAGTAGGAAGCTTGGGGAGGGGAACAGGAGAGGAGAAAGGAACAAGGATGGCTCTTAATACTTAATAACAAATACTAATAATGGCAGAGAGTCGGGGACTAATTAAAAGTTTCTGAAAAGAGAGATTGAAAAAGATAGAGAAAGGAATTCATTCGTAATAATTTGCCTGCCTGGAATCGGGAAGTACTATAGCTTAGGGAGGGGAGTAAATGAGAAGGAGTCTAGTGTTTGGATTCAAGTCTTGGTCTTGGGTAATCTGGGCAACCTTGGCAAACATCTGTGTCTTTCTCAGCCTTGCTTTTCTCATCTGCAAAATGGTGCCTGGCTTTCTATCTCATCGGGTTTATTGAGTAACACATGAGAACCGCAGTGTTCTGCGTACATAACATGAGCAAGTTGCTTTCTTTACTCCAAGGAGAAGCACTGCCTAAGAGTTTTTCTAAATGACCTCTAAATTTGCAACTTGACAATTTTGTTTCCACCAAAAAAAGAAAAGAAAGATGTGATTTCTGAACTGATATTTCAAATAGAGAAGGTAATAGAATTTAGGATTTAAATGATATCCTTGAATAAATTTTGCCCCTAAATATTCCTATTACAAATGTATGTCTCTGATTTTTTTTTCCCATTAGACATTCATTCCTTTGGTATAATCCTGCATGCCTTCATCTTTCTCTAATGAAAGTGCACGTGGATGATAAGTCATCACCTACCATTAACAACGAACTTCACATTAACAGACCAATGCTTTCCTAAAGAGACAGTTTTATGGTCTAAGGGAATGGAAATAATTGACAAACTGGAAATTCATTATGGCTAGTTTAATGCAGGTGTGGGTAGGAAAGACAGTTGACAATTGAATCTGCCTCAGAAATGTGACTGGTTGGGAAGTATCATAAGCAGACAGAAAATAAATAAGAGCCTACTGAATACTTGCTGTGTGTCAACTGCTTTAGACGTGTAGCTCACTTAATTTGCATATAAAACAATCAAGGAGGCAAATATCTTACAGATCAAGAATTTAAAATGCAGAGAAGCCATAATCCACCCAGAGTCAAGGCCAAATAAGAGTGATAGGTAGGGATTGACTCCAGCGCTATGTTCTTTGTTCCTACCATGCTGACCTCTCTCCCGTCTTCCATGCCCCCAAACCCCGAGAAGCCTCCAGAACTGACAACCAGCCATAGTTCTGCAATGAATCTAGAAATGGACTATTTACAGAATTAGCTGATTTTCCAAATTGTATTTTTGAAGCTATTTCATTCCTTTGTCAGCCCACAATCAATACATGCTTGTCTTCTATCTCCTTTTAAATTCCCTAATAACACTGGTTGGTGGGTGTCTCTTCCTCATGAGAGGCTGTTGGTGGCAGCATGAGGAATTCAATTTTGTGAGTCAAAAATCACCTGATTGGGCTTCCCTGGTGGCGCAGTGGTTAAGAATCTGCCTGCCAAGGCAGGGGACACGGGTTTGAGCCCTGGTCCGGGAAGATCCCACATGCCGCAGAGAAGCTAAGCCCGTGTGCCACAACTACTGAGCCTGTGCTCTAGAGCCCGCGAGCCACAACTACTGAAGCCCGCATTCCTAGAGCCTGTGCTCCACAACAAGAGAAGCCACTGCAATGAAAAGCCCGCGCACTGAAACGAAGAGTAGCCCCCGCTCACCGCAACTACAGAAAGCCCGTGCACAGCAACGAAGACCCAACGCAGCCAAAAAAAGTAAAATAAATAAAATTTTTTTTTAAATCACCTGATCACTTTTTTAAAATGAAGATCCTGAGGCCCTACTTCAGAGATGAGTGGTTACAAAGATCGTCTGAAATCTGGACCTTTTTTTAACCAACACAAACCCACCACCCCACCCTAGGCAATTCTGATGCGGTTAATTTGGGGGCCAGTCTTGGAGCACAGAAGAGCCTGAGGCAGGTGTTAGATGAAATCTGAATTCAAATTATGGGTCCTGCCACTCACGAGTTCTGTGAATCTGATACATTTTTTTCAAACTGCCTCTGAGACCAGTTGTATCACCTATAAAACTATTGGAAGAATATCTACCTTGCAGGGTAGACTTGAGAATAAAACAAGGCAGTATATTAACTCTGGGCTAAAAGGATGTGTTTTGTAGCAGTCGCGTAGAGAAACAGATGTGTAGAAGTTAAACGTAAGATTGCTGGAGCCAGACTGCCTGGGTTCAATTCCCAGTTGACACATCTGCCAGCTCTCTAATGTTGAATGAATTCCTTAACACCTCTCTGCCTTAGTTTCTTCATCTGCAAAATAGGAAATATCATGAGGGAAAATGGGAATATCATGGTACAAATAAGAATATCATGGTACCTTTCTCCTCAGGTCATTGTAAATAGTATATACAGTGATACCCACAAAGAGCTTAGAACCCTGACACTGACTTTTATTTATGATATTTAATAAATATTAGTTTTCTAAGGATAGGAAATCCATCTGGTTCTCTGTGGCACAAAGCCCAGTGCTGTAGGCAAAGTAATTACTACCAAACACTGTTAAATTAAAAAAGAGCCAGTGGTGGGAGTATGGGGGAGGTGGACCCACAGTAAGAGAGATTCCTAGAGATTCCTAGATGATGTGCGCTGTTCCGAAATCAAGCACATACCTGGAAGAGACTTCCACTAGGAACTTTTGCCCTCTCTTCTAAAATCAAAGAACATTCCAAGGGGACTTTAATCCATATGCTTTTCATTTATTCTTAAATCATCCAAATATTTTTGGATGAAACTGTTTGATGACCAAAGAGAAATATGAAAGAATCCCAACAGAATTTCTTGAACACCATTTTTTTCTGCCAGACAAGAAGCTGCATGTTGGTAAACAAACTTGTCAACCAAAATGAAGTGACAGTGACATATTATCATCCTGATTTCTTTCTGCCACTCTGGAGTCTTAATGCGTATTTTAATCACCTTCCCTGTTTTTCATTTCCTTTCCTGTGGTCTGTGTTTTATTTTTTCACCTCTATTTCAACAACACCTTGAGGGTAAGCAGATTTCAGTCTCCAATTGCACAGCAAAGAAAAACAGGTCTGACACTTATTTCTACACATATTTGTATAGTAAGAAGAAAGAAATACCAGGAGGCGTTCTGGTGTTCATAGGCAGAAAAATGCATATTTAAAAGATCTGAGTAGCTGATCTAATCTTGCAATTTTAATTAAGAGGTTTTAGCAGAAATGTGGCACAAAAGGGAAATCCTTTTATTGATGGATATATGAATTCTCCTGCACATGGAAATGTCCCTCTATTTTGAATTGGTAGTAAGTTAGAACTCTATATGGCAGAACAGCTAACTCTATATGGCAGAAAATGATCAGGATGTAAGAGAGGGATGGTTGTTCTACAGAAATGAAGAGGAAGAAGGGATTAGTTTTGGTCATTTAGGAAATAACTTGTCGTTCTGTTGGATCAGAACATATTTTATGGAACAAATCTCTGAATCAAAATCAAGTTTTAAGGGATATAAAAGTCACCCATGTGTGGTGATCTGTAATAGAATGCGTGGTTTGAGTCCTGTCTCTAGTGGCTCAGCCAAATGGTCCTCCAAATTCCATACTTGGCTTGATTGCCACCAGTGATAGGACACTCACTATTTGTCCCAATAGTCTATGGCGTGTTTAGAAACCTATGATTGTTACATGGAATAAAATTTTACCTGCCCTTGATACTTTTGCTCTTCCATTGAATTAAAGAGCATAAACATAAATGGTTCTTCCTTACAATATTAAAGATATTTAAGGAAAATAACTATTTATTCATCAACTCATTGATTTCAAGCTCCAGATTCTGAAGTAATCACTGGGTGTTTGGTGGTGATCAAACAGATCCAAACCCTGCCCTTATAGAACCTTTGGCCTCACGAAGGACATATGTAAGCAATGAAAACAAAACTTGATGAGTGAATGATGAGAGAGTTTCAGGTACTGAAAAGTTACGTCACAGAGACATATATCACTGACTGGCGGAGGTAGCATAACCGTGGCCTCCAAATTATGTTGTCTTTTCTTTGAATTAAATCTCAATTCCTTCAATTCTTTCTCTATCTTAGTCTCTTTCCTTTGATCATGTTCTAATTTGTCTTCCCTTCTTAAAAATTGGAAATGGTACTGTGAGTGCCATCTGAATAGGGGTTAGGGTTATTTATCATCTGACTCTTTACATGCTAGATTTCTATTTTTGAAGTTTCAGTTTAGAGCAAACATTCATGTTGAATAGCCATCTTTCATTATTTTATTATTCTGATTTTTAAATTAACTTCCATTGAGTTACAATTGATATATAACATTATATTAGTTTTAGGTATACAACATAAAGATCCAATATTTGCATATATTGCAAAATGATCACCACAATATGTCTAGCCATTATTTCGATTTTGCCATCAACTAAAATCCCCAAAGGTTCCCCAGGCACATATACATACAACACCTAAGTGCAAACACACATACACACAAATACACACTCATACACACACTTTTGTAATTATGAATGTTTGCAATTGCTTCTATTTCTAGGACTTTGCTTTTATACTACTACATTTCTGTGTTAGATACAGATCATTCCTCTGGGCTGTTCAGATCACTGTGAATTCTGAGTCCGTCATTCAACACATTCCTACTGTCATGTCACCTACGCATTTGATGATTATGAGCTCTCACTCTTTATCCAAGACATTGACAGAAATGTTGAACAGGACTGGACAAAGGACAGAGCTTGCAGGCTGTCTCCAGTCCCTGTCCCCAAGGTTGGCATTGATCCATTAATTAGCACTCCTGGGGACCATCTTTCAACCAGTTACAAAACCAGTCCATCACACCTCCATCAAGCCCCCATTCCTCACTCCTTTCTACAAAGACATCAAGGAAGACTTTGTGAAATGACTTGTGGAAAAGCCAGATATGCTGTATCGACTTCCTTTCTCTGTTCTTCCATCCCAGGCTATAAATACTCTAGAGTGAAATGAGGTCAGTCTGATTTGACTTACTCTTGGAGAGCTCACCCCGGGACCAAAGAGAAAGCAAGATTCTGTGTGATTAGAACTTCAGGATCTGGGAGCTGTAAAGGATTGTAGAGATTATCTCATCCAGCCTCATCATTGCACAAGTGAGTCTCAAGCTTGAAACAACTTTGCCCATGATCACACAGCTAGTCAGAGCTTGAAATGTAGTTATAACTTATATTCCCCTTTTCACACTTAGGAAGAGTAGATTTGACTTCAGAAAAGCATTTCTCAAAATATATTCCATGAATATTACTTCTAGGCTGGGAAAGGAAAAAAGAAAATCCCCACGTTCAAAAGTATTTGAAAAACCCCAGGCATTGCTGTTAGCAATTCACAATTTATTCAGTTATTAAATAAATATTCACTTATTGTCCCCTATGCGTTAGACACTGTGCCAGGCACAAGGATACGATAGTGAAATAAGTCTCTTATAGGTTTCCTTTTAGGAGAAGAGAAAAATATTAAATAACTAACTACTCGGGCTTCCCTGGTGGTGCAGAGGTTGAGAGTCCGCCTACCGATGCAAGGGACGCGGGTTCATGCCCCGGTCCGGGAAGATCCCACGTGCCGCAGAGCGGCTGGGCCTGTGAGTCACGGCCGCTGAGCCTGCATGTCTGGAGTCTGTGCTCCGCAATGGGAGAGGCCACAACAGTGAGAGGCCCACGTACTGCAAAAATAAATAAATAAATAAATAAATAAAAAATAACTAACTACTCAAATAGAAAGATTATTATGAATTATAAGTTGCTCTGAAAGAAATTTACTGGGTGTTCTAAGAGAAGGGGAGAGCATAAGAAATGGCCTGTCTGAGGAAATGATATTTAAGTATGTAAGAAAGCTCAGATAAGAAACGTCCTGGCGGGCTTCCCTGGTGGCGCGGTGGTTGGGAGTCCGCCTGCCGATGCAGGCGACACGGGTTCGTACCCTGGTCTGGAAAGATCCCACATGCTGCGGAGCGGCTGGACCCGTGAGCCATGGCCGCTGGGCCTGCGCGTCCGAAGACTGTTCTCCGCAGCGGGAGAGACCACAGTAGTGAGAGGCCCGCGTACCGCAGAAAAAAAAAATGAAACGTCCTGGCATATTCAACAAAATGGAAGAATGCGAGAGGATGTCAGCCGTGACCCTGAGAAAAACACGTAACAGCTAAAGAAAGAATTTGTCGGCAATGTTAGAGGGAAAAAAAATACAAATATGAAGATAGAATGCATTCATGCATTCTGAGCAGAAGGATGATCCAAATCATTAGCATTTTGAGAACAGTACGATGGCTGCTCCGTGTAGACAATATTTTGGGGGGTAAGTGTGCAAACACACGAACCTGTTAGGAACATTTTGGCGAAGTTCTGGAAGAGGGAAAATAGTCTCTTGAATAGGGACCTATTGTAATAATCTAGTAAACAAACTGCCCGCCTCTTTATCATCGTTTCCCAACATTTTCTAAATTCGTTTGACCACAGTCATTATTTAAGTGATACCTATTTTACTCCATGAAATTCTGAAGAATGCACCGTAAGAAATTATGCTTTAGGCTATGTCCAGCTAAAGTCACATTTCAAGCCCTTCTAAAAGGATAGCGACACTTGCTATTTGCTTGATTGGTTCCTTTTTTTCCAGTAGACGATTCATTTGTGTATGAGGGTCACCCTGATGCTAGCTGGTTTACTTTCATTCGAATTGCCAGGTGTCAGGCTTAGAAAAGTACAAGGCCATGAAGTAATCCCAATATATAACCATGTTTACTTGTGCATCCTGTTATTCCTCACCTCCCTCCACCCACCCTCAACTCACGATGTCTTCTATTTTCAGCATGGAATTCTAACTGCTCATTAATATTTAGGAAAACTAACTCCTACGTTAAAAAAGAAATTACCTTCCCGACTAGTTAACCAGCAATGAAATTCACATTTGTATACATTTGCATAGGTTGATATAATATTTTAGAATAAGGAATGATGAATAAAATGACTAGAAGGAGGTATGAAGGTCAATATAGCACAATAACCAGACTCAACATGGGTCATCAGCTGTCCGTCAGCTCTTTTCATCGTCACCAGCTCTGTAAGGCAGGGCTCCTGATACTCTAATATGCACGTGAGTTACCTAGGGACCTGGTGAATGCAAATCCTGATTCATTCGGAGGTCTGAGTGGGACCTGAAATTCTGGTCCCCAGAGATGCTTCTAAATCTCAGACCACACTTGAAGCAGCAAGGGTGGTAAGCGCCATCTCAATTTTGCGTTTCAGGGAATCAGCATAGCAGGTGTTTCAGCAACCAGTAATAGAAAAGTCCAAATCCAACAACGGATTAATGTCTTAAACAATGACACCATTTGCTACGTCTCATACAATAGACCCAGAAGTAAGGTGGCTCCAGCTATAGTACGTCAGTATCTCAGCAAATTCATCAAAGACCCAAGGTGCTTCAATCTCCCCACTCTGCTCTCCTCAGCAGCACCTTCATCTGAAGGCTACTCCTCCTGTCCATGATATGGATATAGCAATTTCAGTGTCCAAGTCAGACTATGACAACATCCGGAAGAAACTCTCTCTCTTCTACTGTTGTCCTTTTAAGAACAAAGAAACCTTGACCACAGTCCCCCAGCAGATATTCCTCACATGTTATTGGCCAGAACCACATCATATGTTCATCAGTAGCAGACACTGTAAGTACAGCACCTTATGCCCCTCAGCCCGTGCCCAGATCACCTGAAATTTATTGGGCAAATCCCATCTATGTCCTGATTTTTCCTCAGGAAACTGCATCTCTGAGCCTGAGGGCCATCACTGGCCTGTGCTCAGCATCCTCATGGGCCAGGCTGGAAATGCTAGAGAGTCAAAGTCCTAAGGAGAAAACTTATATAAGTGAGAAACGGGAACGAAAATCCTGGCCTCCTCATTCCTTAGGGGGTAAATTCTGAGACTTACAGAAGGTCTGCAACGCCAGTAACTCCCGACGGCAAACACAGGACACTGACCCACGACTTCCCCTTGGTGGCTTCCCATGCTTCTCCCTCTCACATCCTGATTCCTTCACAGTGATTCCTAGGATCAAGTCCCCATCAACCACTTGAGCCAAAATATTTCGGTTAAGGTTTTTTAGATCTATGTTCACGAGTGAGATTGACTTATAATTTTGTTTTCTTGTAATGTTCTTGCCAGATTTGGGTATCAGGATTATTTTTTGTTGTTTTGGGGTTTTTTGTTGGTTTTTTTTGTGCGGTACGCTGGCCTCTCACTGTTGTGGCCTCTCCCGTTGCGGAGCACAGGCTCTGGGCACGCAGGCTCACGGGCAGAGCCGCTCCGTGGCATGTGGGACCTCCCCGGACCGGGGCACGAACCTGTGTCCCCTGCATCGGCAGGCGGACTCTCAACCACTGCGCCACCAGGGAAGCCCCAGGATTATGTTTGTCTCAAAAAATAAATTTGGGATATCCCCTTGTTTACTTTGGGGGAAAAAAAAACAAAACACAAAAACTACATGAGCCCAGATCCTTGTCTTAGATCCTGTTCTTGAGGCGAATGAGTTGAAACAACTTAAAATAGCACAGCCAGGCCAACTGGAGAATGGGAAAACCCCATGTGGCTTACAGGGGTGGTTTAAAAAGCGGGGGCCCAACTCCAACATCAGCCTCACCTGGGAACTCATTAGAAATGCACATTCCACACTCTCTCCCCAGGCCTATGGGACTAGAGGCTCTGTGGCTGAAGCCCAGCAATCTGTGTTGTAAAAAGCCCTCCAGGTGATTTTGGTGCGTGGCAGATTGAAGTATCACTGGTTCAGATTAATCAGAATATATCCCTGGTTCTGGGGTAAGCATAACTTCCCATGAATCATCTGATCCTGAGAAGGATGGATACAGATCTGAACACAATCATGGTTCTATTAAGGAGAGTTGGGTGTGGTGAGGGGAAACGAATGCTTCAAAACCACCATTCCTGCTTCCCATCAGGGAAGTCCAGAGAGTAAAAGCAAGTTGCCCCAAGCCTCCGAACTGGAAGACAGGAAAAGTGGTT
Source organism: Aethalodelphis obliquidens (assembly GCF_003676395.1). Taxonomy (NCBI): domain Eukaryota; kingdom Metazoa; phylum Chordata; class Mammalia; order Artiodactyla; family Delphinidae; genus Aethalodelphis; species Aethalodelphis obliquidens. The sequence continues at coordinate 15,427,912 of NW_020837951.1, forward strand.
GTGCATCCTGGCTTATGACAACAGACACAGCGCTCCCTGACCAGTTTCTACAGCTCTGCAGTCACTGAGGGACCTTGGACAGGGCTGGGGAGGGAAGGCCACTGAGGACAAGGCTTCCCTTGCCAGAAGTCACCACATGTGTTCCTTCAGTGGCAATAAATCCCATGGAAATGAGGACAGATAAAGTGTTCTGACATTTATATCCAGCATGAAATACATGAAAATAACAAGAGGAGAGGATACTAGTGCGACATGCAGCTTTTATTAATGTTAGACTAACTCTGTAGGGGAAACGGTTCATTTTATTGCTTTAAGGTCCTGCTTTCTCCTTTCCCTCCAATGGGCATAAAACTAGGGCTGCCTCCGATTCGCCATCAGTAGGTGAGACAGCAGTTACGGAGGGCCTCGGTGTGCCTGGAAGGACTGCGGGAGCCGTGGGAACACCCAGAAGTGTAGGAGGCACGGCCCCTCCCAGGACCTCACGGTCTACCTGGGCAAGCCACACACGTAGACGTATTGAGTCCACATTCACTGAGTCACTGAAATGTTCCAGAAACTATGGTGAGTGATCTTACACGTACATCATTTTAAAATATGCACAAATTTATAAATAAAGGATAACACAATAAGACAGGGTATAGCCAGGTACTAAATTGTACCCAATATGGATTCTAAGAAGAGTAAGAACTTCAGGGATTATAGGTCTATCCTTCATTTGCTACGTGATCTTGGCCAACCTACTTCCCTCATCAGATGTTTCCTATCTAAAATGAGAACATTGAACCAGATAAGCACATCCCAAAATTGCGTTCTGTGGAAAATCCCTCTTTAGGATATTAATAGGTATGCAACTTTTTTTTTTTAAAGGTATTTGTGAGGGAGGCAGGGCTGGCCCAAGATGAAAACATCTGCAAACGTTTTAGAAACAGGTTTAACCAAATTGAGCAGGTTTGTTTCCCAAAAGACCTCTCAGAACTTTGAAGATGCTTCTGACGATGCTTCTGTGTTCTGTGACTCTGCAAGAGGGAATCTTATTTATAGCACTTCGTAAAATTATTTTATTATAAGACCTACTGTTACATGGCACCGAGTAACATCCCTTCATGTGTCCCGGAAGCAGTGTGGAAAATGCCAGAAATCATGGTCTTGAGAGATGGCGGCTCAGGTCAGCTCACTTGGCCAATCTTTAAAGGACGATTCAAGTCTGATTCTGTGAACAATAAGGTCGTTCGCAGTGGGGGTAACAACATAAAGAAACGCTCTGAGTCTGCCTGCCGATGCAGGGGACACGGGTTCATGCCCTGGTCCGGGAAGATCCCACATGCCGCGGAGCGGCTGGGCCCGTGAGCCATGGCCACCGGGCCTGCGCGTCCAGAGCCTGTGCTCCGCAACGGGAGAGGCCACAGCAGTGAGAGGCCCACGTACCGCAAAAAAAAACAAAAAACAAAAACAAACAAACAAAAAGAAACGCTCTGGGATTATGTTTTCCTTCACTGAGAGTGTAGACAGTAACACACCTGACATTTGTCCAATACATTTACAAGGCTTTTCAGATACATTCTCTAATTTCACCTTCCTGGCAACCCAGATTTAGCTTTTTGTTCAGCTTCAGTGAGAAACCTGAAACTTATAATGGTAACATCTGACTTGGTCAATGTCGCCTTCTCTGCCACTTTCCCCCGATCCTTTCACTTTTTGCTGAGCTGAGCTGCTTAAGGTTTCTGCATTACAAAGTATGCTGGGCTTTTTAATTTAGTTTAATTTTTTTCACTACACCATCCCGCAGTATATTCTGGAACCCAGCCCTGGTCATCAAGGCCCAAGCAACTTTAGCATATTTTAGGAATAAAAGTGATCCCACAGGCAGGGAGGTATTCACATAGAAAAGAGCCTGGGCTGTGCTAGTCTTAGACACATGCCACCCACGTTCGGCCCTGCTGATACCTCTGGCCAGCCACCACCCCTCAGCCTGGTGTCTGGTAATTAAATGCCCCCAACACTACATGAGTTCATTTGTTGCATGTTTATAAAGGTCTTTGAGGAATCAAAGTTCTTCCTGGTAGGGAGGGTGCTCTGAAGGCAGATGTCTAATGGGAGAAGCAGGAAGTTTGGAGTTGGGAAATCAGCTGGCTGGGCTTAGCCCCAGAATCTGCACCCTCTTCCTGGATGATGTTGGGCAAGCCACGCCTCTTCTTCCAGCCCCTGTGTCTCTTTGTATTAAAAAAGGGAGAAGAAAAAAAGGAGTTTTCCAAGGCTCTCTTCAGATCTCACGAACATTTATTTTTTAATGTGAACTGACCAAGTCAAACTTAGCAATCAATGAGGTGACCGGTGTCACATCAGATAGTCCTTGTGGCCATTATTTGAATCGGGCACTTGAAAACCTCCCAACCTCCTTCCCCTGCCAGAGAAGATGAAAGTGTCATTTCTGACCTCAGCACTGGCCTTTGCTTTGAACTTTGCAGTGCCTTTCACATTACCATTTCCAGCTGGTTCTTTGCCCCCTGGTGAGACTAGACTTTTCTAAAAGAGTGTAAACTTCTCTGAATGATATCTGAAAATAAAATATAATTGATTTCACACCTCCTTGAACCTCTCCTATCAAGAATTGATTTTTTCCTCTCCTGCTTTACACACTTGAAAATGATGTGAGTCATGACAGGTAGAAAATCCAATACATAAATGTTCTTCATCCTTTCTCCCTTTCTTTTTAAATTCTTCCCTGAGATAACAGCACGTGCGGGCGTGGACGCAAGTGCATGTGTTTTACAAGTGTCCTTTCACATATTCATACCTGTATTTGCCTGTGTTTATATGAGTTCATCAGTCTGACTGTACATGTGCCTTTGTATGTCAATGTCTGTGTGCTTCTGCGCACCCACACACGCAGCAAATGCACTTATGCATCTGTGTTTTTCGAGCATGCATCCTAATGCAAGTTTGCACGAGTGTGTTTATAAGCATGCATATTAGCATGCATGTTTTTCCACGCACATATACCGGTTTGCATGTTTGTGGTCTGTGCAAAGTTAGCCTATATACGAATAGGCAGGTTTGTGTCTAGGTGTTTGTGCAAGTGTGTGTATCCCTGTGAATAAGTGTACATGTGTCCATATAGTTAGATTGGCATTTCAAAGCACACCTGGCCTTGCTATTCACCCACCTCCACACCCCCAAAAAAAATACGCCAAACTCAACTTTCCTTAGATGCTTCAGACAGCTTCTGCCTGTTTGGATAGTCATTATGAACCACAGAATGCTCTCCTCTGCCAGCCCTGTATTAGCTGTCACTTCCTCAGGCAGGACAAAGTCGCCCAACTGGACTGTGTCCTAATTATCTGGCAAGAGAAGGAGGTGTGGCGGATGCTGCGATAGACCCGGTAACGCTTCTCTCCGCGGGAGCCCAGGCACTCGCTGGCTCTCCGGAGGCCACCCCTGGAGCTGGTGCCGAACTACTTCTGAGTGACATGAGGCCTGGCACAACACGGTGCTGATGGATGTGTTGCTGTGGCACAAGCCGTCAGGGCCAGACAGGCCCAGCACACCTCTTTTCCATCCCTGGGCTGCCTGGGTGCACGTGAGCGGCAGATCCCTGCTTCCTGTCCGTCGGCCTGTCCACTCGCAGCTGGCCGCACTGCCAGACTGGCCAGTGTGTGACAGTGACGGTTGGGAGGGGAGAGACTGGGCTCTTGTTCAAAGGGGCCTTTGGCTTCCTTTAGCAGGGAGAAGGGGCTCCCGCGTGGGGGCCTGTAGCAGGGAGAAGGGGCTCCCGCGTGGGGGCCTGTAGCATTACCCAGGGGAAAACACGTGGGTACTCTTCACGGTTGAAGGTAGAACAAGACACAGAGACTCACTACTGACTCTGAGGATAGGGTGGGCTTTCATGGACTGGGGGTGGGATAAAGAAAAGCATGCTAGATTGGCAGCATACAGACCCAGGCTCAGGCCTCCATGTAGGTCTCCACTCTCCACCGGTGGGCTGCAAGCCCTTGCACGTCACTTTAGACACGTCTCAGGATAAGGTTGGACTTATTCCCTGATGACAAGACAGAGTAGATTCCGGCCCCCCACCCTGGTTTAATGGGAAGAGTCTCGGCGTCAGCTCCTGGTAGGAAATCTAGCCCAACAGGCAGAATGTAGTAGGGTATTGCTTTGCCAACCACAGAAGTTACCATCAAAGTCAACAAGACCCTATTTGAAAAAACTCAAGGTCTACTCTGTTCCTGCTTTCTGGGCTCCTGTTCTCTCTTCACTGATTATCTCTACTTAGATGTTTCAAGTGATTTCACAAAATATCCCAAAGCAACCATATCCTTCTCTTCCCCAAATTACTGTGGTGGCCGCATGCAAATCGTTAACCATCCCAGACCCAAGAGTCACCTTCCACCCCCTCACCTTGGACCCATCTCTAACCAAGCAACAAATCCTCTGGACTCACCTCCTAAATATCACTTTAGTCCATCTTCTCTTGCCTGGATTTCACAATGAACTCCTAAATGGTTTCCCTGCTTCCACTCTGCCCTTTCAAATCCATTCTCCACACTAAAGCCAAAGTGACCATTTAAAAACCACAACTTTGGACTTGCCTGGTGGCGCAGTGGTTAGGAATCCACCTGCCAAAGCAGGAGACATGGGTTCAAGTCCTGGTCGGGGAGGATCCCACATGCCGTGGAGCAACTAAGCCCGTGAGCCACAACTACTGAGCCTGTGCTCTAGAGCCCACAAGCCACAACTACTGTGCCTTCATGCTGCACTACTGAAGCCCGCATGCCTAGAGCCCGTGCTCTGAAACAAGAGAGGCCACTGCAATGAGAAGCCCGCGCACCGCAACGAAGACCCAATGCAGCCAAATAAATAAATTTTTTTAAATTTAAAAATAAAATAAAAACCACAAGTTTGGTTATGTCTTACCCTCACTTAAAACCCTTCATGATCTTTCAGTCGTCCTTAGGATAATGCACAAAAATCCATTAGCATGACCGGTGAGGATCTCCATGATTAGGTCTATGCCTGCAGCCTCATCTTTTCACATTCTGTTCATGATGCGTTCTAGCCATTATGCGCGGCCTAGCGTAAGCGCGGTTCCTGCTCAACTCTCCGCCTCTCTCATGCTACTCCTCTACCTAAAATACAGGGTTTTCCACTCTGTCCATCTGTCCAGTTTAGGTCTAAACATATCTCCTTCTAGAGGACTTTTATGTATTCCAGTGTGATGAAACACCCTTGCTGAAGCATCCCTTACCAAGTTCTATTTCTCTTACATAAAAGTGACCACAGGGCTTCCCTGGTGGTGCAGTGGTTGAGAGTCCGCCTGCCGATGCAGGGGACACGGGTTCGTGCCCTGGTCCGGGAAGATCCCACATGCCGCAGAGCGGCTGGGCCCGTGAGCCATGGCCGCTGAGCCTGCGCGTCCGGAGCCTGTGCTCCGCAACGGGAGAGGCCACAACAGTGAGAGGCCCGCGTACAGCAACAACAAGAACAACAACAAAGTGACCACATAGCATTAGAACTCATTGCTTAATTGATGGACTTCCTTGCTAGAATTCATGCTGTTTTAGGGCAAAGGACAGCACTGGAATATTCACTTCTGTAGCTCTAATGCCTAGCACAGTGCTTAGCACATGCAATACCCCCGAAATGTGTACAAAGTAAACTAATAAATGAATAGCAATTAATAATACATTACACATTATTATGTTAAATTACCACAGGTGAAGGACTTCATAAATATAATATAGACTTTGAATACAAGTTACTGAGAGTAGGGAATTGTAGTCCCTACTAGTGTAGTGTACCTCTTTTCATTCCAATAGAAGTATCTGGTACAGAGTAGGCTCTGTATTAATACTTAATACATTGTGGTTGACAAGAGGGGGTGGGTGAGGGATGGATTGGGAGTTTGGGATTAGCAGATGCAAACTATTATATATAGGATGGATAAACAACAAGGTCCTACTGTATAGCATAGGGAACTATAGTCAATATCCTGTGATAAACCATAACGGAAAAGAATATGAAAAAGAATATACATGTATAACTGAATCACTTTGCTGTACAGCACAAATTAACATAACATTGTAAATCAACTATACTTGAATAAAATAAATTTTAAAAAATACTGAATACAGTAATCCATTTTAAAAATAAATAATTGTTTCATATAATGATATGCACATATTTGGAACATATCAAGTTTCTTAACTTTTTCTACCTAAGTACATGTAACACTGAAGAACAGTGACCCTGGAAGATCTGGAGATGTAGGTCAAGCTGGCATTAATCTCCTTCAAGTCTTGAGTTATAGCTCAAAATCCATGCAAATTGTCTATTCTTTGCCACACTAGTACCTGTTTTTGTTTTAATATAAAAACAAGTTTACCTTAGTTGCCATGAGCAAAATGAATAATTAAGAAATATATGCCATCCGTATCACCTGGTTTTGCACACTTCCTAGCATGTGGCCACATACTATATAGCCAATAAGCTTATTCTACTTTGACATTGAAGGAAACCCCAAAGGCTAATTCAGCAGCCATGTTGTGGCCAGAGATAGGATGTGGACTTGGTTGTCTGCCAAATATCAGAAACTCTTTGGGGGACAAGGCTTTGGGGTTTTCTCTCTAGAATTATATACATGGGAAGTCTCCTATAAACAAATCCAGGAGCTAACCCAGACAGGAATCATTGTTCACTGTTATCTCACAGCTATTAGAGTCCTCTCTTGCTTCTCCTGCAAATGTCTTCTCACTGCTATAGAACAGCTCTTTTTCCTAGTAGCCTCCCTTCTGCTTTTTTTTATCTGACAGATGTAGTTGCACACACTGACTCATGCCCTTCCGTTCTGTCGCATATAGAATGCAAAGCTTTTGAGGCCTCTTACATTATTCCTTTATCCTCATGTACCTTCACTATTGAATACCATCTGCAGATTTAATTAGTAGACAATTTACTCCCTTTGTCTAATCATTAGTGAATTTGAATGACTTGATGAAAAGAAAAAAAGAAACTTTCTCAAATGCTGTGTACAGAATAGAAAACTTCGGCCTTTTTTTTTTTTTTTTTATAAACCTTCCTAGCTTACTGTGATGGAGGACCCAGGTGACGGAAGCCCAAGCAAATTAGAGGTCAGACATAAAAATACAATGGGATTCAATGGGAATTTTTTAAGTAGTTCTAAATAAGGAATAACAAGGATCTTATCTAGAACAATACAGTTTGGGCACAAAGCTATTTCATTCACTTCTGAATATCGTTTTCTCCTCTGAATATGAGGTAAGCAATTTTGAAAACAATTTAGCCCTTTCTGCAGCATCTGTTTAGGTAGCATTATTCTTGAGGAGATCTCCCTGAAGAATCTGGATTCCTACTTTGATTGCCCTGACCTCAAAATCACTTGTCTTTCACTGATGCCAGAATGTGTTTGCTTGTTTGTTCATTAGCTTGTTTGTTTCCCCTCTGTATCAGCAAAACAATTAGGTAAACTTGCCCTCCTTCCAGCTGTGATTCCCTGGGAAATTTCTTCTGACCTTCAGGAACAATCCAGTCCACAGAACTAGAGAGAAGGTTACTCTTGTCTCATTGTCAGAGATTGCTCCAAACAGTTTGAAACAACAAAGACAGCCACACAACCTATTGAAACAACAAAGACAGCCACACAACCTATTGGCCAAAGTCAGATGTTTCCTTGCTAAGGTGTGTTGAGTTTCAGGCACTTAGAAAAAGCAGCGTCTATGAAGAAATCAAGTGCATTTTTTATTCAGTGCTATCTCTCTTTCCACTACTTATATCTACCTAAAAGTGTTATTCTAAAGGATAAATAGATGTATGTGAATTATTTGAATATTATATCACTAAAACAATGATAGAGGCAGGAGGAAGAATGTTGGCTATAAGTCAGAATACGTGATCTCTTCTGTTTAATAAACTGTGTAGTTTCTACTCAGTAATTTCCCTCTATGAACCTTGTTTCCTTTCTTAAATGAAATAGCATGATCTGTATATTTCACACAACTAGACTTTGAGCTAGATCAGGATAAACATTGTAGTTAACTTATTTTTGTACACATAGAGCCTACTAAAATACACATAGGTGAGGATAAATTACTGTTTATTTAATAGAATCCACAGGGTTGTAACGAGGCTGACTTGAGAAAATGGATGAGTGCAAATTATGAGTAATCATCATCATCATCACTGTTATTATTAATTGCTACAGTTGTGACATTGACTGGGAAGTATCGGGGATACCTAGAAAATTTAAATTCATTAAACATTTCTAAAATATTTGCCAACTTTCTTGTTTTGTTAGTTTATTCTGGGTAGTACAAAGCAAATCTTTATTTCTGGTGGTACGCATGTGCAAAAACTCATGATCATGGTTAAGAAGGTCAATAAATTTTATACAAGAGTCCAGCTGATAGTTGCTGAGTCCAGCATCATGACCCTACGTAAACATTTTATTACCCAAAGAGAATCAGATGTGTGTCATCACTAGGGGCAAAATAACAAATTGGAAAATAACATTAAAATTGGAGCCAGACAGGACTTCCCTGGTGGCGCAGTGGTTGGGAGTCCGCCTGCCGATGCGGGGGACATGGGTTCGTGCCCCAGTCTGGGAGGATCCCAAGTGCCACGGAGCAGCTGGGCCTGTGAGCCATGGCCGCTGAGTCTGCGCGTCCAGAGCCTGTGCTCTGAGACGGGAGAGGCCACAGCAGTGAGAGGCCTGCATACCGCAAAAAAAAAAAAAAAAAAAAAAAAATTGGAGCCAGAAGGGACTTCCCTGGTGGCACAGTGGTTAGGACTCTGCATTTCCAATGCAGGGGGCCTGGGTTTGATCCCTGGTCAGGGTACTAGATCCCACATGCATGCCACAAATAAGAGTTCACATGCCACAACTAGGGAGCCTGCAAGCCACAACTAAGGAGCACACGTGCTACAATTAAAACCCGGTGCAACCAAATAAATAAAATTAATTTAAAAACATTGGAGGCAGAAAATAGGAAGTATAGTCCTTGCTCTACCAACACTCAATGTGTTACCTTGTGTTATACACAGTATTCTAGGATGGCTCTCAAGTTTTCCACCAGGTAGTATAAACATCCTGTGTAATTCCCTCCCTCCCTGTGTGTGGGAGGGACTTGTGACTATGAGATATCATTCCCATGATTAGGTTGCATTATATGGCAAAGGTGAAAGGAATTTTCAGATATAAGCAGCTGACCTTGAGTTAATCAAAGGGAGATGATTCTGGGTGGGTCTGCTCTAGTCAGTTGAGTACTTTAAATGATGGTCTAGAAGTGAAAGTGATTCAAAGCAGCAGAGATGCTCTCCTTCTGGCCTTAGGGTAGCAAAGTACCTTGTAATAGAGAGGGCCACAGGGCACATAATTGTGAGAAGACTGAGGGCTTCAGTCCTACATCCACAAGGAACTGAATTCTGCCAACAACCAGTAAACATAGAAGAGGACACTGAGATTAAGAAGACATCACAGTCCTGACTTGATTTTAGCCTGGTGGATCCTGAACAAAGGACCAGCTAACTCATGCCCAGACTTCTGAATCATGTAAGCTGTGAGATAATAAGTGTGTTCTAAGTTATACTGAGTTTGTGGTAATTTATTATGCAGCAATAGAAAATTCACATACCTTGGATAATGTGTCACCCTGGTGGCCTCACTATTAGAAGAGTCAATAAAATAAATAAGCAATAAGGATATATTGTATAGCACAGGGAAATATAGCCATTATTTTGTAATAACTTTAAATGGAGTATAATCTATAAAAATTTTGAATCACTATGTTGTAAACCTGAAACTAATATAATATTGTAAATCAAGTGTACTTCAATTTAAATTAATTAATTAAGGAGTCAAGAATACAACCTCTTCAAAGTTTTGAAATGTAGGAGAACTAGCCCAATGCAAAATTAACTCATCATTTGTATTCCTCAAAATTTTGCTTAATTTTTTTTCCAGACCAACTCAACATATACTAAATTAAACTTTTCAGCTGCCTCCTCCATATTCTAATTCCCAGTTGGGTTTACTGCATACGACTCATCTCTTGGTTAATGGCTTCACCAACTACCCAGTGCCCAAAGCTAGAAACCCCTGAGTCATTCTTAATTCCTTCCTCTCTTGATTCTCCCACAATAGGATCAGTTGTCATCTCATCTGAGAAACTCCCCTTAGCTCTGGCCTCATTTGTGGTTCCCTACTATTCATCTGGACAACCTCTATGGCCTTCACACAAGACTGTCACTTCCCATTTGATCTATTTTTTTCATTTCCCTAAGAGTTATCTTTATAAAGAGAAAGCTGCTTTATTCCTTCTGCAACTGAAACATGCCTAAGGGCTCCTCCACGTGGCATTTTGTGTTCCTCACCATCTGGCTCCAGCCTTCTCCTCTCTTTTCCCAACATGTTCCCTGTATGCCACATTTAACTTCCCATGAATTTAATGGGTTGATTTATGTCCCTGTCCAAAAGAAGAAGCTGAAGTCCTAACCCCCAGTACCTGTGAATGTGACCTAGAAATAGGGTCCTTGTTGATGTAATCAAGTTAAGGTGAGGTCATTATCATGGGCCCTAATTCAATAGGACTGGTGTCCTTGTAAGACGAGGAAAACTTGGACATAGACATAGACTCAGAGTAGAGTGCCACGTGAGGACAGAGACACATCAGGAGAAGAAAGAGGTGTGAAGACAGAGTCAAAGATTAGAGTGATGTTGCCACAAGCCAAGGAGTGCCTGGGGCTTCCAGAAGTTGGAAGAGGTGAAGAAGGAGTCTCTCCTAAGTTTATGGAGGGAGCATGGCTCTGACAAAACCTTAATTTTGGAATCCAGCCTCCTGAGCTATGACACAATAAATTTTTGTTGTTTTAAGCCACCCGTTTATAACAGTGTTATGGCAACTCTAGGAAATTAATTCAATCCCTTTCAATGATCCATGACTTTGAATAAACTGTTCCCTTAGTGAAGACACAGAAATTTTCTAAACATATTTCAGGATTCAGAGAAACCTTCTAGGAGAGCCTCAGACCAGGTTTGTTCTCTTTTCCTGATTTTATCAGAGCAAGTTTTCCGATCTCAGTTACAGGACTTACACGGAAGTGTTCAGCTGTGATTTTCTTGGTGGTCTCCCGCACTGGATTGAAGACTCTCAGAGGGCAGGGATTATGGCGTATAGTTGTTCAGTGTATGCTTGTTGATTAAAAAAATCAAATCTTTACCAGCCTCATGTATCTAGTGAGACCTAACATTGTAAATAAAATATTTTATTTTTTTAATGAATTCATCCTTTAGACACCTTGTAGGGTAGGACTGCTATTCTCAATTTATAGATGAAGAATCTAAGGTTCCATAAATGCTGGTCCCACTAACCCTTTTGCTCCCAGTACATTAACAAATCTGACAGGCTTGAGGCTGGGTACCAGTCTCACCCAGATTTTACTGTGCCACATCAATTTTGGGAGCTGAGTAATTTTTGATGATCATGAGTTTGATCAGCAGTATAATGACATAATATCTCACAGTCCTCAATGGCTTGTGGAGTTGAATGGTCTGTCTGGGTGCAGTTTATGGAAGAAAAAGGTGGACAAGAATGAATGCAGAACAGCAAAGGAAACCATAAACAAGACCAAAAGACAACCCTCAGAATGGGAGAAAATAATTGCAAATGAAGCAACTGACAAAGGATTAATCTCCAAAATATACAAGCAGCTCATGCATCTCAATAACAAAAAAACAAACAACCCAATCCAAAAATGGGCAGAAGACCTAAATAGACATTTCTCCAAAGAAGCTATACAGATGGCCAACAAACACATGAAAGAATGCTCAACATCACTAATCATTAGAGAAATGCAAATCAAAACTACAATGAGATATCATCTCACACCAGTGAGAATGGCCATCATCAAAAAATCTAGAAACAATAAATGCTGGAGAGGATGTGGAGAAAAGGGAACACTCTTGCACTGCTGGTGGGAATGTGAATTGGTACAGCCACTATGGAGAACAGTATGGAGGTTCCTTAAAAAACTACAAATAGAACTACCACATGACCCAGCAATCCCACTACTGGGCATATACCCTGAGAAAACCATAATTCAAAAAGAGTCATGTACCAAAATATTCATTGCAGCTCTATTTACAATAGCCCAGAGATGGAAACAACCTAAGTGTCCATCATCAGATGAATGGATAAAGAAGATGTGGCACATATATACAATGGAATATTACTCAGCCATAAAAAGAAACGAAATTGAGCTATTTGTAATGAGGTAGATGGACCTAGAGTCTGTCATACAGAGTGAAGTAAGTCAGAAAGAGAAAGACAAATACCATATGCTAACACATATATTTGGAATTTAAGAATAAAAAAAAAATGTCATGAAGAACCTAGGGGTAAGACAGGAATAAAGACACAGACCTACTAGAGAATGGACTTGAGGATGTGGGGAGGGGGAAGGGTAAGCTGTGACGAAGCGAGAGAGTGGCATGGACATATATACACTACCAAATGTAAAATAGATAGCTAGTGGGAAGCAGCCAGCATAGCACAGGGAGATCAGCTCAGTGCTTTGTGACCACCTAGAGGGGTGGGATAGGGAGGGTGGGAGGGAGGGAGATGCAAGAGGGAAGAGATATGGGAACATAGGTATACATATAACTGATTCACTTTGTTATAAAGCAGAAACTAACACACCATTGTAAAGCAATTATACTCCAATAAAGATGTAAAAAAAAAAAAAAAAATGAATGCAGAGTCATTTGGCATACTGTTCCGGGTTTCCACCAGCTACAATTTCCTTGCATAACTGCCATTGTTTAAATTCAATGTATTATAAGAAACTTACATTCTCTTGGACAATGAAAAAAAATACTTAATTGGAAATAAACTCATTTTTTAGAACATAGGTATTCATTTTCTTCTTTTTTTCTCTACTCACTCTGTCTCTCTGTATCTTTCTCTCTATCTCTCTCTGTCACTTAACATTTCAGCCTTTACAAATCACCTAATCCGATTGAGTCCAATTTTCCAACTTGCAGGTTGGTGGTTAGGGAGCCATAATCTTATGGAAAAAGCACCATCAGTGTGCTGAAAGGGGAATATATGGCCTTCTATTGCATTCCCCTCTCAAGATAAATGGGGTTGATAGAGAGCTTTCCTTTCCTGTGTGAATGACTCCAATCCCCAAGGAGCTGAAGTGGAGGAATGAACCTGACCATGGCTTAGCCAACATTCATCTTCTGAGTACAAGCCCAGTATGCAGCAGACATCTAACAAATATTGAATGAATTCAGGTTTTCTTTTTCATGTATCCCCTGGTATACAGGGAATGGTGGAAAATAAATTTTTGTGCTAAATAAAATTTTACTTTGACATTCAGTGTCATCATGACCACCTACATATAATAATAATAAAAGCAACAACAATAATGGCAATATTAGAGCACTAGTTGCAACAAAAATAATAGCTAATAATTACCAAACACATTGTTTATGGGTACTTTTTCTGCATAAAATGAATTTCCTAATTCCAATGTAAAACGAAAGCAGATTTTTTTTCCTTCTAATCCAGTGGACTCTTACATTGAATGTACAGGTCCTATCCTATTCCTCCCACAGCTACATTGAACTAAAGCATGCTTCGTTGCCGTCTCCCGCCACCTCCCTGGGGAGAAGAGGAGGGCTCTATGTCTAGGGTAGGATAAGGGCTGCTTATTACTATTCTGAGTTTGCTGATACTGATGAGAAATGCTCATCTTTCAGAGAGCTTGTGAGGTCCCTGTAAGTGTTGAGCAGGTTGTGGTCAGTCGGTCAGTATAGGTACAGTTTCATCAGGCACAACAGCGGCAGAGCTGGGGCACATGCTGCTTTATCAGTCACGTTAGGCTAGGGCAGGCTGCAGTAACCAGACCCCCGAAGTTCAGTGGTTTGAAACAACACAGTTTATTCTTCAGTTACACCATATGAACATCATACATTTGTGGAGGGTTACTGTTCAGATTTGACCAAGGCTGATGAAGTCTCCACCTTACTGAATATTACTGGCAACAGCAGAAAGAAGAAAGCGATGGACAATCACACACTGGATCTTAATGCATCTGCTCAGAATGGATATATGTCACTTGCTGACGATTTATTTGCCAAAGCCAGACAAACAGTCATAACTAATTTCAAGACAGAGAGGAGAGGTGAGCCTCTTGGGTGCTTAAAGGGGGATTTCGTGAGAATTATTGGTGAGTAGCAGTGATGCCTACTACTGAAACATCAGGCTTTTAAGGAAAGGGGGCCAGAGGCAGCTATATAGTCCTGGTCTCCAGTTTATCCACCACTGTTCTGTTGTGCCCAATCTGATAAGACTTTCAGGAACAACTTCAGCAACAACTGCTCCTGTCAAGGTCACAAGCAACTTCCACATCTCTAAATCCAACGCCCAGTCTTGGAACTCATCTCAGTGGATCTATGAGCATTGTGTGACATACTCTATTTTCTCCCAACCCCCTTATCTACTCTTTAATTCCAAGTGAGCAGACTCCAGACTTTTTCTCTTAAACTATGGGCTTTTTCTTCTCACTTTCACTTGTGAGTTCTTCCTTATCTCTCTGAGCTCTTAATCTTCCAGTACCCCAGGGTAATATTCTTGGTTTTCTTCTCCTCTCTATCTAAACCAACTCACTGGGTGATCACATCCAGTATCTTGGTTTTAATTCTACCTATAGGCTGGATATTCTCAAGGGTGTTTCCACAGCCTGGAACTTTTTCCTGGAATCAAACATTCTATAGTCAACTGTATATTTGGTATCTCTAATTTACCACGTCTAGAGCAAAACTCCTAATCTTCCAGTCCAAACATGCCTCTATTTCACTCTTTATAGAAAACTTTGTTGTCTTGATCTTCCAAATATATCCAGACTGCATCTTACCATATCCATTGGTACCAATCTGGTTCAAGCCAACATATCTGCACTATTGCATTAGCCTCCTAAGTGGTCTCCCTATTTCTATCTTTGATTGAACTCACGCCTCTCCGTCCATTCCCTCACACTAACCAAAGGTAAAGCCCAGAATCTATAGTGTCTTCTCATCTCAGTTTTTTATTTTATTGGAGTAGAGTTGCTTTACAATATTGTGTTAGTTTATACTGTACAGCAAAGTGAATCAGCTATACATATATCCCCCTTTTTGGATTTCCTTCTCATTTAGGTCACCACAGAGCACTGAGTAGAGTTCCCCGGCTATACAGTAGGTTCTCATTAGTGATCTATTTTATACATAGTATCAATAGTGTATCAGTTCTGTAATTTCAAACACAATGGCCCTCAAGTTCCATGTAACCTGGCCTTGCTTCTCTCTCTGACTTTATTTCTTCCTAAACGTCTCTCTACTCACTTGACTCCAATCATGCCAGCCTCTGACTGTTCCTTTGCCCCTGCAGAAGTGCTCCAGGGTGAGCCTTAGAGCCTTAGAGACTGTTTTTCCTCTTTGGAATGCCCTTTCCTGCGTATATTCTTGTCCCCCTCCTTTCCTCCTCCAGGCTTTGTTCAGATGCTTTATTCTCTATATGGCCTTGCCTGACCACTCCATTTAAAAATGAAACACCTTTTCTGCCCCTGTTCATCGGACACACCTCTTTCTTGTTTTTATTTTTTTCTCTCTGAAATTTACTTATGTATTTTGTTTATTGCCAGTCTTTCCCACTAGAATTCAAGATTCCTGTCTGTTTTGTTGACTTGTTTATTTCTAGTACTTTGAAAAAATGCCTGAAATCGGTCAACTGACAATATTTTTTTAAATGAATGAGTGGATGGATGGACGATAAACAAATGAATGAATGAATTAGGTTAATTTGATGTGGTTTGGGCTCTTAGCAAGAAGGACCTGGGATTAAAGGACCAGTCTGCCCCTGCACAAACAGTCCATCAATCTTCTTAAGTAACATCACTAAAAACCAATTTCCCTCTTATTATTCAAGCATAGCATATGCTGTGAAATCCAAACTGCCGTGCTATGGCAAAATCACATCATATTGTGTATAATCTAGTATCTGCAGGCTACATATATGTTAGGGAATCATCTAATGATCACAGGGGAAAAGCCTCCTTTCAAGGTGTCATTTGATTGACCCCGAATGAAGGCCTATCCTGGGGACCTCTATCAATACAATCTAGTATCTTAGTATGTCTAATTTACTCCTCAAAAAACCCCAAACAAGGGTTCTGGGGGAATTTTAGTTAAATCCTCTGTATGTCTCCCTTAAAAGAGCTCACTGATACTTGCCATAAAATTAGAGCTGGTTTCCTCTCTTTAGAGGGAAAAAATCAGGTGAGATGAGCAAAGTATACTTATTAAGAAGGCAGGGCTTCCCTGGTGGCACAGTGGTTGAGAGTCCGCCTGCCGGTGCAGGCGACACGGGTCCGTGCCCCGGTCCGGGAGGATCCCACGTGCTGCGGAGCGGCTGGGCCCGTGAGCCATGGCCGCTGAGCCTGCGCGTCCGGAGCCTGTGCTCCGCAATGGGAGAGGCCACAACAGTGAGAGGCCCGC
>NW_020837951.1:15444560-15450790 GCF_003676395.1 Aethalodelphis obliquidens
AAAAAAAAAAAAAAAAAAAAAAAGAAGGCAGAAAGATTTGTTGTTCAAAAAGAAATAAATTGCATGTATTTAAAAACAAAGACTCTGTAATGCTTACCACGCTCCTGTGAGACCTCTGTCTCTCTAGAAATTATGCTTAGCATGTGCTGATAATATGGCTATTAGAGTAGATTAGGACTTGCTCAATGAAACTGCTGCCACAGAAGGAATGTGCTAAGAGTTTTCAGAGATCCCATAAGTAACATCCTGCTACTTCCTGAGTGTGGCCACGTTAAGAAATAGACAAAGGAATCAAACAGACAGCAAAATGTTCATCTTATTAGAGATAAAGTTGTATTAGAATTGGTAACCTCATCTGCAACCACAGTTAGGTTTCCTGAGAATTTAGTCTCTAAAATGTATATCAGCCCCTTGGAAGTTCAGCATCTACTCTATCCATCACCCAATCTCCTATAAGTTTAGGACACAAGTGAACAAAGAAGCCTGTGTCTGGACACTCTGAAGGGAGATCCACAAAGGTTCTGAGCTGATCATGCTGAATTCCTTCTCTTAATTCTACCAATTAGAATTGGTAGAAATCTACCATCTCTTGATAATGAGAGAAGAAGGGTCCAGAGGAATAAGAAACATTTTCCAAATTTTGTTCCCCAGGAAAAGAAATTTTTATCTTGTACAAAAGGATAAGCAATAGGGGATTTGTATTCTTCCTTAGCAGTGAAAATTAAAATTAGCTCTAATCAGAACCCACTGTTCATTGTCTACAGAAGAGATAATAAAATAGGAGGAAAAACTTCTCAGTTTTCAATTAAGTATCCAATTGCAACAGAAGCTTTGTGACTGACCACTTAACACTTTAAAAAAATGTGTGTGTATGGACAGTGGGAATGATTGTAAGACTTGGGTTTTTAATTTTTTAAAAAAATGGTAGAGAATGAAACCACTTGAACAAATGAAGTGATATCTAGATGTTTTCTGATAGCTTAGAGTAGAGAATGAAGTGTGATTGCAAAATACTTTGTCAGTATCTGTCACTTGATGCTCCTAAAAGTAGGTCTCTTTGTTTACTATGAAGAACCAAAGTTAAGCCCAGCCCAGGTAGAATCCTATCTTATTTCGGTAAACAGATAAGACAAGTAGATTCAAGTGTTACTCCATTTAACACATCAAGAGGCTGAAGCTGAGATTCACTAATCTACTGAAGGACTCTCCGTGGTCTAAGAGCAGATCTAACACCCCAATCTCTAACTTTACACCCAATACCAATCTTCCAACCACTTTTCTTTTCTTTTTTGGTGGGCTTTCTTGCTCAAAGCCTTTCCTATTGGTATTGAAGTGTACAGGATGAATAAATTTCCCTTGCCAATATAATAGCAGAAAAAGACATAATGAGTTTCAATTTTATGTATATAAAACTGAAGACAGTCAACGATTTCATTCTGTTGGGTCACCAAAAGTAATGAACTATATGGTCAATTCATTGAGGTTAGGAGCTGAGCTCACAATGCTTAACACAGCATTGCTTAGAAAATAAGTCCTCAGTAAGTACTTTTGTAATGAATGAATAAAAGGCCCACCTTGGATACAGCTGTGATTTATGATGGATTGTGAGAGATTATGTGTGAAGTTTTGTGGGATGGTGGCCATATGATCTTCATTTACTTCATCTCTTAGAAGAACTTCTCCCTTTACTCAACTCACATTTTTCCCTTGATTAAAACACGTGAACAAGTTTTAAAATTTACTTATTACTTACTTTCTACCACTAAAATTTGCCATTTATATAACTCTCTCATATTCAAACCTATTGCTCATTTGGAAAAAAAACAGGGAGAGGTCCCCTGCCCCTGCTGGGATAGGACCCTAGGATAGGCAATCAGACGGCCCCACCCATGACTTTGACTCTTCAGGGACTGACGCAAACACGCAGAGATGCAGGGATGGGAAAAGGATTATTCAGGCTGGCAGCAGCACCAAGAACCCTGTGATAGCGGTGGTGTGAGGGTCCAGTGACAAATGGCGACATCCATAATCCCCCCACTAGCTGCAGCAAGGAGCCTATTGTGCGCAGCCCACAGTTGTATCTCCTGCTGCCTAGCTTCTCTAGGTTGCTGCATGTTTTAGAACCCTGATTGATTAGTCTATGGTTAATTTTGTAAGCTACCCAGTATCTTTCCAATAAATTGTTTTTATCACCAAAGTATCCATTCTCTTTCTGTTGTTAGCAACCAAAAACCATGAGTAATACAGAGATTAGTACCAGGGAGTGGGTTACAGGCAATGGTCCACAAGAAGAAAGGAGAAAGTTGTGATAGATTACCTGACCTAGTTGGAGCTGAAGGCAGTAGTAATTCTGTTAGAATTCAGGAAAGGGAATTTGGATGCACATGGCGGGAAGCAGTGGTACAGCTAATTAAAGTATCATCTGTGTGTTCCTAGAATGAAGTACCCATTAAAAAAAAAAAGTCAGAGCTTTGGGAACCGCACTGTCATGGGCATAAAATAGTGGGAAGGACAGGAGCAGCAGGGTGAGGTGTTTACTCCTAATCACAATTTAAAACCATAAGGAAAGACAATGGAGTGCACAAATCCCTAAGTTCTTAGCTCAAAACATGGACTGAAATCTAGGGATTTTCTATGAATTAAGGAACACAAAAAACCAAAAACAAAAGAAAGAAAACTTTTCTCTTCTGCAGCCATAAAACTAAAGTCAATGACAACCAAATAGCCAATGTGATGACATGTCAAATTATAGCATCAGAATGAACATCTCAATAGTTATCTTAGGTGAAAACTAGGCATTGATTTGTTTTAAATGGTCTCTGTTCTTATTTGCTCTCTTACCTTGGGCAAGTCTGAGAGTAACTACCTACCTTCATATCTCAACTCCACCATGTGATGGGTGTGTGAATTTAAGCAAGTAACTTAGTATCCTGTTGCCTCAATTTCCTCACCTATAAAGTGGAAATGCTAATAGCATCTACCTCACGGAGGTATAGAGACTTTTAAATTAGCTAATACATGTACGGTTATTAAAACAGTGCCTGGAACATAGTAACCACTCAACAGATAGTAGCCAGAACTACAACGGCCATTGCTATGGTTATCACATTGAGGACATTATGCTAATATGATTTGCTGAGGAGAAAGTGGCAGGTACCACTTTGTCACCATAAGAGACATGCATGTCAGCAGGTGCACAATAAACGCTGAGAAAAAATGGACCTCAGAGTAGTTTCTAGAGTTCTGGGGATATCCCCTCCAGAGTAAAGATCTGGTTAGGATTCCTTGTACTTTATACCATAGAAAAAGGCAAGATGCTTCATCAACCTCTTGGGATGTTGAATTAATAAACGGACTGCTTTTAGGTATGTTTCCCTGACTCATTTAGTAGGTGAATTAGGCTCACTTTGTGTGGTCTCTGGAAGAAGAGAAGGATGATTTGGGCCGTAAGGAGAATAGCATCTTAATTGGCACTTAGGACCTTGCAGCACCAGTGTTGCTACAGATAGCACTGTGCCTCCAGGTAGAATGATTTCTTGTTAGGATCCTGAAGATCTGCCAGAATACACAGATACAAAGCTACCTACAGGCAAAAGCTTATTCAACCATGTCACAGAATTTTGCCTTAGTGAAAAAGTAAAATTCTTATGTTTATCATTTACAATGAAATTTAGCCTAATCAAAAGAAAATAGCTAAATACCATCTGATGCAAGGGGGAGGTGATTTAATAACTTAAATTTCTGTTTGTTTTTCATTCTGCCACCCATATTTTCTCTAATACCCAAATCATTTAGCAACCCAAAGCTTTGCCAATAGCATTTTATTTTCTTGTGGAAAGATGGAAGTTGTTAAGATCTAGGTTGATTTTTCTTTTGTATGCGTGTGCTTTTGGCTTTTTGGAAAGTACAATGTATTACAGAATATATTTAATATGAAAAAAAATCCACTGACCTATAAAGAAAGAGTGAGAAATAGAAGGATGATCAGCTACTTGGAAGAAAATAGCAAGTGACCTCAACTTAGTCCTCACCATGAACTTGGGAATTTTGAAGTTGGTAATGTTTTTCTTCTTAACACAGAAGATGTTTCAAAAGTGTTTTTGAGGTACCAATGTCTTCCTAGGTCTGGAGGTATAAAAGGGAATTGCTGAAAACTTGCCATTGAACGTTCTTCCTTTGGTTGTGCAGTTTAAAGAGAGCCCTGATGTTGGTGATGTAGACTTTGTCTAACTTCCTTTGGCCTCCCAGGGGCATTGGTTTAGCAGATCATGGCAATGGTGGGGAGAGCAAAATTCCATAAGAAAGAAAAACATTGGTACTCTCTTCACTCTCCCAGCATCCTGGGCTATGTATGTGTGTAATTTTCTGTAAAGTCTGTTTTTTTTCACTGTTTCAATATAAATTGCAAGGTGGTTATGTAACCCAAAAGTTATAAAATCTAAATTCTACCAGAGAAGTCTCCAAACCAGACAAAGTAATAATAAACTTTTGATTTTTGTATTTTTTAAATTGTGTACTTAAAAATCAATTGATGAAAGTAATGTTTCTATTATACATTAACCATAGTAGAGAATAATGCTAACAGAAATGTCTTTTAAGTGTTGCCATGTCAAGTATTTTGCTAGCACTTTACATTTGTGAGCATATTCCTTTTTTTAAATAAATTTATTTATTTTATTTATTTATTTTTGGCTGCATTTGGGTCTTCGTTGCTGCACGCGGGTTTTCTCTAGTTGCGGTGAGCAGGGGCTACTCTTCGCTGCGGTGTGCAGGCTTCTCATTGCAGTGGCTTCTCTTGTTGTGGAGCACGGGCTCTAGGTGCGTGGGCTTCAGTAGCTGTGGCTCACAGGCTCTAGAGCGCAGGCTCAGTAGTTGTGGCACACAGGCTTAGTTGCTCCGCAGCATGTGGGATCTTACCAGACCAGGGCTCGAACCCGTGTCCCCTGCATTGGCAGGCGGATTTTTAACCACTGCACCACCAGGGAAGCCCAAGCATATTCCTTTAATGCAGGTGTTTTTGTCCCATTTCACAGATATGGGGCTGCTCTCCACCACCACCAAAAATGCCTCTCTTTCTTGGAGCAGTACTTAAATCCTATGCTTACTTCATACTTCAGCCCAAATGCCCCCCTTCCCACCCCCATTCACCTTCCTTAACTTACTCAATAACAATTTTTTGCAACAAACATTTATTGAGCACTTTTTATATGGCAGGCGCTTTGCAAGGCAGACAGTATACCTGTGGGTGAAAAAAATTTCTTCCTAACCTTGAAGTGCTTATAATTAATGCAGTGGAAAAACACTAAAGTAAGCAAGCAAATGAATAAACAATTAAAATGACAATAAAGGGAATAAATTGTATCCAGTGGTCAAAGGAGGAGGCTAAGGAGATGTACTCCCCCTCCACTTATCGTGACTATTTGGGGCTTCTGGCAAATCAGTAAAAGCTATCTCTTGTTCAAGGTCTTTATTGACAAATACCATCTAATAATTATAATAAATATACAAATCAACAGTGACTAGCAATGTGAGTGGCATCCCCTAGGATTTGTAGTATAGAACCTGCAAAACTCTATGTGGAAGCCTTGAGGAGATGGCAAAGAAAACAAGGTGTCAAGAATGGGAGTGTGTCAGTCACTCAGAGAAGGCAGAGGAAGAATGTTCTGGATGGAAGCAAAAGCAGGTATGGCAACTTTGAGATGGGGAAGAACATATGGGTTTGAGAAACTGAAAACAGGTCAGTGTTAATAAGGAATAATAAATTAGAAAGAAATGATATTGGAGAAATAGGCAGGGCTAAATGAGAAACCGGGGCTTTACTTGAACTGCAATGGTGCTTCACTGAGAGATTTTAAGCCGAGAACTGACATAATCAAATCTGGGTTTTGACTTGGGTGAATAAGTGGGAACAAGATGAGAAATGGGATCAAGCAAGGGCCATATTGCCATAGCCCAGTCAAAAGGTAAGAGTGGGGCTTCCCTGGTGGCGCAGTGGTTGGGAGTCCGCTAGCCGATGCAGGGGACGCGGGTTTCGCGCCCCGGTCTGGGAGGATCCCGCGTGCCGCGGAGCGGCTGGGCCCGTGAGCCGTGGCCGCTGTGCCTGCGCGTCCGGAGCCTGTGCTCCGCAACGGGAGAGGCCGCGGCAGTGAGAGGCCCGCGTATCGCAAAATAAATAAATAAATAAAATAAATAAATAAATAAATAAATAAATAAATAAATAAATAAATAAA
>NW_020837951.1:15450800-15474171 GCF_003676395.1 Aethalodelphis obliquidens
AAATAAATAAATAAATAAATAAATAAATAAATAAATAAATAAATAAAGGTAAGAGTGGTCTGGATTAAATCTTGGCTCAACATAACTGTACCTACTCGTCCATCTCTACCCTCACGGTAGGATCTCTAAGTTGTCAGGGACTGTATCTTACATACTAGACCTTCATCAGTTTTGGAACACCGGAGGTGTGAAACAAATACAAGAATAGGGAAGGAAGGACCTTACATGTCATCTCCTCTGGGCCACAGGTTAAGTTCCCCCGGAGCAGGCATTGAGATGGGGTCTTATATTAGAAATCAACACCTATGAAAGGAGGGGAGGAAAGCCAGAGGGGGCAGAGGGAAAAGGCAAGCTGCCGTGCGAGCCCAACAAAACCCCATCCCGTCCCATGAGGAGCGTTGTCACCTAACTACCTGAAGGAACAGAATAAGCAAAGGCGCAGAGTCATGAAGGAAACATTCCTGTGTCTGGACCTTACACAATGTCATCATATCTCCAGGTGCTTAGAAAAAGCATGGGCCCCTGAAATAGATATAAGTCAAAATCCAGAATAATTATTAGAATGGGATTTGGCAATGGAAAACTGTGCTCTCTCACCAGACTTCATTACATGAGTCCCCTGCTCTCAGCTTCCTCGTGTGCAAAACTAGAGACTTGAAACAGATGGTCTTAAATGACCCTCCCGATTCTGAGTAAGAAAACCCAGTTCATGAAACCCATTATGGCTGTCGCTATCCTTTTCCATTAGTCCAAATGCAACTAGACTCATCAAAATGGGTTTTGACTTGCAGGGACAAAATGTCTTCATTTAGAAGAGACGGGAAAGGCAGCCTTGCAAATTACACCATTTCTCCCACCTCCATTATGCTCCGAGCATCCTGCCAGTGCCGTTACAACCCAACAGCATGCGGCCAATTGGAGCAGAAAAGACAATAACCTTAATGGGAAGGAATTGGGAGCTGGGAGACGCCACAGATTGTATTAGGAGAAATGAAATAATATTTAATTTCCCTGGTCATAAATAATCTGTCTGCCCACATTATGAGCATATCAGAGTTGACAGGAAAAATATTCACCAACATGGGAAAAAAGGTCATTATTTTTTCATTATTAGTGGGTAATGAAGGTGTGGGCCTTTTTTTTTTTCTCTCTCTCTCTCTTCTGACAAATGGAACTGCAGTAGCAGAGGAGCTCAGAGTAGCTGGTAATCCTCACAGTTTGTCAGCAACAGGCAGTAACAATGATTGCAACGATGCCTCATTCATATTGGGAAGGTTGTTTATAGGCTTCAAAGTGCTCCTCTATTTATTTCCTCAGAAGCACCTCACTATGTGAAAAGGTATTGTCATTTTAGAGATAAGGGCACAGAAGCTCAATGATTAATTCAGTATGTTGGCGGGTTACCCAAAAAAGCAGTGACTTGAAAACTTCAGACTTTTTCTCAGTGCTTTCAAGTTTGGCTATAACAGCAAAAACATGTACTATTTATTTTATAATGCTTTTTTACTTAAAGAAATTTATTTTAAAGGATACTTTAAATAGCACCATCATAAATGGAAGGTCCAAATCCCTTGACTAAAATGGAAGTAGTATAGGAGTCCTCATTATTCATGGTAGTAATGTTGTATAGTCTCCACAAACACAGATTAGCAAATGTTGAACCATTGCACCTAAGGGGAATACAGGGTTATGTTTCTGAGAGCCTCTGGTCACTCATCAACCAATCAGTGCATAACCTTTGTATCTGTGAGTTTCTCTTTAAAGACACCTTATGTAATATATACTTGATTTAACATACATTATTGATTCATTACTATTGAATTCACAGCTAACAACACTGTAATTCATGTCTGAATGAAGCTTATCTAACACTTGCATTTTCCTAAGACACATTCTTGTGCCTTAGGAACACTAGATACCACTTCAGCACTATGCTTAGGGTCCATTTTAAGCAGAAAAATCGCTAACAAAAAACCCCTCACAAGAATGAGAAAAATGTGGCACTAAATAGACCATGATAAAGAACACTTGTTTGCAGTATGAGATCTGAGATAAGAAGGCAGAGTGTCACCTTGTTCAACCTTAGCTGAGAACATCTACGTGGGGTGACTCAGTTTTTTCCACCCCTCTGCACGTGTCCACAAATGACAGCAAAAATGCTGCAAGTATTGATTTGGGGGTTGCAAATAAATTTTAGTGACTAGGTGAATTCATAACTGTGAATTCTGCAAATAATGAGGACCAACTATTGCTTTAACATTAAATCCAATGAAAACAATTACATTTGACTGCATCTCAGATAGATATTCTTTTTGGTCCTAGACTCTCAGTATGAGGTTTGCTTTTCCTTTGTTAAAAAAAAAAAAGGAGGGTGAAATCAGGTGTTAAAGACCTATTAGCCCCAAAATGGTGGTTTCTCCTTGACTTCATCTGAAGGATTGGAAGAGAATTAAAACGAACATAATTTTCTCATCATGTGATTCATTTTTTCTTAGGGCTGGGTTTATGTACCACGTATAATCATATTGAGAACATTTTCAATCATCCTAAGTATTACATACAAACATTCAGAAGACACCCAAGGTACAAATTCACCTTTTGGGAAGCACTGTGTTAGAATATGAAAATCACCCAGATGTCCTGACCCTCAGCTTCCCTCACAATATAGTGGTAGGAAAAAGAGCCTCACCAGTCTCTAGCCCATGAGGATGAATCCAACTCACCTATGACAGCTCATTGGACTGCTGAGTTTGCTTTGCATTCTACATAGTTTCTGAGAGAAACTCTACATATGAGATGTGCAGAAGACTGAAGCAAATCATTGGAGTTCCACAGATCGACCCTGTCTCCCCTATATGTCTACAAATCTTTTCATTGCTTCAAAAAATCCAGAGAGAGAAACATTGCTCCCCTTTCAAAATGTGCTTCAGAGTCATTTCATTCCCTTGTTCTCTTTTGCTGAGTTTAAGAGGTAAGTCTGAACTCAGAGGGAAAAAGCCATCCTTTACTATCAACGTCTCTTGGTGGGACGGGACCTTCTCTGGACTTGATTCCTGTATCAGAGCCCAGGCATAGGTTTTCTTTTCTCTTAGACAGATTTACCCAAAATTGCTTGATGTTAGCAACTTGTATAACACACACAGCAAATACTTATTACATTTGTATAGACAGTACGAATGAACGAGAAAATGAGATTTGAAGTGTTAGTTATAATAAACAGAGCCACACTGTCTTATTGACTTTTTATGATCAACATTGCTGGTGTGGAAAAAAAATTAACTAAAGCTTAAAAAAATGGATTCTAGGTTCAGATTTGCCAAGTATTGAGGGTCCAAGCAAGTCACTTTGCCTTATAACCGTGGACTTTTCCAGTCCTATGTGCCAAGTCAGAGTGGTTCACTGCAGACATCCAGGTTTGTTAAGGTACCTGGTTCTGCCAATTATCATATGAGTGGCAAAGAGAAATGTCTTCATTTCTCTTTGTTTTGTATTTATAAAATAAGAATAATAATAATGACTTTAGAGGATCATTGTATTAAATGAATTTGTTTAGGTCCAATGAGAGCACAGGGCACCTAAGAAACCATTAGTCCCTGAGAGATTCCTTTTAATCTAAGCCTCAGATATATTATTATTATTAAGAAGAAGAAGAAAATTTTAACATTTGGAAAAAACTGGTATAATAAAATGATAAGGAACAAAGCTATAGCAGCCGACAGGCTTGGGTACCATTTCCTCTTCTGCTACCTATTATCCTTGAACTTGAGGAAACTGTATAAACCTCTCCAAATCTCAGGTTCCCCTTTCCCTTTATAAAATGATTACAACATAGACTTCCCAACGAGTTGTGAGGATTAAAGTACACAAAGCACTTAGTGCCTGGAATTACATGAGGGATCATTAAGTGGTATGTTTTTGTTTTACTTATTTATTTAATTTATTATGTTTCTCTTAGGGTTTGAGGGATGTGATATCAAGCAATCTTAATCTAGAGAAATACTGCATGCTTTGTGAAGTCTTGAGAGCACCAACTGTTAAAACAAGCTAAAACTTGGCAGTCAGAGACTCAGAAATCCTTCGTGTTGCAAAGGACCTTGGTGATCATCTAGCCCATTCTGTATTGTGCATCAATGACCATAAGGACACTCCAGGTGAATATCTGCCTTGCTTCTGTTTCAATGCCTCCAATCAATCGGGAAGAAACTACTCCAGTGAGGCAGCCCATCCAATTGTCTTGAATCTTCATTTGTGAAGAAGTTCAGAATTGTATCAGGGGAATTCGGTCACCATATCACTTTCACCCATATGTCCTGGCTCTCCTGCTAGATACAAACAGCACCTCTAAATACTGTGAAAGGACTTGAAGACTCTTGCCCTATCCCGTGGCAGTTATGAGTTAGGGGCTAGGAGTTTGGTCCAAGGGACATTGGTTAAAACAAATGCATCCTCTAATCTCTGTGTGATGTAAAAAATAGTTAGCTCACTATCAGTTTTACAACAGGGATATGCATGCGTGTGTACACACACACACACACACACACACACACACCTCAGACCAAGTTGTGAGATCTAAATGAAAGAGCAAAAAGTTCCTAACACAGTGTCTGTGACAGAGCAAGCATTTACTGCTTCCAGCAGAGCGCTGCTTTTCACACTGCAGTCCTCCAGGGATTGCTTGAACAGCTTTAAATACTTCTGCTTTCATCCCACCTCTGGGGCCTGAAGATCATTCTCAAGGTGGACTAGGGAGTGGAAATGTGTCCCCAGCTCAGCAGGAAGTACTATCTCTTCCTGGAGGCAAGTAGCTCTCACAGGTGTGGCTCCAATGACTGGTGTCTACTACCAACTCACTGACCCTCACAGCCTCTGGCCTTTATGCCTGAACAACCCACAGTACCCTTATCCTAAGGGGAGGAGGCACCAGACAACGAGACTTCTGGTCATGTCTTTTTCCTCTCGGATATCCCCCTTGAGACCCTCCATCCAAGGCCTCTGGATGCCTCTAATGCCTCCGCTTTTCCTCTCCATCAGCAATCCTGCCCCAAGTCAGGCATCATTGGCTTGACCTCCAGATTGTCTAACAGCTGCTCCTAATAGGTACCCAAGCAGCTGAATTTCTGTAGGAAATGAAGCACAGCCAGGGGCTGGCTGTGGTTACTGGAGAAAGATAAAGACACTCACGAAGCCCTTCAGTGGAAACTCCGAGGGAGAATTCTGGAGTTCAGCAGGGGAAGGAGGGCAACAGGATAAAGGAATGGAGGTCAGATTCAAGGAGTAAAAGATCAGAGACCTAGATGGTAATGTTGAAACATCAGATTAAAGAAAATACAGATTTGTGGATTTCAAAACAAAGGAAAATTATCATGGATAAAAAGTGATATTACATAATGATAAAGAAGTCAATTCCTCAAGAAGAAATAACAATCCTTAAAGTGTATGCACCTAACAGAGCCAAGTACAAATAAGAGTCAAAATACATGAGGCAAAAACTGATACAATTGAAAGGAATAAGAGACATATCCACTATTATTATTGAAAAATTCTGTACTGAAAATTCAATACTGTTTTTTTTTCAGTAATTGGTAGATCAAGTAGGTAGAAAATCAGTAAGGATATAGTTGACCTGGACAGGAATACCCATCAACTTTATCTGACATTTATAGAATATTCCTTTAACAAGAGCAGACTACATATTCTTCTCAAGCTCACGAGGAATATTCACCAAGATAGACCACATTCTAGGCCATAAAACACAGATCAAGCAATATTTTTTGCTTTTATTATATGATTCCATTTATATTGAACTCTTTTACATGCAAATTAATTTATATTGCCAGAAATTTAATCAGTAGTTGTTCAGAAAAGAAGGTATTACAAAGAGGCATGAAGAGACTTTTGGGGAGAAGAGAGATACGCACACTATCTCGATTGTGGCGATGGTTTCACAGGTATATGCCTATGTCTAAATTTTCAGAACAAACCATTTAACTATATGCAATTTTACTTTATGTAATTATATATCAATAAACATGCAATAATTTTTTGAAAATACAAATTTAAAGTTCAACAGGTTTTTCTTTGTGGGATTTTTTTAGAACTTATATGTTTTGGAAATGTTATGTTTTTTTTGTTTTTTTGCGGTACGTAGGCCTCTCACCGCTGTGGCCTCTCCCGCTGCGGAGCAACAGGCTCCAGACGTACAGGCTCAGTGGCCGTGGCCCACAGGCCTAGCCGCTCCACGGCATGCGGTATCCTCCTGGACCGGGACACGAACCCAAGTCCCCTGCATCGGCAGGTGGACTCTCAACCACTGCGCCACCAGGGAAGCCCACGCTATGTATTTTTAGAGTTGATATGTATCAATATGAATAGCAAATCTTTAAGCAGATGACTATTACATAGATTATTTTCCAAACAATATTGAAATTATTTTTTAGTCATGAAATATTTCAACGGACTGCATCCTTGGAACTGTGGAAAACACTATATAGCAATGGTACCAAATATCACTATTAGTCTTCTAGTGCCATATAGCAGCTAAAATGGATGCCAAGGGATGATCGATTCTGCACCAGATCCCATCTGACAGTGCAGCGGAAAGGGAAAAATTGACCTGACTAGAGATTACATTTTTAGCTCCCTTAGTTGGAGTCACAGTACAAGTTCTTGCAATTGGTGTGTAAGCAGAAGGGATGTGTATCTTATCCATGAAAAAGTGGTTAATAAGTATCCTTTCTCCACATTTTCTTTCCCAATCTCTTGGCTGAAAGGAAAGGCCTCTGGGACCCTAGAATATGACAAAGTCTTAATCTCTGAATTGTAAGTCTTAACTTGAGTGAGAAATAAATTCTCTAAAGATTTGGAGTTAGTTACAGCTATGAATACTACCATAAACAATATAAACATTTGATCAGTGAAATTATGTAGTGCTCACTGCTCAACTTCTCTTGATCCTTGGAGAATTTCGTAAAGGCTCTGTTACCAAAAACTGCTATGCAAGATACTTTTCACTCTACATACTTTGTGTACCTTATTTTCCTCAGTATTCAATATCAGAGTTTAAAAGATAAAAAATGTGATATGCATCCCCCAATAAGCTTTGCTAGCTTAAATTCAAATCAAATAATTCCTTTATTTATAGCCATCATGAAAAGATAAATTGAACTCAAATCCAGCTTGATGCTGTCATTATTTTTGACAGTGATTTTATACCTTTCATCAAATGCCCCTCAAAGCTATCTAGACTAAGATATATCTTTAAGCAAATACACATTGTGCAAGACATCCATTACAATAATATTCCAGTGAGCAACATAAATGTTAATCTATGTCTTAATATGGTCCTGAATATTTTCCTGGAAAAAGTTTTTTTACTTTGCATTATGGAATAACTCAGTTCACAATTAATGAAAGTTTGATAATTGCTGATTCAATATTTGTTTCTGTAACTGATAGGAGACTTAATGTTTATAATAAGGTTTTAGGAATTATATATTTGTAAATATAAATAAATGTGCCATTCATAAATTTGAATTCTTATACTCCAAGTTCTCACCATACTATACAACGTGAACTCTAAGGTCAAATTTCTATTAATTTTCAAAGAAAACACATTTTAATTTTACTTTTGGTAAATGTAATATTGTAAGTTCATATTCTGAGGCCCAAATTAAAACCGACACATATAGAAATAATTTTGAAAGGGACTATTCTTTTTAAAAATTCATACTTGCTTTAAAGATGTCAGACAGAGTTCAATTGTTAAAAAAGACATATAGGATCTAAAGTGACAATGCTTAAAAATCTGATGTTATTGCAGGAAAAAGGCACAATGCAGCAAAGACCAAAGGCTGCCTCACAGCAAAGGATTCAAAGGCCATAGTTGAGTTCCTGTCACCCTCCTTCTGTAAGGGCTATCTATGCTCCGGCAAGATTCCCATTTTGGATCAGAAACCACCACCAAGTGTATGCACTGAACACCTCAGAATCAAGAAGCCCAACATGGAGCATTTGACGTTTATCTGATACATGAACACTCTTAAGGAGCCTCATTTACATTGTTTTCAGATCTCCCCTTCTGTTTATTTCAACCCAAACAAAATTCCAAAAGACACACTCAGCATAACCTACAATTGAAAGTAGAGAATTTTAACAGATCTCTCTTCATGGTACAAACATTATGTCCATATATTGTTATAGGAAAACCAACACAATAATGAACTTAAACGCTTGACTTTCTTGTGGGGTAAATTCTAGATTCTTTAAATTGGTAAATCAGTCCATTCACAGTCTGAATCCAGTCTTTTTTTCTACAAATGCAAATTCAGATCCAAACAAATTAAAATTTTCATCACTGTATTATCAAATCTGTAATTCAGCAAAAAAAACCTTTTTGTTCTTCACATGAGCCACACAGAGGATTGTTCACCTCATGGACTCCTACTCACTCTTTATACAGCAGATTCTTATTAGTCATCAATTTTATTCACATCAGTGTATACATGTCAATCCCAATCGCCCAATTCATCACACCACCAACCCCACTCCCCTGTGGCTTTCCCCACTTGGTGTCCATAAGTTTGTTCTCTACATCTTGTCTCAACTTCTGCCCCACAAACCGTTTCATCTGTACCATTTTTCTAGGTTCCACATACATGCGTTAATATACGATTTTTTCTCTTTCTGACTTACTTCGCTCTGTATGACAGTCCCTAGATCCATCCATGTCTCAACAAATTTTGTTCCTTTTTATGGCTAAGTAATATTCCAATGTATATATGTACCACATTTTCTTTATCCATTCATCTGTCGAAGGGCATTTAGGTTGCTTCCATGACCTGGCTATTGTAAATAGTGCTGCAATGAACACTGGGGAGCATGTGTCTCTTAGAATTATGGTTTTCTCTGGGTATATACCCAGTAGTGGGATTGCTGGATCATATGGTAATTCTATTTGTAGTTTTTTAAGGAACCTCCATACTGTTTTCCATAGTGGCTGTATCAGTTTACATTCCCACCAACAGTGCAGAAGGGTTCCCTTTTCTCCACACCCTCTCCAGCATTTGTTGTTTGTAGATTTTCTGATGATGCCCACTCTAACCAGTGTAAGGTGATACCTCATTGTAGTTTTGATTTGCATTTCTCTGATAATTAGTGATGTTGAGCAGCTTTTCATGTGCCTCTTGGCCATCTGTATGTCTTCTTTGGAGAAATGTGTATTTAGGTCTTCTACCCATTTTTGGATTGGGTTGTTTGTTTTTTTAATATTGAGCTGCATGAACTGTTTATATATTTTGGAGATTAATCCTTTGTCTGTTGATTTGTTTGCAAATATTTTCTCCCATTCTGAGGGCTGTCTTTTCATCTTGTTTATCATTTCCTTTGCTGTGCAAAAGCTTTGAAGTTTCATTAGGTCCCATTTGTTTATTTTTGTTTTTATTTCCATTACTCTAGGAGGTGGATCAAAAAAGATCTTCCTGTGATTTATGTGAAACAGTGTTGTTCCTCTGTTTTCCTGTAAGAGTTTTATAGTGTCCAGTCTTACATTTAGGTCTCCATTTGGAGTTTACTTTTGTGTATGGTGTTAGGGAGTATTCTAATTTCATTCTTTTACATGTAGCTGTCCAGTTTTCCCAGCACCACTTATTGAAGAGACTGTCTTTTCTCCACTGTATATCCTTGCCTCCCTTGTCATAGATTAGTTGACCAAAGGTGTGTGGGTTTATCTCTGGGCTTTCTATCGTGTTCCATTGATCTGTGTTTCTGTTTTTGTGCCAGTACCATATTGTCTTGATTACTGTAGCTTTGTAGTATAGTCTGAAGTCAGGGAGCCTGATTCCTCCAGCTCCATTTTTCCCCCTCAAGACTGCTTGGGCTATTTGGGGTCTTTTGTGTCTCCATACAAATTTTAAGATTTTTTTGTTCTAGTTCCATAAAAAACGCCATTGGTAATCTGATAGTGATTGCATTGAATCTGTAGATTGCTTTGGGTAGTATAGTCATTTTCACAATATTGATTCTTCCAATCCAAGAACATGGTATATCTCTCCATCTGTTGGTAGCATCTTTAATTTCCTTCATCACTGTCTTATAGGTTTCTGCATAGATGTCTTTTGTCTCCCTAGGTAGGTTTATTCCTAGGTATTTTATTCTTTTTGTTGCAGTAGTCAATGGGAGTGCTTCCTTAGTTTCTCTTTCAGATTTTTCATCATTAGTGTATAGGAATGCAAGAGATTTCTGTGCATTAATTTTGTATCCTGCTACTTTACCAAATTCATTGATTAGTTCTAGTAGTTTTCTGGAGGCATCTTTAGGATTCTCTATATATAGTATCATGTCATCTGCAAACAGTGACGGTCTTACTTCTTCTTTTCCAATTTGTATTCCTTTCATTTCTTTTTCTTCTCTGATTGCTGTGGCTAGGACTTCCAAAACTATGTTGAATAATAGTGGTGAGAATGGACATCCTTGTCTTGTTCCTGATCTTAGAGGAAATGCTTTCAGTTTTTCACCATTGAGAATGATGTTTGCCGTGGGTTTGTCATATACTGCCTTTATTATGTTGAGGTAGGTTCCCTCTATGCCCAAGATAGACCACATTCTAGGTCATACAACACACATCAAGCAATTTTTTTAAGAATAGAAACTATACAAAGCATGCTCTCAGATGACAGTGGATTTAAATAAAAAATCAGTAACTGAGAGACAGATGAGATATGCCCAGATATTTTGAGTTTAAACAGCATTCTTCTAAACAGTATGTTGGTCAAAGTCACAAGAGAAAATTTAAAACATATTTTGAACTAAATAAAAATCGAAATACAACTGGAATACAGTGAAAACCATGTTAAGAGTGAAATTTCTAGCACTAAATATATATTTTAGAAAAGAAGAAAGGTGTAAGATCATTAACATAGCTTCCACCTCGGGAAAGTAGAGAAGAGCAAATTAAGTCTAAAACAAGAAGAATAAAATATGAATAAAAACCAGAGCTGAAATCTATGAATTTAAGAACAGGAAAACAATAGAGAAAATCAATGTAACCAAAAACTATCTATTTGAAAAGATCAACAAAACTGATAAAAATCTGGACAGGCTAACTCTGAAAAACAGAAGGCACAAATTATGAACAGATCAGAAATATAAGTGGAGTACTGATATCTTGTACTACTGATACCTTGGACATTGAAAGAATAATAAAGGAATTGAAAAACCATATGCCCACAAATTTGGGCATAGATGAAAGTGACCATGTCCTTGAAAGACTCAAAATACCAAAACTTTTTTTTTAATTGAGGTAACATTGATTTACAACATTATATAAGTTTCACATGTACAACACTTTATTTCTACCTCTGTATACCCTACAACATGCTCATCACCAAAATTTTTTTTCCAGTCAATCACCATATGTTTGATTCCCCTTTATCAATTTGCCCTCCCCCCTACTCCTTCCCCCCTGGTAACCACTACTTTGTTCTCTGTATCTACATGTTTGTTTTCATTTGATTAAAGAAAGATTAATAATATGAATATAACTACATATATTTAAAAATTCAATCAATAATTGATATTCAAAAAACATCACCAGTCCAAGCTGGTTTTACAGATGAATTCTACCAAACATTAATACACACACACACACACACACACACACACACAAAATCTCTTGTCGAAAATAGAAGCAGAGGGAACATTTTTTAACTCATTCTATGAGATTAGCATTATCCTAATAAGAAAACCAGGTAAGACATTATAAGAAAGGAAAACTACAATACAATATCCCTCATGAACATAAATGAAAACATCCTCAACAAAAAATACCGAACAAAATGGAGCAATGTATATGAAAACTGAAATTATACCACCACGTAGGATTTATCCCAGGTATGCAAGGCTGGTCACAAAACCAATCAATGTAATCCGCTAATCAGCAAGCAAAGAAGAAAAGTCACATGACTGCATTGATTAATGCAGAAAAATCATCTGACAAAATCCAGCACCTCATGATGGTAGAAACTCTCTGCAAACTGAGATTATTAGAGAAGGGAGATTCTTCAACCAGATAAAGAATATCTACAGAAACAAAACAAAACAGCCAAGCCTCAAATCATACTAAATGATCAAAAACTGAACACTTTCCCCTAAGATCAGAACAAAGCAAGGATGTTGTCATATTTAGTGCAAGTACCACTATATCCTCAAATATAGTTCATCTGTTGACCTTGTCTGTGGTGCCAGTTTTTCAATGAAAATCTATAGTTTTGATATAAAATTTCATCCTTTTCCCCAAAATCTTATAGTTTATATATTTGGGGTCATATTTCTGCCACAAGGTCATAATTCTCTGCTACTGTGACCTATTGGTTATACAATATTTTTTCTTTTATATATAAGTCCTTGATCCATCCTGTGAAAGGCAGAACTTTAACATTATTTTTCCCCATATAGTGATCCAGTTTTCCCAGCACCATCTATTAAATAATTTGTTTTTTTCCACTGGTTTGTAGTACCATCTTCATCATATACTAAGTTGCTACATATAGATGGGACAGGTTTTAAACTCTTTATGCACTTTATCAAGAATCTTTGAATTATTTCCCTTTAGTCTGTTTGACCATTGCTATTTAAATCCATCACTTTTATTACTATGATTTTGTCTTCATGTCTGATAAGAATAACCCTCCCTTTGCTCTTCTTTTGCAAAATTCACTTAGGTCTCTGTGAGATTTTTATTTTCCCGTGTGCATTTTAGAAAATTTGTCAGCCTACAAAAATGTTAAAGTAAATGTTAAACTTTCCAGGTGTTTCAGGATTGAAGACAACTTTGCAAATGCCATTCAGCATCTCAAGTGCTTGGCAAAACGGGATAACGTGTAGGAGGCACTTGCCATGGGCCGGACACTGAGCAAAATGCTTTTCATGCTTTATTGCATGTATTTTTCACAGAAACTCCATGATGACTGCATGCTATTAGCCTGGTTTTATCAAGGACATATAGAAAAGTGAAGGGACTTTGCCAAGGTCACTTTTTTAGAATGCATCACACTTGGGATTCAACCCAGTCAGTTCAACTTTATTTAGAGCAAACGCTTAGCCATATATTGTTTTGTAGGTAATTAAACCTTAATTGGAACTTGAAACCCTGTAGAGTAGAGTCCATTTCCTCCAGGAAGCTAGTCATCAACACTTCCACATTCTTTTATCCCTAATGGAAGCCACAGGTTCCTTCTTGGGACTCACCTGACTCTTTATCTATATTGCTCTCTTGTGGAATAAAAGTTGAAAATCTCTTTGGGGCCACTTGTTCACAGAATGAAGTGTGGAAATGTTTATTTACATGAGACCTTTGGATAAATAGGATTCATAAGATAAACCCCCCTAGAGTTGGGTCAGCTCTGCTTGAGTCTGATATGTAATTTACTGGGAGGAGTATTAACATTTAAATGGTATAGGTAGTAAGAGTGTTAGAGGGAAGAAGAAACGATTGCCCCAAGCAAAATAGTTTATTCATCATTAGGAATTTGATCATTGCTAGTTATAGATATGCTCTTCTGTACCCTATCCCTAGCCCAGGGAGGACAACCACTTATCCTCCTAAATCCCGCACCTGCTTGAATGTTTGACTTCAGATGACACCATCGTGTCCACATGGGGACATTCCTCTTGCGTCCCATTCCCTTTTCCTAGTCTCTGTGGAGCTACACTATATAGACTTTGGCCTGGTAGCAATAATAGTTGGCATGCTCATTAATTAAAAATTAAGTCTTTCATTTCTATAACATCCAATGTCAACAAAGTATTTCATTATTTTCACTAAGCTCTCAAAGGAAAAATAAAAAGATTAACTGGCTAAAGTTAGGACACGTAAAGTCTTAAATGGCTTCATTTCAGCAGCCCACCAATTCACGCGTTGACTCCTAACATAATAGAACATATGTTTATTTGTGTCCAAGTCTTATCTTCTCCGAGACTGTGAGCTGCATCTGTGCCTGTTGAGGTTTGCCTCCACTTTGCACATGATCACTTAGCTCTAATTCAGCCTTCCTGACATCTTAAGAGGAATACAAATGAAATGAGAAATTTTTCATTAACTATCATAACGTCAATATTAATATTATAATATAAACTAATTAATATTATAATAGTAATAGAATAAAATATTAAGTGAAATGAGTATGATGTAAACCTGTAATAAAATAACTGTGTGTCTATATATGTGTGTATATATATATATATTTCTAAGATATGACTAACTATATAGAAAAAAGTCCAGATAGAAATACTTCAAAATAAAATAAAATAGTGGCTCTTTCTGGTGAGTAAAGTCATAGTGACTTCAACTTATTTTTTATACTTTTCTTTATTTTCCAAAATTTGTATGTTGAACATTGAGGTAGAAATGGCCAGCTGTTCACCAAAATATATGCTCTCCTTCCAGAGTGCAGAGTTTGCTAAGGAAAGGCTACTGAACAGGAATTACATTTTTGAAGCCCTGTGTATCTGGGTAGGACCATATAACTCCTTGCTTGCTTATGGACTTCAAGAGGATGGGACACGTGTCACATGAGTCCCAAGGTAGAGAAGCACGTATGAATCTTCCACGCATTATTTCCCTCAGAGGGGATTCTGAGGTCCTAAAAGATGTCAGAGACACACAAGGAAAAGAACCATGTCTCTAAATTACCACCTGCCTGCCAAACAGGAACATGTTTGCAGATTATCTAGGCAAAAAATAAGCTTCTATTGTTAATCATCTTCCTTTCCCTGAATTCTCCTAAGAAATTAACCTTAAAAAAAAAAAAAAAAAGATTTCCCGACAGGTAGTTTTTAGAGAGTTGATCCAGGGAGTAAGAGTGAGAGGTCAGTGAATTGAGTCAGAGAAAGAGGAAAAGGGAATACAAAGATGCATTATTGATTTGCCCATCACGGCAGACAGCTGGTGCTTCATTGTACCAGGCCTTCTGAGAAAGCATATGTTACTACACTCATCTCAGAATTATCTACCTATGATAGAGGAGAGGCCTTCCTATATCTTCTCCCAACTCCCACTGGTCAAGAGGTGATCTTTGGGCATTAACTCTGGTTTCCAGCTTGCGTAAGATGGCATGCAAAATATTTCACGTAGGTGTCCCTTGATGTGTAGTCACAGAAGCCCTGGGGCAAAAAGATAGAGGTGCCTAATGCATGTCTGGGACAAGAAACTGCTAGGTTACATCTGAATTAAGCCATTCATCACTGACATGCTGGTGTAAGAGGTGAGGTGCAAAGGATTTGCAGTGATGTACAAGAGGTGTTTGGTAGTTAGTGAAAATGTGTGACAGTATCTAACCTGAATAAGCATATATTAACATTGTAATCACACACACACACACATTTTTGTTTGGTTTTGTAAAGTAGCTCATTATCCCTATGACACTTAACGCTTTTGGTTCACGTTACAAGCACAATCGTCAAGCAAGACATGCTTGGCATCTCAGACTCTTGCTTCCTTCCTTTCTCAACTCTTCAGCCACCAAACCAGTCAATTTCCCCTCCTAAAGAATATTTGGAACGGCCCTGCTTCCACATCAGTTGCTCCTGCTTTAGTTGGGGTCTTTATCCACACATGGCTCAAATACTGCTAGAGTCTCGATCTACCCCATTTGTTGTTTACATCTAAAACTAAATTGGGATTGGTAAATCCTACATCAAACGTATTTCAAGGACTCCCAGTGGTCATAAAATCGAAGCCCCTTAAGAGAAATTCTGCATGCTTCATAATTCAACCCCATCCCACATCTCTAACCCTACCTCAATCAGGCCCTAGGCTATACCTGGCACTTGAGGCAGACAATAGAAATACAGCTGACCCTTGAACAACACGAAAGTTAGGGGCCCCCTACCCTCTGCTCAGTGGAAAATCCATGCATAACTTACACTTGGTCCTCTTATACAGCAGTTCCTCTGCATCTATGATTCACCCAAATGTAGGTTGTGTACTATCTACTGTTGAAAACAATTGGTATATAAGTGGACCCACACAGTTCAAACCTGAATTGTTCAAGATTCAATTATACTTAGGAAACCCCAAGTCCTTTTATGCCACTCTGATTTTGTACATGCCTCTTTCTGCTGGAAGTACTTTCCCACTTTTTTACCTAGAGCAGGAGTTGGTCAACCACAGCCCTCAGCCAATCTATCCTACCACCCAAGAGCTAAGGATGTATCTTACATTTTTAAATGATTGAAACAATTTTTTTTAAAAAAGATAATATTCTGTGACACATGAAAATGATATGAAATTCAAATTTAATTGTCATCAAAACAGGTCTTTCTGGAACGCATCCACACTTGCTTATTCGTTTACATGTTCCTGATGGCTGCATCTGTGCTATCAAGGCAGAGCTGAGTAGTTGTCACAGCAACCTGTGGCCCACAAGGTCTACAGTATTTATTACCAGTCTTTTTACAGAACACATCTGCTAAGAACCTCTACCCTTCCTTCGAATCCTGCCCATGGAGGGCCATTCTACATCTTTACCCCTTCAACATAAAGTTCTTATCTCCCACCTAATGTGAACTGTGCATTTATATATATCTTCTTCTCACTGCTATCCCATTACCTTCTTGGGAGCCAAGCTTCTGTCTCATTTATCTCTGATTATCTCCTGGCCACCAAGATGGTGCCAGGTACACAACATGGGCTCAGTCAACTATGTCTGTCAAGTTCCAAGCTCTGATTTTATTTATTTTATATATATTTTTAATTGAAGTACAGTTGATTCAAACTATTGTGTTTGTTTCAGGTATACAGCAAAGTGTTTGTTATAAATATATATTTTTCAGATTATATTCCATTATAGGCTACTACAAGCCCTACTTTTAGCTGCCATGCTTCCTTTTCTGGACTGTGGTGGTTGAGAGCATGGGCTCTGGATTTAGATTGCCTGAGTTTGATGCTGGGCCTACCATGTAAAGCTGGGCAACCTTAGGCAACCGTGGGCTAGTTACTTTAACCCTCTCCCTACCCTTGTCTCAGAGCTAAGAATAGTAACCGCATTGCAGGCTTGTTGAGAGAATTACATGCAGTATATGCAAAGTGCTAAGCACAGTGCTAGCACATAGTGCACTTTCAGTTAATATTCGCTATTATGATGATGAGTGCATATTTCCCAAAGCCTGAATGAAGCCCTGAGATCTCCTGGGAGACATCACTGACCCAACAATGTTCCCTGTATGCGCAGCTCCATGGCTTTACTTGTTTTTTAGCTAGTTTAATGTGCTCATTTGCTGTTAAATAAAATGGTGTGTTTGCTGAGGCAAGGGGAAAGATAAACTTGAAAAAAAAGAATCTTTCCATTTTATCCAAGAATCTCTCTCAATCTTGTTTTGCTTACATCTATCTACTTCCTGCTGGGTTTGTTTTCCTTGCCTCTCCATGTTCCTTTCTGCTGGCTATCTATGTCTCTCACTGCTTTCCCAACTTGCTTGATTACTTTGTTTTGCTTTTTCACCCCCTTCAGCGTAACTTCATTCCTTCCCACCCCAGGCCTTTGCCTTTACTATTTTCTCAATATTTTTTTGCCTCTCTCCTCTGCCTTATTTTTTCTTTATTTTTTCTCTCTCCCCTTCTATTTCTCTTTAGCACCTGTCTCTTCTTACTTGCTCCCCTCTCATCCTTTTCTGTCTTACAGCCCTTCCTTCATTTCTTGGATTAAAAGCTTGCATTCTTTATTCTTTTCATCCCTTCCATTCTATTTTCCTCTCTTTTTGTTTTCTTTCTGTCATCTCCCTATTACATCCCTGGCCTTTCTTCCTTTGCCTCTTCTTCCTTCTTTCTGTCTTCTCATGCCCCCTACTCTGGATCCCCTCCCAGAGTCCGGTGTGGGGTAGAGGCTGCTCTACCCCCTCGATGACCAGCAGATCAGGAAAAAGCTATTAGTCACTCAGCAGAGGAAGAAGACAAGCAGTTTGAGGGAGCCTGGTACTTGGGGAGCAACTGGAGGCCAGGCAGAAAATGGAGTCGTCCAGAAGGAAGAGGAGGCATGGTTTAATGGAATGGAAATAGAACAGGTGAGAGAAAATGAGATGGAAAAAACAGAGATGTACGCCACAAGAGAATTCAGTTGGAATAAGAGTGTCATCAGATGAGATGCGGGGGGAGAAAATGGAAAGACAAGCCTGTTAAAGGGAATGATTTGTCATAAACACGAGCCTTTTATTCTCAGCTTGCCTGCTTTGCTTCTCGGCGCTGTTTTGTTCTTTCCTAACCACTTTGTTTGATCCCTCCTGTCTCACCAGACTTTGCTATGTATCCAACCCTGCCCGATTCCCATTTGCAGATCTATTTTATCAGGCACTTTGGGATGGCCAGGGGTTTAGAAAGAAACCATGTGGCATAGTGGTTAGAAGCACAGATTCAGGAGTCAGAGGGGACTTGGAATCTGGCTCTAAAAAACAAACTGTTTCTGTTATGCAAGAACACTGTAAAAGTACCTTTCCTTATTAGCCGGTACAGGCCTTGTAATAGATTAACTTGGGCCACAATCCCATTTCTCTTCTTACCACTTTTGTGAACTTGGCCATCTCCTAACTTCTCTGGTCCCGTGTATTTTTTTTTAATTAATTAATTACTTTATTTATTTTTGGCTACGTCGGGTCTTAGCTGAGGCAGGCGGGATCTTCGTTGAGGCATGCAGGCTCTTTGTTGTGGCGCGCGGCTTCTCTCTACTTCTGGTGTGCGGGTTCCAGGGCGCATGGGCTCTCTAGTTTGTGGCACACGGGCTCCAGTTAAGGCGTGCGAGCTCAGTAGTTGTGGCACGTGGCCTTAGTTGCCCCACGGCATGTGGGATCTTAGTTCCCTGGCCAGAGATCGAACCCACGTCCCCTGCATTGTAAGGCAGATTCTTTACCACTGGACCACCAGGGAAGTCCCTGGTCCCATGTATCTTTATCACAGGGATAATACCACTTACTCTCATAGATAAGGTTGATGTGAAGATTGAATGAGATAACTGAGGTTAAGTGTCAGGTACAGTGCCTGGCACATAGGCTCTGTCCATGTTTGCTGGCTTATTATTAATATTTTAATAGATGGGTCCATCACTTTCTTAGTACAAGTCGAGATCAGCCTTTTTAGATTAGCTACCCTGCCCTGCCTTCTCTCTCTCAATAAATGTTCCTTGCACACTTACTCACACGCAAGGGTACAGCTTTCCTCCTTATTCAGGCCAACTCGCCTAGACTGGTGCTCGGGAAAGACCATGCTTTGTTCGGCCCCAAGATCTGTATCCTAGCTGACTTCACAATTGCATTCAACCTCACACATCCATCTCCACACCCTCCCTTCCTCTTAGTTCCTGCCGAGGGAAAGAGAAGGAAAAGGTTGAACCATCTCCCAGGGGAAGCAGCCCACCCCATGAACTCACCACTCCCAGCTCAAATAGAAATCCATAATTAAATATACATCAAACAAACTTCCCCCAGTGGATGAGTTTGGCTCCCAGTGCAAGTCTCATCACAAAAAGCTTTTCTTTGCATGTCTCTCCTCTCCACCCCAAACTTTACCACCCCCAGAGCCTGCCCTTTGGAAATGCTCTTTATACCCACTCCATGCTTTTAAACCTGGTATTAGGAGGGTGCAACCCAGCTGGAAATTTCCAAAGATGTTTTCACTGAGTCCTCCCAAATGCTTCATTTCAACACAATAGGCAACTAGCCTGTGAACCAAAGGGAGACAGTAGGTTTACGGGATACCCTGCCATTCTGCAGGTTGATTCCCAGCAAGTCTCTCCTACACTTGACCTCAGTTATCTTGATGGTACAAGGCCAAGGTATCCCTGTCATTGCTTCTGGCTCTGACACTCAGAATTCTAAACTCTATCCTGGTTAATACAGATATGTGCAGAGCCTTTATTTCTGCTTCATGTGTCCATTATGTGGATAAGAGTATACCTTCCTGGAAAATTACCACCACTCTCATCCTGTTTCCTCAGATCATACTATGCGAATTCCAAAAGCATGCATGTCTAAAGAGTGCTATGGAAAAGATGTGTATTTAAAGTATTTCTTCTGAAATAGATCTCTAAGCTAAATCAGAGGCCCTTTAACCTCACATTCTAAATTCTATTTTGGAAGTTTTCTGTACAAGAGCTAAGCTAGATTAGACATACACCCGTCCTTTAAAATACCCTAATTTTCCTGTCATTGTTTGTTCCTATTCTGTCCCTCCCTTCTGCACTAGTATCTCCAGTAACCACCCCCCTCCTCTCCTAATCACCATTTCTCCTTCAGCCAGGGTCATTTCTGTGCTCTCATCTTTGAAGGAATAATCCCAGTGCCCCAACCTCCATGATTATTTCTTAGAAATGCCCACTGAGAACCCTTGCCACTGGGCCTGAATGGCATGGGCACTTTGTAACACTTCTAATATACTGCTTTCTGGCAGTCAATGTCCTATCAACGTGGTGGAGAACCCAGACTTGACAGAGAAGCAAACAGACATGGGTTTGTGTCTTGGCTCGGCCTCTTACAAGCTATATGAGTTGAGGAAGTTCCTTAACAGCTCCAAGCCTATTTCCTCATTTTAAAAGATGGGGATGGTAATGGGATTTACCTCAGGGGTCTATAGGAAAGATCAGGTAACACAGAGGATGCAAATTATTTAGTATAGTTTGCATGTGATATAAATAGTAGCTATTACGACAGTCTCTATGCTGGTCCTGACCTGTTGTTCCTGGGGTCCTTTTTTGTCCCTCCTCTGTGAGACAGAGCCCTGCCTTCTGCATACTCCCGATTCCCATATGAACTGATAGACAGATGTGTTCAGCCAACAGGAGAATTTAAAGGGTGATGAGGAGATAAGGAGATTTGATTGGAA
Source organism: Aethalodelphis obliquidens (assembly GCF_003676395.1). Lineage (NCBI taxonomy): Eukaryota > Metazoa > Chordata > Mammalia > Artiodactyla > Delphinidae > Aethalodelphis > Aethalodelphis obliquidens. The sequence continues at coordinate 15,471,661 of NW_020837951.1, forward strand.
GGTTGATAAGGAGAAAGCAAGGTATCTCCCCCAATCAACCTCCACCCGCGCCTCTACCTCCACCTCACACTGGTGTCAACAGTAGTGACTGGGTCTCCTATGTTCCTCTAGTTCCTACTATATTCCTCTGTTCTCAGGAAAGATTTTCTGTGGTTCCTTGTGATCCCGGCCCAGGTTTCTGGTAGCATGACTTCTCTCCCTTTCCCGCAAAAGCTTAGAAATGTAGTGGATTTCAACTGTTGCTAATCTTGGGTTGCCTCACTTATTTCTTTGGCTACTAAGCTCTTCCATCATCTATGGAATAAATGCCCTGCTCCCTGTTTCCTCTCAGAGTGGTTTCTGTTTTCTAGGTTAGACCCTGATTGGTATAGCCCACTCCAGCCACATCCTAGATAGACTGCAAATTATTGTAAGTAGAGATTATGTCTATGCCTTCCAGATTTCCTTCTAGAAAAGTAAGCATTCAGTTAGTACTAGACACATTTTTATTGAATTCAATATTTTGAGCACAGTGATTTACCAACTTCCCCCGTTCTTACTATCGTGTGCGTCATCCCACTTTGGAGGTTAGATCTAAGCCTAGATGGTTGGGTGAGCAATGTCCCCACCTATTCTCCAAGGTTGTACAGACATAGAGGTACCAATGACCAGATGAGAGAGCTGTGTTGATCATGGTCTGTAGCTCATCTTCTAAGCAGCTTGCTCTGTAACATCGTTACTTCCCAGGTGCAATAAAGATTTTATGCATTAAATTTAGCTCTGCCTCACTTCATTTGCTGTGTTAAATATATTTTATTTTCATTCATTCTAGTGTGTCTACAGGCAAAAGTGTTCAGAATTTGAAAAGCTCATTCAGTGATCCTAACTTTTAGTAGTGCCAGGGTCCATGGTACAAGATATAGGACTAAGTGCTACCTGGTGATACCTTCATCTCTTCTGGATTCGGAATGAACTAGACTCCAGAATTTAAGCAACACATGTGTCTTCTTTTTAATATAACATTCGGATAAATCAAGATGACATGGGAAAACCATGTCATGCAGACAGCCTCTTTCAGTGCCCAGAGCAGATATTTGTAATCAAATACAGCATGTTCCCAGGAGGTCTTAGAAGACTTCTCAACACATCTTTCCAGGAGACCATCATCGATCAATTGGAGTAGATTCCCAAGATAAAATGTGCTCCCTCACCAATCACCAGGAAAATGCACATCATAACCACAATGAGCCATCAACTCACCCTGTTAGTATGACTACCATCCAAAAACAAAAACAAACAAACAAAACAAGAAGTAACAAGTGTTGGCGGCAAGGTTGCAGAGAAGGGAACACTTGCGCACTGTTGCTGGGCATGAAAATTGGTATAGTCATTATGGAAAACAATATGGAGGCTTCTCAAAAATTTTAAAATACAACTGCCATATGATATAGCAATTCCACTTCCGGGTATTTATCTGAAGAAAATAAAAAAACAATAATTCAAAGAGGTATATGCACCCCTATGTGCACTGTAGCATTATTTACAATAGCCAAAATAAGGAAACAATCTTAAGTGTCTATTGGTGGGTGAATGGATAAAGAAATGGTGGCTGGGGCCCCGAGCAGGCTGCCACAATGGCATGTTGATTATTTGGATGAAAATTACTTGAGAAACAGCTGGTAAAATAAAAAATTGATATTAAAAAATACTCTAATTCCCCTCTTTTCCCTTGAAAGTGGAAAATAAATCAACCGTGCAAAAGTATCCTCCTTATACCAGGGAGATAGAAAGCATCCTTATCAACAGAATTAGGAAATTCAAGGCTAAGAAAGCTGTGTAAACAAACTTTGTTACTCCTTCATTAGTCTGCTACTCCAAGCACAAGCCCCCTTGTTAAATCTTCACAAATAACTGCTTCTTTGTCTAAACATGATATATAAACAGCCTGCTCTGGTCACTTCAGGGCTACCATTTATATGATATCTCTGTGCATATGAATTATTTTTTCCTCCTGTTAATCTTTCTTATGTCAATTTAATTATTAGACGAGCCAAAATAACTCAAAAGGGCTGGGGGGAAATGTCCCCTTCCCCAACACACACACACACACACAAACACACACACACACACACACACACACAGTGGAGTGTTATGCAGCCATGAAAAAGGAAGAAAACATGGATGGAAGCGGAGCACATTATGCTAAGTGAAATGAGTTAGAGAAAGAAAAATACCACATGATTTCACTTATATGTGGAATCTAAAAATGAACAAAACAAAACAAAATGAGCTCATAATACAGAGAATAGATTGGTGATTGCCAGAGGCGGGGATGGGAGGGATGGGCAAAGCGGATGAAGGTGGTCAAAAGGTACAAACTTTCAGTTATTAAATAAATAAGTCATGGGGATATAATATAATAAGTCATGGTGACTATAATACTGTATTGTACGTTCGAAAGTTGCCAAGAGGGTAGCTCTTAACAGTTTTTATCACAAGGACGAAAAATTTTCTAACTGTGATGGTGATGGA
>NW_020837951.1:15474271-15491054 GCF_003676395.1 Aethalodelphis obliquidens
TTATCACAAGGACGAAAAATTTTCTAACTGTGATGGTGATGGATGTTAACTAGACTTATTGGGTGATCATTTTGAAGTAAATACAAATATTGAATCATAATGTTGTCCATCTGAAACTAATATAATCTTATATGTCAATTATACCTCTATTTTTAAAAATGTATTGCTACCTCCTCTGTTCTTTTCACCGGATGGGCATAGTTGTTGACTCTCAACATCCATGTTTCCTCTCCTCCATTGTTGAGAAGCCATGAGTTTAGGGGAGATTAAGCACCCCAGCTTTTGTGCTATTCATAATTTATCTAACCAAGTAAGAGACCACCACACCAGTGCTATAGTTACTTATTTGGGTAACAGAGGCATTTCATGACCATGACCAGGGACATTAATTTAGGAAAGACATGTGACTGAAGTTGGATCAGTAGTCATGAAAGTAGATTTTCTGAGGGCTTTTCAGAAATAGTTCCCTGCTCTTCTGGGACAGCTACCCCAAACCATCCCTCTAGCTCTTCCTGGGCAATTGGTATAAGAAATAGCTGAATAATTTTGACCCCATGAGGGAAACCAGCCTTACAAGGAAGCTGAAACTGTTGCCGAAGAGGACAGACAGATGGAAGAAGATGCTCTTAGAGCTTCCCACTTTTGGATTTCTACTTTATGAGCTCCTATGTCTCCTTTGCCCTTTAGGTCAGCTGGAGAGGAATTCTGTTACTAAAAGCCTCATGCAAAAGCACATCCAGCCTCAGACTTAAGTAAGTTCTGCTCTACTCACTACCTGCTCTCGGCACAAAGACTGGATCAAGCTCTCAGATCACATCAGGCCCATTTTTTCCCTCTTCATTGTTCTTACTTAAATCCTCACTCCCTACAGATCTCTAGCTCCTGGCAGCCCGGACTCACCTTCTTCACAGCTCATGTTCATTTGTTTTACTGACCTGAATAAGCCAGAGCTTATTATTCTTTTTCATATTCTAATACTCAGTAGGGGCAGCCTTTGGAGAGGGGGCGGAGATAGTCTCCTCTGGGCTTTTGTTTAAGTTGCAGAGGTGCAGCTGTCCACCTTGGAGTCAGACTACCTGAACAGGGAATCCATTATTTTGCTTTCCTTCTTTTGTGTGTGGTTTTACATGAGCTTCAGAGAATTTTATAGCTGAGTGGGACCTTAAACGACATACTAGCTCAATCCCTTTAGACAACAGTTAGAAAAATGGAGGTCTAAAAATCGTAAGTGACTTGCCCCATATCAGCTGGGGATCTCGAGGAAGGATTGTAACTCAGGTAACTCAGGTATGCTGACTCCCAGCCAGTGCCCTCTTTCTGACCTTATGTTTTCACAACATAAGTATTTTAACGGGGGCCTCACTTGCATATATTCTGCGTAGAGCTCTAAGAATTGGCTACTCCTAGAGAGAAAATCACATAGAGATAGAAGCGGTGCTGCTGTCTTTCACCCACAGGACAAGGGCCTGGTCAAGCAACCTGACAGGTTCAAGATTCTCCCATAATTCCCCAGATCAAGAACTATGGAGGCTGTCAGGTTGTCTGTGACAGCAGGGGAGGCCAGAATGGTTCAGACTTTCAACCCAGTCAGATCCATTTTCAGGTTGATAATTTGAAGTGAATTTTCCAAGAAACTGGTGAAAGAGTAACAGAGAAAATTCAAAAACCATCCAATCCTATATCAGTGTTTTTTTTTTTAAATTATTTTTATTTATTTGTTTTTGGCTGCACTGGGTCTTCATTGTTGTGCGTGGGCTTTATCTAGTTGCGGCGAGTGGGGGCCACTCTTCATTGCGGTGCGCGGGCCACTCTTCATTGCGGTGTACGGGCCTCCCATTGCGGTGGTCTCTCCCGTCACGGAGCATGGGCTCTAGGCACGCGGGCTTCAGTAGTTGCGGCGTGTGGGCTCAGTAGTTGTGGCTCACAGGCTCTAGAGCGCAGGCTCAGTAGTTGTGGCTCACGGGTCTAGTTGCTCCACAGCATGTGGGATCTTCCTGGACCAGGGCTTGAACCCGTGTCCCCTGCATTGGCAGGCGGATTCCCAACCACTGGGAAGCCCCCTATATCAGTCTTTAAATCCAAAGCTCTCCAAAGATTCCTATAATATATTCCTTGAGGCTCTTGAGGCTTTGGGGAGGCAGTGCATTTCAGTAGTTAAAGACCATGATGTCTGTAGTCAGAGCCTCTGGTTTGCAGCCATCTCTGTCACTTACTGGCTCCATGACCTGTAATAGCAAGTTCATTCCTCAAGAACTGTTTCCACTTCTGCAAACTGCGGATTACAGTAGCATCTGTTTCATAAGATTTAGGGGAGCCATTAAGTAATTTAGGTTAAATGCTTAGAACAGTGTCTGGCAAATAACATGCCCTCCAAAAGTGACTACTATGAATAGCATCATCATCATCATCAAACGTATTCTTGTCTTTTTTTTGCAGAGAAAAAGAAAGGAAGCTTAAAAAAGAAAAATAAATGAGTGAAGAAGAAAGAGAAAAGGTAAGTATGAGAACTAAAGTAAGAGAAATACTGTAAGCACGAATGAAAAGATGGAGAAGAAAATAAAGTAGGAAGGGAAGAAAGGAAGGAGAGATGACTGACTCTTTCGTTCTATTCGTGTATGTTGAGGATTGACATTTGTTTCAGGTACTGTGCTTGTTCCAGCAATGAACCTCCTCTGTGTAGTTTACAAGAGAGAAACTTATTAAATAAATGAATAAACACAAAAATACAACTATAATCTCCTGTGAATGCTACATAATATGGTAAAGGTAGACCTCTTTGTGGAAGGGTTATTTACCAAGCTTTTTCTATATTCTAAGCATGGTATAAGGTATATTTGCATACATTATATATTTATTCAGTTTTTCATCTTTTCCTGTATTCATTCTTCATTTATTTTGTAGTTGCAACTATACGCCAGACCTTCAGCATCATGCTTTGCATACAGTTAGAAGTCTGTCCATTTGGTCCAGGTTGTAGAGTAGGGGAGGCAAGTGTTTACAGGAATAAAGGTCATGAAGTCCAGTGGGGGCCATGAAGTAATACACAGGAGGGTGGGAAATTATCCTGAGGGATGGTCAAGAAAAGACCCAGAAGAAAACCAGCATATTCTTCCAATAATGACTCTAGGACTCTTAACTGGTCCCTACCGCAATTCAGAGATTCCATCTCATCTGTGAAACCATCTCATCTGGGAGAGAGGCCATTAAAAAGATCCTGAAATTCAATATAGAGAAAGAGCTGGAGCCTAGGTTCAGAGTCTCTGATCCATGAAAGTACATGACTTGGACAGAGGGAGGAGAGGTGGTGTTTCAGGGGAAATTGCCAATGAGAAGATGGAGAATAGCACATTTGGTTCTTGTAGACAATTAGTGACTATCAAGGTCATAGAACTCTGCAAGAGTGGTGCAGGGAGCTTTCCACTGTGATGTGATCTCTCATGACCAATCCACTGAGGCTCCCCTACCTCATTTGTTTTCTTCCAGCTTCTCAGCCAGATCACACCCATTCTCTTTCATATGAAGACTATAAAAATGGAGGAATCTGGGAATTCATGAAAAAAGAGCTTCTTTTCTCTCACTCAAGTATGCTGTATGCTGCCATTTCTGTGATAAATCTTATGTACTGATAAATATTTAATTTTACTACAAATCTGTGGTATGAATATAAAGGCATCACCTTGAGCATGACAGTAAGTTATCATTATTCCACCCAGAAAGATGGTTAACCTCTGTAGGCTCTAAAAATTTGAAATTACAAATCTGGGCCAGAGGGCTCTACCCCCATCAACATAAAGAGGTGTATTACAATGACAAAGAGAACCATTCAATACTTTATTCTTGCCCCTTCTACTTGCTTTTACTGTTGACTTGTTGAGCCTTGTCCTGGAGGGGAAAGAGCATAGAATTCAGAAGGAAACAGGCTTGCATTTGAGTGCTGGACCCACCATTTTATCATTTTACTGGAGTACTAACAAGAAGAACAAAACTAGAAAGCTTATCATGTATACAGTAGTCGTTTTGTGCCTGAGCCTGGGCTAAGAACTTTATGTCCATTATCTCACTTAACTTTTAGAGTAACACATCAAGGTTTATCCTGTTGTTATTCTCATTCTACTCATGGAAAGTGAATATTGAGAATCTGCCAGGCACTTTGTGTGCATACACAGACACACACACACACACACACACACACACAAACAGCCTTTGTTCAAGGTCACACAATTTCTATTGCAGAAGACTAGATTCAAATACATTCTTGGACAATTCCAAATTTCAGAGACTTAAACTGGTATAATGCATAGTTTCCTTTACTTTCTGCCTCTCTTCCCTTACTTTCTTTGACTCTCAGTTGTTTTTATTTTGTTTTTTTTTTAAGAACAATTCAAAAGGATCAGCCACAATGATCTTAGCACATTGTTTTGAGAATTAAATGGGACTGTGCATGCAAAATGCCTGGGCCATAGAAGCAGGCCTATAAAAGTTTGTTCCCTTTCGGTTTCTGAATCATCAACCTTCTCTCTCCTTGGAGTTCTCCTCCACCATCTCAGCCTCTCCAGCTTTTTCCCTGCCCTGCCCCCTTGCTTGGACACAGATGGCAGAGAGGTCCACTGACACAGGCCATCGTTACTGCTAGATGCGTGTCTGGGGTCAAGTAATTTCTTCATTATCTTTCCTTATTGCAAATAGCTTTTGTCAGAGAAAGGGTCCATTAGTAAATATTGATGCCAGCAGGCAGAGCATGCAAGTTGTCAAACAGCTGAAATGAGGAACTGTCAGCTCAGCGGCAAGAACATGAAAGCCAGCTTAAAGCAAAGAGTGAATAAAAGAGTAACGTAAGGAGAAGAATAAGCAAAACACTCATCAACAATGAACAAAGGGAAAGAAAGTTTCAGGTTGTGTTGTTTGGAGCTAGTGTGCCACTTCACAAAAGCCAGTATCTAAGACAGAATTCAGCTTAAATCAATTTGCAAAGAAATTAAGAAAAAGGAAAAAAGAATCCATGATGACTACCATCTGCAATGTGTTTAGAAGTCAAATATAAGATGCAAACATTGCTTTCAAGAAGTTCACAGACTAATAAAGTGGTATAGTTTGGTTATTAAGAATAGAGTTTTTGCATTTAGAAAAATCTGGATGTAAAATCCAGTGGTATGACCTTGAGTTGCCTATATGAATCTCAGTTCCTGCCTTGTAAAATGGAAGTTTTAATGTCAACACCATCGGACTGACATGAGGGTTAGGAAACCATATGACATCATCTCTAGCACATTGTATGTGCCCCCAACATCACTGATTTTTAAGAGTGATAAGATATTGTCACATAACATAAGAGAAAATTCTAGGAGTAAAAAGATAGCTTTTGAGATGGTCTTGGAGCTCAAAAATGACATCTCTTTGCTTGGATCAGGAATTAGGAAATTAAGTGGGAACATTTAAATTATTTATTGATAAAGGTTAGAATTTGGCCATGCTAATTTTGTAAAGACTGGTATAGGCAGGAGGAACAGTGAGAACAAAGGTGAGGAAGTGGGAAAGCTTGGAGCACAAGCAACAAACAGGGGGCTATCGCATTTGTCTTTGATTATGTTGTGTGGAGAAGGGATTGTTAGAGATAAAACTATGATAAAACTTTGATTCCAGACCTTAAAAGTCTTAGCTGCTAAGCCAATAAGTTAGGACTTCAATCTTCAGTTATAAAGTTGGCATTTATGGTTTTCTAGCACAGGAGGGAAATGTCATCATTTCTTTTCATCAGGGCACAGTTCCACCTCTAACCTTAAAAATTTGCATAGTGTGGTGTTCAAAGGCATTGGTTCTGATGTTCAGTGGTCTGCTTTGAGGTTCATGCTACTGTAGAAACTCAAGCAAGTTTTTTCACCTCTTTCTACTTCAGTTTCTTCATCTGTAAAATGAGACTATTATGATCTCTAACTCATAGTAGTAGTACATAATGATTAAATGAGATGATACATTGCATCATTTAGAACAGAGCCTGGCATCATCATCACCTAGTACCAAGGTCAATCAGTTACTCAGTAATGCTCAATAAATGCTATAGTTATTACTGAATAAATAATCAACCTATGTGGTTGGTGATGATGGTTTATCAGTCTTTCTCCTACAGCTGATACCCTACATCCAATTTCCTCTTTGACTGTGGGTATGGCTATGCCATGAATCTATGTCTAAACCATCATGGTATAAAATATAATGGCTTTGGCAGGACTGCAATGGAGATACCACAACAGGAATGACAGAATAGCTGGGCATCATGAGGAAGATCGTGCTGAGAAATCAGGTCCAGGGTGGTCAGAGACAGGTATCAGAACTCAGAGAAGCACCCGCCTTCCAAGAAAATCACTGGTTGTTTTCCTGGAGGAGGAGCATTCCATTTGACATTTGGTTCAGTTTGCTGTGAATGTCCCTGCTGTTTTGTTCTAATTGTGTCTAAGTCATTGGACTTTGTAATCTTGCAATTTTTATCCCCAAGCTACTGGTGCCCTACTGATTCTCTGTCACTTTCCACCAAACCAGCCTCCTATGTATAAAACCCTGAAGTCTACCTATAGAATGAACTTCATACTTTCCAAAGTTTCACGGACTACACTGATTGGAGCTTTATAACGACTGTTGGAGTCTAGGAAGAATATATATGGTCTGCCTTATAAAGAAGTAAACAACAGAAAGAGAAAATGGCTTGCTCCGCTATGCAGTGAGTAGGAAGCACTGGCCACGCAATCCACGCTGCTCTGCCTGGCTGTGTGGGATTCTACCCCTGGCACTGTACTGCCCCTCTATCTGCCTAGAGATGGCAAATTCCAATAAACACGGGCCGACAAGACATACAAGAATATTACTCTCAAATCCAAAGCCTACCACTTGCATGGTGCTTCTTCCCAAAATGTTTAAATGGCTTTTCATTACACCTCATGTAACACAGCACAATAATAGACTGTTAGTCTTACTTCAAAAGTTAGGTAACTATGGGAGAGAAGGAGGGTTTGGGAAATAGGGCCTACAGGATAGCTTAGAAAGATTGGGACTGTTTAGCTGGGAGAAGGGAAGGTGGATGAGTAACTTAATAATCTGCAAGGATTAAAGACCAGCTGTTATCCATTTCCACCCAGGATAGTAGGGAGGAAAATGCAGTAGTGAGAATTTAGTTACAGCATTATGAAGAACTTATTTTTTTTTCCTTTAGCTATAAGGTCTACTAGACACCAAAACATGATACTAAGCAAAATTATAGACTTTTCCCCTGGAAATATTCCAGAATAGGGTATCTATGCTTGCCAGTAGTTCCTAAGCACTACTTCTTAGACCATTAAGATCAACTTGCTTGGAGTATCTCTTACAAATACGGATTCCTGGGACACACCTCAGACCTCCAGAGTCACAGTCTCTGGGTAGAGGAACAGGATTTACATACTTTAACAAGGCCCCAGGTGAGTCTTGTGCACAGCCGTATTTGAAAAACCCTTGTGTAGGCAGCATCAGTAAAATTTAACATGGCAAGAATGTACTGAGTGCCCACTTGGTGATCCTACCACTGCTGTTAGTCTCAGGGAGCAAAGATAATAAAAGAATGTAGTATAATTTTAGCCCTTGTGGAGCTTTCAGTAAAATAATTAAAGACTAATGATGAATTAGGGCAACTGTTTTGTCTTTAATGTACTGTGATTTGGGGAAAGTTTCTTAACTCCTTTGGCCTGAGGTCCTAAACGGTTAAATCGAGGAGTTGAATGAAATGCTGTGTAAGTTCCTGTGAATCTTTAAAATAATACAATGCAGAAGAAAGCCTATTTTTCAAAAATAACTAAATGCTAATTAAAAAGAATGAGAAGGAACATAAAGAGGGAGACTAATTTCTGTGGGCAGTACTTAGTAGAGAAGGCCTCAGGGAGAACAGGAGACAAACTTGCCACTGAAGGATGGGTGTCATAGAAATATAAGTTCATATGCATATGTGGAGAGGAGGCACCATGTTTTCCAATACTACATGTACCAGGTACACATGTTACACCATTTAGTATCTATAAAGGCTTGTATTTTGTTTTTAATTAATTTATTTGTTTTTGACTGCGTTGGGTCTTCGTTGCTGCGCGTGGGCTTTCTCTAGTTGTGAGCAGGGGCTACTCTTCGTTGCGGTGCGCGGGCCTCTCATTGCGGTGGCTTCTCCTGTTGCGGAGCACGGGCTCTAGGTGCACGGGCTTCAGTAGTTGTGGCACATGGGCTCAATAGTTGTGGCTCACGGGCTGTAGAGCGCAGCCTCAGTAGTTGTGGCACAGAGGCTTTGTTGCTCCGTGGCATGTGGGATCTTCTCAGACCAGGGACCAAATCTGTGTCCCCTGCATTGGCAGGCAGATTCTTAACCACTGCGCCACCAGGGAATTCCCTAAAGGCTTGTGTTTTGAAAGTAGGGACAATATTTAGAGATTTTTGCCATCACCTAAGTAGGCACTTTATAAATATTATTGAATAATCACTATTAACATTATTTTCCAAGTGGAATAAAAGAGCTTTCTCTGTCTTTCTCCAAAAAAAATTCTTATGTTTGCATGGCATGGGGATGGAAAAAAAGAAAGGAAGAAAAAGGGGAGGGCAGGAAAGGAAGGATGGAGGGAGAGAGGAAAGGAGGGAGGAAGGAGGAAGGAAGAGAAAGCAAGCTGTGAAGGTGGAGATTAGATGGAGAGTACAGGATACTGAAAACCTGAGTCTCGTTTGAGTAAGAGGATGAATGCTCAGTTGTTTTTCATGGTTGTTGTTAATATAATCGGGTTTACTGATTGATTGGGGAGCAACAAGGAGGTGGTGCACGCGGATTTCAATGCATTTTTTTAAAGGACATCTAAATTAAAAAATCGGAATATGTTACATATAAATATAGTAGCTTTAGATTTCCTAATCTGTTGAACATTTCCTTATTAAGTAGGGCTAAGAGCTCCTTAAACAAGATGGCTCTTGTTTGTTTTTGTTGTTTGTTTTCTGTTCATAGGAAGAGAGAGCTTTCTCAGCTTCTAAAGGGCTTGCGTCTCATGGATTTCTGTCTCAAATCCTCACAGCAAAACTTGATGAAGTGTCCACGTATTCATCTGTGCATGGATGACACAAATTCACAAGGCTCCCGATAGTTAAGAACTTGGATTTAAGTTCTAGTTAAACATAAATTCAAATCTTTTTTCTGCCTAAAGAGCTGTGCGATTCTGAATAAAAGCTATTTGCCTTTCTGAGAGTTGTTTCCCTCATCTAGAAAATTGATGTCTCTGTGCAGACTCAGTGACACGATGTATATTTTATATTTCATTGATCAAGTATGTCTTGTGAGATGTGACTGTAAAGCAACTTACAATCCATTCTAGTACATGAGGTGCTTCTGTGCTCTCAGACAGGCATCTCATCTACTCTGGTCACCACAGAAAAAGTTTTAAGGTAACTAAGTTATAAAACTCTGTCTCAATTTAATAATTAGTACGTCCTGTCCCATACAATCCTCACAACCTGGAACTTGATATAAAACTAAAGCTTCTCCCCCACCCCTTCCTTCTAGGCATGCTTCAGTCTCACACCCTGTAGAGGCAAAAGGGTATGTCGACAGCATCTGCTTCATTCATTCCAAAGACCCTGGGATCTATGATCAGAGTAAGGGTTGGAGGGGAGGAAAGGGAGTCAGTAGGAAAGTTCCTCCTTGACGACACTGGCTGGGGACGTAGCTTCAGTGCTCTTTGTGCCTGAAAGATGTTTCATGCTATCCATGTCCATCGTGGGTCCTTCTGGCACTACCACCCCCAACTCTTGAGTATCTCTCACCTGAATTTTTGTGATGCGTCTCTATGCCAACCCACCTCTTGCTATTCAGCCCACTGTCTTCAGCCATATCGTGGTCCTCATGCCCATCCATGCAAACCTCTTAGACAATTCTAGATAACTCTAAACCAGTGTTCTTTATTGCATGGCTTATATCTGGTTTAGGGTAAAGGCCATACATACTTTGTTCTATCAAACAGGAAGGATAGTTATTTCTAAAACCACAATTGTCCCTGATCACTTTATCCAGGCTTTTGACTTTTATATTTCTCAGCCATGACTCAGATGGTAGAATGCAAGAGGAATATTCAATAAGCTCTTCAAATGGTTTCCCTAAAGTCCATGTCTTGATGTGATGTGAACAGGGACACCCTCCCCAATTGTACCCTTAAAGCATATGCAGTGCTGTTTCCAGAATTCCTTCTTCACTCTCCAATTGATTACTGTCTTGTACCCCTAATGAGAGATAAGGGTTGAAAAGGTGTCAGGTTATTATCCACTATTTTGACATGTTTGCTTCTTGGTCTAAAATCTCATTTTAGAATATGCCTCAGTCCAAATTTCCATTCTAACATTCTGTTACATATAGAAAGCTGCTAATATAGTACTTGGTCATGTTGTTAGGAAGGGCAGCATTCACTGTAGTGTTAGGAAGAGCAGCATTCACTGTAGTGTAGTTATAATAGCATCATATTATCCTTAGAGAAACACACACATATATGTGCAGTTTATGATGCCACATTTTAAGAGTGCCATTGGCAAACAAGTATTTCCAAGACAAAGTTCAGCAAGAGCAAAGTTCATAGTGATGTCAAGTTTATTTATTTTTTGACGTGTCCTGGCAATTATCCGCCAGACACCAGGGCATCAAGGGGGGAAAAATTCCTTTGAGATGAGGTCACACATTATGAAACAAACACAATGGCAGCCAAAAGTTTACTATAAACAGTAATAATGGTTCATTTAAGACCCCTATGTTCAGCATGAGACTATCGACTGATTCATCCCTACTTTTTCTCTGTCAAAAACTATTCACGCTGTCTGTTTCATGCAGAAATTGTAGTAAAATTAAACTTGAATAGGAGAGCTTTCCTTCCTTCCTTCTTCCCCCCTTCCCTTCCTCCTTCCCTTCATTGCCTCTTCCCTTCCTTCTATTTTCCTTCATCCACTCCCTCCTAAATCACTTAATGCAAAAGCCATTAGGTGAGCTGTATCAAGGTTTGCATCCCTTAGAGAAGGAGGTCAATGCCTAAGAGGCTCCTACTGGAGCCTGAATGGGTGAGGCTGTCCAGAGAGGACCTGGGAACAGTGACACCTCACAACAATGAACATATCTGACACCCAGATCTTTGTCTACAAAATATTCTCCACTAAAAGGAACCAGGAATCCTGAGAGAAATTGCTGATTTCAGGGTTGTGGGGACTAAAGTTCAAGATGAGCCTGATACAGCTTGGTGCACCGGAAAGACGGTGAATACGAAGCGTAATGTGGATGGGTAAAAAAGGCACAGAAACCAGCCGGAAGGACCTCCCACTGGAATGAGCTAGGCTTCCAATTCAGTTAGAAGTTGTGATGTATTATAACCCATTGAATAAAGTAGGGACCCATGAGTCCATTCTAATATACAGAAATAAACAAATGGGGAGAATAAAACACTTTTCCTTGTACTAGAATGCCACCTAACAAATGGAGAAGGAACAATGGTGAGAGAAAATCACCATTGGGTAACCATAGTAATTAATTTCTCCAATCAACATTAATGGTGCTGAAACTAGTGGGTGGGAGTTTGATAAGGAATAGAATATTCACCTAATAGAATATTCACTCCTATTCACCTAGGAGTTTCAAAATAACTCCTCACATAATACTTATTAATTACAGAACTAACTGTACAGTGGAGAAACCTTGTAGACACAACCCTAATCAGGTGATCAAAGTTTACATCACCTGTAGGGGGACAAACTGAAACTGTGTACCACTTGATAGGATACAATGCGAAAAACACTGTCTCCAATTTTATGTTTTTGCCAGAAAATCTATAATCTAAACCTGACCATGAAGAAATGCCAAACATTCACATTGAATGACAGTCCACAAATTAATTGGCCTGTGATATTAGAAAGTATCCAAGTCATTGAAGACTAGGACGGCTGAGGAACCGGTCCTGATTAAAGGATACAAAAAATGTATGACAATTAAATGTGACATGTGATTCTGGAATGGACCTTTTTGCTATAAAGGACATTTACGGAAATTAGAGATACTTGGAAAGGGTTTTTTAAATTGGGTGTTAGTAATACATCAGTATTAATTTCTTCATTTTGGAGGTTGTATTGCAGTGACGCTGGATAAAGTTCATGTTCATAGGACTTACTCACTGATGTTTTCAGGGTGATGGGACACTATGTTCACAACTCCCTCTCAAGTGCTGCAGGGAGTTAAAAAATCATCTTTCTACTATTGTTGCAAATTTCTGTAAGTTTGAAACTACTTCTTAAAAATGTTCTTAAATAGAGGGCAAGTTACACAGATACTTTCTCTAGTAATCTCAATTACAGATTGTCCCAAGTCAACTAGAGCATGGCTTGATAGCATCTAGTTACAGAATGGGGACAGTTGAGAGCTGACTAACTCTCCCAGACTGTGCACGTACACAAGCCCATTCTCATGCACAAGATACTTTGGTAATTTGCTTGATTTTATATGAATAAATATTAGTGAGCCATACCACATTGTATTGAGTGTACTGGGCATTTAATAAAGAGGAAAATGCATTAAAGTTGCCTAATATGCATTGAAAATGAGGTTATGGTTACATCTCTAAATATTTTAAGTACTTTTTAATGGAAGAGTGGTTGCATTTACTTCTGCAGGCACAGAAGAGAAACCAACTGTTGGAAGATTAAGGTTCCAATTTTGATTTGAGAAGGAATAACCTTATGATGAATGCTGCTGAAGAAAGGCACTGCCTTGTGAGGTAGTGAGTTCCCCAAAGCTAGATCTAATCAAGCCAAGTCTGTGTGATGACCTGTTAAGGATGTGGCAGAAGAGGTAAATGACGTAGGGGGAAGGGTAAGTTGCCCGATATCTAAAATCTCAAACTGAAATACTTAACATCTATAATCCCTTGAGCAATGAAAGGTGGAATTAATTAGGTCAATCAGTAGCTCCTTGAGATTCTACTCAAGAAGGTGGAGTCTTAAATATGGATTTTTTTATTCTTACTCATGAATATATCAAAGATGTACCTATTCTAAGGCTAAGTAAGACTTTAAAATGTCCTTTTAACCCTCTGTTGGTTCAATAACCATCTCATGTTGATGGTCCTGGCTTCAAGTGGAAGAAAAAAAAAAAAAAAAACCTTCTATACTGCCAACAAAACAAAAATAATGAGATAATGGAAGAACACTGACTGATCGTCACTTCATAATTGAAAGATGGGCCTATTAAAGGGACACAGCAGGCCTGAAGGGACTGCGTGCTCATTTGCACAAATGCTAATTTTGATGTGTGGGTCTTCATATCCATAAGCATGATGTGGCTGGGCCAGCAGGATGAACGATGCATTCTTCCCTCAGGAGGCCTATGCCTCAGTGAATCAATGCCAGAAGAGCCATTTGCTGGGGCTGGGTGATGGCGTACTTATTCTCCCTTCTTGTTGTGCTCGGGGACAGAGCCAATTTGAATTGCTAGGATGCTGTGTATATAGGGCAACTATCTTCTCCATATTTCTCTAGATTTTGTACAGTGGTAGCTATGAAGCCTAGAGCAAATGACCTCTCTTCTCTAGCCTTAGTTTCCTCAGTTATAATATAAGGGATTTGGAACAGATAGACGAATGTCTCTGAGGCAACTCTGCGTGACAGGTAGTATGATATGAGAGAAGGAACTTGGCCTTTTAAGTCGGAGAGACCTGTATTCAAATTCTACCACAGCCGCTTGTGAGACCTTGAGCAAGTTTACTGAGCTCTCTTAGAACTACTTCCCTCAGCTGAAGATGATACCTTCTCTTCAGGGTATTGGGTATGTTAGCTGGCAACAGCCCTTGATGAATACTTGCTGCATGGCTGAATTTTATATATGTTAATTTACTATACACCAATATGTGCATAATCAAATAATCAAATATTTACATCTATGCACATAACCCCCCATGAAATCCAGAGAAGATAAAAAACATGGTCAAGTAATAAGGATGTGCTATGGATTTAGCTGAGTGAGAATCCTTTGCCCCAAGCTCACTCAGCCCCATTAACAGAAGGCTGGCACTCAGTAAATGTTTGTCACATGAATAAATGAACAAAAAGAGCCCATGGCAACCCCCATCCTCCTAAGTGGAAATCCATAGTTTTAATGCAAATTCTAGGAAAATAGAGTTTTCAACAAGGATACTAACTTGCCATCTGCTTTTTCTTCTTTTCCTTTTTCTTAGCTCTATCAGGTTTGTTATGATAACTTAGTCGAAGGAATATTTCTCAAGGAATACTCTGAGTTCAGTTCCATCTAATCCCATATGGAAAGACCTGTGGGTCTCCGTGCAACCCTAAAATCGGTTTCTTATAAATCCACTAAAATAAATAACTCAGGGCCTGTCCTGAGTTATTGAGAATGAAAATGTAGTGGTAGAACATGAAAAAATATATATTTTATATTACTTCTCTCAAATTCTTTTGGAAAAGATAATGAACTATAATGGCAAGGAATATTCTAATTTTCTCAAGCAGGAAAAAAGAGAGTTGGATGAGTTGGAAAAAAATGGACTTAAAAAACAGTACCGTACTTGATGTTTAAAAAAATCAAACAAAAGGCCACAAATTGAATGAAATAGCTTTTGTTAATGCTCAAACTTACAGGGCCAGTTAGAGCTCATTAAGAGGTGAGAGGAACTATGCAGATGAGATCAAGTTTGATAATTGGCTGGTTCTGAATCCATTAGAAAGGTTATAGGGTTGTATGGGTGGGTTATGTTTTATAAAGGAATGATTAGAAGGATTTAATGGGCCAATGAGTTATGAGGCTGGGATTGGTTTGGTGATATAATGTCTAGTTTAGCATTAGTCTGCGGACAAGGTTATGTGGATAGGATTAAATCTGGAGAATAGGTCAGCTATGATCATAATAGGTGGGTTATAGGGTTATAAAAAGTGTCCTGTGTTTGATGGCAATGAGAAAACGAGAATCTAATTAGACTTCACTTGCATCCTTAGCACTTCTAATACTCTAAGGCTTTTTTTAAAATTTAATTTTATTTATTTTTTTATACAGCAGGTCCTTATTAGTCATCCATTTTATACACATCAATGTATACATGTCAATCCAAATCGCCCAATTCATCACACCACCATACCCATCGCCCGCCCCTTTCCCCCTTGGTGTCCATATGTTTGTTCTCTACATCTGTGTCTCAATTTCTGCCTCGCAAACCAGTTCATCTGTACCATTTTTCTAAGTTCCACATATAGGCATTAATATACAAGATTTGTTTTTCTCTTTCTGACTTACTTTCACTCTGTATGACAGTCTCTAGATCCATCCACATCTCAAAAAATGACCCAGTTTCGTTCCTGTTTATGGCTGAGTAATATTCCATCGTATACATGTACCACATCGTCTTTATCCATTCATCTGCCTATGGACACTTAGGTTGCTTCCATGACCTGGCTATTGTAAATAGTGCTGCAATGAATATTAGGGTGCATGTGTCTTTTTGAATTATGGTTTTCTCTGGGTATATGCCCAGTAGTGGGATTGCTGGATCATATAGTAATTCTATTTGTAGTTTTTTAAGGAACTTCCATACTGTTCTCCATAGTGGCTGTATCAATTTACATTCCCAACAGTGCAAGAGGGTTCCCTTTTCTCCACACCCTCTCCAGCATTTGTTGTTTGTAGATTTTCTGATGATGCCCATTCTAACTGGTGTGAGGTGATACCTCATTGTACTTCTGATTTGCATTTCTCTAATAATTAGTGATGCTGAGCAGCTTTTCATGTGCTTCTTGGCCATCTGTATGTCTTCTTTGGAGAAACGTCTATTTAGGTCTTCTGCCCATTTTTGGATTGGGTTGTTTTTTTAATATTGAGCTGCATGAGCTGTTTATATATTTTGGAGATTAATCCTTTGTCCGCTGATTCATTTGCAAATACTTTCTCCCATTCTGAGGGTTGTCTTTTCGTCTTGTTTATGGTTTCCTTTGCTGTGCAAAAGCTTTGAAGTTTCATTAGGTTCCATTTGTTTATTTTTGTTTTTATTTCCATTACACTAGGAGGTGGATCAGAAAAGATCTTGCTGTGATTTATGTCAAAGAGTGTTCTTCCTATGTTTTCCTGTAAGAGTTTTATACTGTCCAGTCTTACATTTAGGTCTCTAATCCATTTGGAGTTTATTTTTGTGTATGGTGTTAGGGAGTGTTCTGATTTCATTCTTTTACATGTAGCTGTCCAGTTTTCCCAGCACCACTTATTGAAGAGACAGTCTTTTCTCCATTGTATATCCTTGCCACCTTTGTCATAGATTAGTTGACCATAGGTGTGTGGGTTTATCTCTGGGCTTCCTATCGTGTTCCATTGATCTATGTTTCTGTTTCTGTGCCAGTACCATATTTTCTTGATTACTGTAGCTTTGTAGTATAGTCTGAAGTCAAGGAGTCTGATTCCTCCAGCTCTGCTTTTTTCCCTCAACACTGCTTTGACTATTCAGGGTCTTTTGTGTCTCCATACAAATTTTAAGATTTTTTGTTCTAGTTCCATAAAAAATGCCACTGGTAACTTCATAGGGATTGCATTGAATGTGTAGATTGCTTTGGGTAGTATAGTCATTTTCACGATATTGATTCTTCCAACCCAAGAACATGGTATATCTCTCCACCTGTTGGTATCACCTTTAATTTCCTTCATCAATGTCTTATAGTTTTCTGCATAGATGTCTTTTGTCTCCCTAGGTAGGTTTATTCATAGGTTTTTTTTTTTTTTTTTTTT